>NC_050457.1:73191895-73491895 GCF_903995425.1 Onychomys torridus | reverse complement strand
GTCGAGGTGAGGTGGCTGTGGCTTGTTCTGCTTCTCTGATCTTCCAGCATCCATCCCAATAACTGGCCTCAGGTTTGATTTTATTAACAAGACTCTTTAAGATTCATGCTACATTATTGTGTTCAGCAGAACTCACAGCAAGGTGTGACTAGTGATAACTTCTCCCCTAGAAGCCTACATGGCACCTTCCAGTACTAAGGGACCCAACCTGCATGGAAGAAGCCTCCCAGTCAGTACCAACTTGACTTCTCTTGGGGTCAAAGTGTGTGAAGTCTTCAGAAACAGAATCTCACCATCAAGTTTTGGTGAGCAACCAAGAGTCATAGAAGTCTCCTGTATTGTTCTGGGCCATCTCCAGGGTACCCATCACCAAAAACTCAAAGGAAGGTATTTTACACATGTCACCAGGCTTTTTATTGGGCAATCTATGGCTTCTGGGAGAAACAGCATGCCCTGTGTAGGGTAACTCCAAGTGTGGTAGAGGAGGAGGTAGAGAAAGGAAAAACCAAAACTAAGGATATTGGGGAAAGCCATATAAAAACCTACAAATTTGTAATCTCCATATACATACATACACACACACACACACACACACACACACACACACACACACACACACAATTGAGTTTCACTAGAGGTGAAGTTTCTTTGAAGCAAACTTGAGGGTCCCATAGTACCCATAAGTCAAGATAGCCCTAACCATAGAATGTCAGGAATAGGTAAGTATACCAGGTGAGATGCAATGAGGATTGTTCACATATTATTATTAGTTATTCCTCATTATTCAGTCATTACTCATGGGTCCCAGACAGATTAGAGGACATGTTAAATTGTGTTTCATCATGCTGGTGAACACCTGAGAGAAACACAAAGAGGAAACATAGTCTTTGGTTTCTGGTTGCACAAGTTTTAGGGCAAAGTAAGCTGAATCCATGACTTTGGTCCCGAGGAAAGACCAAATTGTCATGGTGGGACCATGAGGCAGTGCCCAGCTACCAGGCCCAAGTCATCCAGGAAGCAGAGAGAGAAACAGGAACAGGCCTAGATCAAGGAAGATCTTACCAGCAGACTGTAAGCCTCCATGATGACCTTCTTCCTCTGATGGACCTTACTTCCTGCTTTCCACAAGCTAGTGACCAAGTCTTCAACACATGCATCTGTGGGGCATTTCATATTGATGACAGAAAGCCACTGGGAAGACCAAAGCATCACAGAATTCACCAGTGTGTGGAACGAATGTCTGTGTATAGAAAAGAGAAAGAAGAGGAAGAAGGAGGAAGATCAAGGGGGGAACAGCATCAAGGTCCACAGGCCTTCTCTTTTGGACTCTTCCCCAGACAGTGTGGATGAATTGACCTCAAATTCATGTACAAAGTTGACTTCTGGGGTTGACCATTGGACTTCATCAGCATTAGTGGCTGTGGGTTGTACTGAGTGTGGATCAGTATCATGAGCAACAGGCAGGTGACCTCACAATCAACAAAATATACAAATGAATGCCAAGGCAGAAACTGTATTCAGTGAATTTATGATAAGAGCTAAGTCCCAAGAACCACACATGCTGGACTCAGCCATGGTTAGACAATCTGAACTATCCTGATACTTATGAAGATGTTTACATTTTTCTCTTCCTACCCTGCCTTTGCTTGGTGAGCCAAGAAGAAAGAGATGAACTGGTGATTGATACCATTAAACTGCACAGTTCACAGGTCACTTTGTCTCGTACCCACTGGTAGGAGCCAGTGATTTAGCCTTAAATGTAGCAACTTAAATGCAGCCCAGGTATCAGCTCAGGAAGAAGACACAGCTACTGTGAAGTATGGAGGGAAGCTGTGTCCTGCAAGGTCTAGGTTTGGGAACTTATATTCATACTTTTGATGGTTGGTCTTAATCACCAACTTGGCATAATTTAGAATCATCCTAGGAACATCCCTCTGGACACATCTATGAGGGTTTTCCAACAAAAATAAGTGGGCAGCAAGACCCACCATCAAAATGTCACCTTCAAACCTGTGGTCTCAGAAAAACTGAGTGGTGCCACCTGACCGCTGGCCTGTCCCCAAATGATTTCACCTCTCCTGCTGTCTCCATCCTGCCACAGCTTCATAACTGTCCAGGGAACTTGCAGGTGGCAAGCCCCAGTTTGGGATTGCTGGGGTATGTAGCTCAGTGTGTGGAGCAGCTACTGGGTTCTGCTCCTCCAGCGTACAAATAACCCCTATCATGGAAGTCCATAGTAAGCGCTATTGGTTCGGTTGCTCTAGATAGCTGTGCCTAATATCGTACTTCTTCCTCAGTAAGTTGTCATCACCATTGGTCAACATCTCTTTATGAAGCATAAACAATATGTTTATTTCTGAATATACCATTTCTCCTGCTTTCAAAGAGTCTGAAATTTTGCTAGACCTTTCAGCCAAGTTAATACTATTCTTTGAGATTAATTAAGACTCAGTCTTTAGCCTGATCTCCTACTATATGCTCAGCCTGTTTGCCTTTCAGAGGATGTAACCAACCTTATTATACCTTGGATTCCTCAAGCAATCTTCTTTTACAGCCTAAGCTAAAGACATAGCTTAATCTTCAGTCATACACTTTCTATACCCCTGTGTGTGTGTGTGTGTGTGTGTGTGTGTGTGTGTATGTGAGTGTGTGTGTGTGTGTGTGTGTGTGTGTGTGTGTGTGTGTGTGTTCATTCCTGGGAATAGCCAACAGGTTGAAGGTACTGTTAAGCATCTACTATAAACATTGGAAGCAACTTGTGGATGTAGGCTGATAGTCTCTGTTGACAGCTTTGAGTGCTATTCTGGGTCAGCTGAGAGCAGAAAAGAAACTTGTAAGACTCTGTGAAAGATTTCTATAAAAAGTCATCCCTTTCCCATATTGTGTCTCCTGTGCTGTTCCATAAGTACAGAGCAAAGCCCTTTGTTAGTGACAAACAGATCATAAATATGCACTCACATACACAGCAGACGACAGACCACAAACTAAAGACAGACAGAAGACATGATGAGGAGTGGAAGAGGTGGAGAATTTAAATTTGGGCTTGCTTTTGGTGAACGATTCTAAGAGGAAGTCTCTGTGTGTGTCTCTGTCTCTGTGTCTATCTCTCTGTCTCTCCTTCATTCCTTAATGTAGTTTTAGTCCCCTCTGAGGTCACTTTAATGCACTGTTGACTCAGTCTATGTTATTTCAGTCTCAATTTCCAAAAAGGAAAGTTGAACCCAGAAAACCTGACACATCTGATAGGATCACATGGACAAGGAGTAAGGAACCTGGAGAGGAAATCTGGATACATTCTCACAGGGCCCAGACAAGTCTCTGAAGCTCTATAATTCACAATTTCTTATTGCTGGCTGAGACCAGAAAACAACATCCAAGTTAATAGATGGTGCAATGGCTGTTCTTGTTGTCAATTGATTACATCTGGAATGAACTAAAATCCAAAATGGAGGACATACCTGTGGGGGAGTTTTGCCTAATTTTAAGTAGGCAGATCTACTTCTAATTGGTTTCTCTAAATTGAGAAGACCATCTTTAATCTGGGCCACATCTTCTGTTTGAAGCCTATGTATGAACACAGAGGGAAGCTCTTCCTCTCTGCCTGCTTGCTCTCACTTTACTAGCAGGTCCATTCCCTCACTGGCATTGGAGCCAACTTCTCCAGGATTCCAGCACACACTGGAGACCAGCTGAGACGTCCAGCCTTGTGGACTGAGCTTCTTCTGGATTCTTGGACTTTCCATTCACAACCAGTCATTGTTGGATTAGCTGGACCTCAAGCCTGTAAGTCAGTCTAATAAATCCAGAACAGCCACAGATAGTGTGGGGTTCTGGAGCAAAGGTAAGAGAAGCCAGTCTGCTCTGAGAGGGCCCTTGGAAGCAGAACATTGTTCTTTATAGTGCTGTACTCACCAGCTACAAAGAGCATAAGAAGCTGGACCTGGGTCTGTACACGCCAAGTGGCTCACTGTTCCACTGTCTGGCTTGCATGGCCACAGAACAAGCTGGATTTTACTTGTGCATTTATAACCAGCACAGTCTCGTTTTCCTAGCTGATTTCTCAGAACATTTTCTCCATCTTGGCTTTTCTGCCATTTCATCTGGAACTGACATTATTAGGGGAAAATAAAACAGATTTTCAAGGTGCCCCTTTCAGTTGTTTAAAAACTAGAGAAATGCTTTATGCACATAGGTTGGACTGGCCTACCCCTGCCCAATCTTCATTGACAGCCTGGTGGACACTGTGATACTCAGAGGCTCTGAGCAGAAGGCAGAACCTGCTGACAGGCTCCAAACCAGGGCAGTACTAAGGCCGGCCTGCTCAGGCTGTTCTGCTTTCCTTTCTCCCACTGCAGAAGCGAGGCACAAATGAACAAGGCCTAACGTGCACTTGCAGGAGAAACTACCTGACTACACAGCTTAACAGCTTATTTTGTACACACACATTCTGCTGTTGATTCCATTTGTTCAAACCCAAGAAATAAAATGACCTTTATCTGCCAACTTGGTGTGGAGAGATACCTCTTGCTCAGGGATCTCTCCACGCCCAGAAGAGACTCACTCAACTTCACGCCCCAGGTCCCAAGGGAATGAGACATGGAGACTCTGCCCAAGCACAAACATTTTAATTCTGCATGGTATATGAATTGCCTTTGTGGGAAAAGTGTTTCAAAATTGCATGTGTATAAATGCCAGTCTAGGCTCATCAGGTTTTCTATGCAGGATAAACTAAGTCTTAGCAGCTGCGTTAACATGTCTGTGACAGGAAACTACACATGTAAAAGGCTTTCTTGCCTCCCAGAGGGCCCATTAGCGAGGGGTAAACACAAACTACACCAGAGAGTCTTCTCTAGTGTAGCATTAGCATTACACTTATGCTAATTTTTAATAACAACAAGATGTGCCTGTGCTTACAAGAGCCAGTGCCCAGTGCCTACCAGAACATCTGCAAGCCTCATCCATCAGGTGATGCTCAGGAGCAGACAGGTGTTTCAATCCACACAGGAAGAGGCCTGGATGAGGACTGGCCCACAGCTCATGCTAGTGAAGCACACGTGGTTTGCTTGAATAAGAATTTATGATTGGCTTGTGTCACATGATTTCCTGTGCACAGGTGATTCCATAAAGGAAAGAAAAAAGTCAAGGCTTGGGAGTTAGTGCATTAGGTAAAGTGTTAGTTCTGCAAGCACAGGGATCTGAGTTCAACCCTCAGCACCCACATTAAAGAAACAAGCTAAGCTCCATGGTGGGTAGCTGTGATCCCAGCTCTGGGCCAGCAGAGAGGGGGGTCCTGGAGTTCCCCTCTGGCCAGCTGAGTCCAAGGGCACCAGTTCCTTTGAGAGACCTTGCCTCAAAACAGAAGGGAGGAAGTGATTAAAGATGACACCCAACATCAACTTCTGACCTCCACACACATGTGCACACACATGTACACACAAATACATATGCAGGTACACACAAGAATACACATGTGCACACATTCACACACAAATATATACAAACACCAAAATACAACAAAAATACAACATATTGATTTTTAGGCATCAAATGACTTTCATTTAGCATGTCATGGGTCTCAGAACATTCTACATGACAAAAGAGAAGAATTCTGCTAAGCACAGTGGAGATGACGTCTGTAAGGGAGCTTAAGCAGGAACAAGCAACAAGCAAGATGTAAAATTGTAGCTTGGTTACCAGTTTCATCTATTATTCTCCTTGTAAGTCTTAAAACCCTTTCTTCAATTCACACTTTTCAGTCAATTGTGGTGAATTTGTATTTTTGGTGACATTGACTTTGGGAGAATTTTTCCCATGTTTTAATGTGGTTATATAGCATTTAATATCAGTGAATCTACTCTGGTTAGGTTTACTGGGGGCTAGTGAAGAATTTGACCCTAAATAATGGCATTCCCTAAATTATTTCTGACATTTGCTATTTCTGACAGAAACTAGGAAAGTCTGGTAATGTTAGCTGTGGTTCTCGTTCAGTGTCTTCTAGGAGCTTTAACTCGGCTGAAGTCCAGTGAGATAAGCCAGAGGCACTTATCTCGTTCCCCCAACTCAAGAGCCTAGAAAAGCTCGTTTCAAAAAAAATCCCATAGATCTGTTTAATTACCATCTCCATGGAGACACATGGGTCTCTTGGGTCTCCTCCTTCCAAGGACACTTATACTCCAGAAAGACTGAACTGGGCCGAATGTTTTCTAGTTATTTCATTATTGTTCTATGTTTGTGATTGCAGGTGTACTGCCATGGTGGTCATGAGCAGTCAGTGAGCACATTCACTTACCAGGCATTATCACCAACTCTGGGACAAATCTTTAGTTGACTTCTCTTGGTAGCGATCACAAGTCCTCATTGGTTGCCATGGGGACACTATTTCTAACCTCCCTGAGCCATATCTAGGGACAAGTAGCTCTTGGGAGATTCTATGCCATGTAAGGATGTGGAGCTATTAGGGATTTGGGAAATCCCAGTGCCCAGGTCCCCTCTGCTCAAGGTGGAGCTGGGCACAGTGGGTAATTGGTTCAGGGACTCCCAAGTCTAGGATACACCATCTCCTCCCTTCCCAGCCTCGGAGAACCTGCTTCTCCCACTCCAACTCCTCCCTCTCACTTTCTGCCCTCTGATCCCCAACCCTTTCTCTGGTATCAGCAATACCAAATCAGAGTTGTAGTTTCCACAATGGGAGTACACAGCTAAACTTTTAAATTTTCTCCAAATAACACAAAATGAGACATTTCATCATGATACAAAACAGGAAGTCTTAAGGAATCAGTTATGCTTTGGATAAGAACTCCCTGGACATGGTTTCTTGCCACTCAGTTATGTCTTTGTAAGGTACCGTGAGTGACAGTGTGCAATCTCAGTGACCTGGAGAGTTCTTGGGCTGTGGAACTTCTAAATGTACTAAAGATTGGCTTAGGAAACATATTCCATTTCTTATTTTTCCTCCGTCTACTAAAAGTCTGTTCACGGCACCTTTTCCCTCTTTAGTTTACAAACTTGTACAAGCTATCAACATGGTTTTACTGAGGAGTTAGCATATCATTCATTAAACTATCTGAAATATCCTTTCTTGAATATCAGACCCATCACATCTGCTTCCCCCTCTGTGAAGTAGAATCTCTTTTTTGCCCTCTAAGACCCCTGCATGGAGACACTTGCTCTGGCCACTACACACTTCAGGGTCAAGTCTCTCACCAGCCAAGGTTCCCTGGCTCCAATATTTTCTGAACTTCCATGGAATCATTTACCCATTTGGACTCCCAAGGGCATGCAAAGTCCTGGGAATCCCAGTTGACAGAAGTACAAAGTGTGTTGCTTAAAGAAGCCTCATGTGTACAACATAAAAATTTACTCACACTGTGGGAACACTTTCTTCCATCTAAATTCCTGAGTGCTGGAGGTATAGTTTAATTGCAGAGACCTTTTCTGGCATATGCAATGACCTAGGTTTGATCCCAAGAACAAGAAAAAAAAAGAAACACAAGAAAGAAAAGAACAAGAAATCCCTAAGTAAATAGCTGAATACCAACGCTAACCATCATCCAAAGACTTGAGCAGTCCAGACATTAAGAAAGTTTTAGACAATTAGTTAAAAAGGCAGAATACACAGGCAGTATGTATGTAAATAAGTGTGTTAAGGACTGAGAGAAGCCCTCAAGAAAGACCAATGATCAGGTATATAATTTAGCAAGAGCATTTATTTCCAGCATGATGGGATGGCAAATAGTGATCCTGAAGTGGGGGGTCGCAACCTCCTTTTAAGCAGAGTTAGGGGAATTCCGGAGAGGAGAGATTAATCTGGTGCTGATTGGCAGAGGAAAGATTAGTCTGAGAGTTGATTGGTGGGAGGCTGTAGTGGTTAGGGGCCCACTGGTGATGAGGGGGCATATAGTGTCCAGGGGCTTGGTGACTAGAGAGTAGGGAAAGCTATCTTTAGCTAGCAGAAGTCTGGGGGCATCTGCTGAGCCAGCAGAAGGGGCTTGAGGACTTGCCAGGCCGGCAGGAGGCTTGGGGGCACCTGTTGATTGGTTGCCTCTAAGTTGTGATTTTCCTAAGAATTGCTTGCTCAGCTCCAGCCCATTTTATTGAACCAAAACTAAAGCCTGGTCCATGCCAGGGCTGCTAAGGGGAGCCTGTTAGGGCCCTGGCTTGGCCATCTAGTCCTTTCCAAGTGCACTACAGTGAATAGAATTGTTTTCCCCCAACATATGAAAGTAAGTACCGGAAAAAGAAGTTTATAACAAAAATCAAATATTGTGCTCTGTCAAGACCAGACAGTTTGCTCCTGAGTCTTTCCAGAAGCTCCTTAGTAGCTAAGAATAAAAGGGAAAGGCAAACTCAGTTCGAATAATTCAATCTGCCTCCATGAAAACGTTAACCAGCTCCTGAGTTTGCTGTGGAGAGGCCTGTGGCAAACAGACAGCTGCAAACATTTCAGAGACAGTGAAGCTGCACACTTGTCTACCCAACCACTGTGAAGCAGTCATTTTAAAATGTTATTCAGTGGGCAGGTGAGAATCCTTGCTGTATGGGGCATGTGTCCCCCTGGGTACAGTGAACAAGAAACGCGTGAGTCACCGTGAGAAGATGAAATGATAGAATAAGGAAGTGTAAGAACCCAGAAAAGCCCTGGCTGGATTTTTATCAGGCTTCTAAGAGTTGGCATAACTGGCCTGGCGGTCCTGAAGCAAACTCTTGCTGGGAGGAAGGAAACGGACCACAGATCCAGGCTGGCAGGCTAGAAACTGGTGCCTTTATTGGAACCACGGGAAGAGAAACCCAGTGCTCTCTGAAAATACTGCTACAGGAGATTTGTAAACCACGGGCCATGAACAAGCCAGAAGCATCCACATTCTCTCCCACTGGCTTGAAAGTGACTGGCTTTCTGATGTCTTATCCATGACAAGGGTGAAAGGGTTCTCTCTGTACAGTAACCAGGGGCAAGGGGTTCTTCCAAGCACACCTGCCTCCCCCTGCTTTCTCTGGGAAAATCGGGAAGATGGAAAGGAGAGGAAGAGATGGTCCTACTGAAAGAAAAACTGAGGTACATGCTGTGAACATGACAAAGCTCATCAAGAGAAGAAAATGAAATCTCTAAAAACAAAACGTGGAACAAAATATGTTCACAATCACAAATACATTAAAAATTGAAAATAATAAGGTTATTAGAAATTATCCAAAAAATTCCCTGAAAATCTATGTAGTAATAAAAAATCTTAAAAACATGCAAAATGCCAAGTTGGTATAAGAATTCAATAAAAATAAAGTATAATACAAACCTGAAAACATATATTCTAAATATTCAATGATGGTTCACTATTAATATTTGCCTGTTAACTTATAGTTTTGATAGGTTAAAAGAAAAATAGTACCTGAATTTATATAAAATATAACTATAACTAGGTACTACTCTCTATCAAGTTCAAAATTTTCAAACAACAGAAAACAAAAATAACAGGGGAAATTGTACATGTATTCCCTTAATGATTTGGCCAAAATCCCACAGCCACATTTACTGCTCATTGTAGTCCCTTATGAGGAGAAAAGTGAAGGTCAGCATCTGGAAAGATGGCGTCCTAGTTGGAGTTTCTGTTGTGGGGATTGAACACCAAAAACACCTTGAGGAAGGAAGGAACTTAGAGCTACACATCACAGTCAGTCATCAGAGGAAGTCAGGATAGGAATTCAACAGGGCAGGAACCTGGAGAAGGGAGGAGCTGATGCAGACATGGAGGAGGGCTGCTTGTTCCTATGGCTTGTTCAGCCTGATTCTTTCTACCATCCAGGGCCACTTGACCAGGGGCAGCACCACCCACTCTGAGCTGGACCTTTCCACATTAACTATCAACCAAGAAAGTGCCCTACAGACTGGTCTACAGACCAGTAAGGAGTCATGTTCCCAACGAAGATTCTCTCTTCCCATATGACCCCAGTTTGTGTCAAGTTGATGTAAAAACTAGTCAGCCCTGATGGGAAAGGAAGACACACAACTATCACTACCATCAAGCCACAGCATCTCCAAAGAGAAACAAATGTAATTAATTATCTATTTGGAGTATAAAATCAATACGTCCAGTGTTTGCAAATGTTTCAGGATACACAATTCATCTAAACAATTATTTAATTCATAGAATCATAGTCACATAAACAGAAACAAAGTAGAAAGGAAGATACAATCACAGAAAACAGATTTACAGGTGTCTTGAACTCACTTCACTAAGCTATTATAACATCCAACAAATTCCTTGTAATAAGACTTGGGGTTGATACATAAGCACAGTTGAGAGACCAATGGGAGAGAAGAGTCAGGTTCAGAGACAGGAACTTAACACCCGGCAGTGTCCCACAGATCCTGGAGAAAGACTAGGCGTGAGACTGTTGGCAAATGCAGATTGTGAGCGACAAAAACAGAAACAGAAAACAAAACAAAAAAACAGATCTCTGCCTCATATCACACACAGACTAGTGTTCTAACCGCACTAGGGAAAAACCCAGAGTTAGAAAAAGGAAGGGAGTGGATCTAATCTATATGGCTCAACCTTTACAGCCAGGAGACAGAAAACAGTAACTGCTTCAGAAGGTAATGGGAGAATTGAGGATCCACAGGTCAGACAGAAAGACAGAAGCCAAGCATGATGTTTGTGGTATGGTGCACTGGAACACAGGAACTTCTATGTCTTGGTTTGTTGCAGAATATTTGTTAATTATGCAGAGATGGGTCCATTTGTTTAACTACATAAAGATGTGTTGCTTTTGTTTAACTACATAAAGATGTGTTGCTTTTGTTTACCTACATAAAGATGTGTTGCTTTTGTTTACCTACATAAAGGTGTGTTGCTTTTGTTTAACTATATAAAGATGTTTTGCATTTGTTTAACTGTGTAAAGATGTGTTGCATTTGTTTACGTTGTGGAATATTTAACTGTGTAAAGTTGTGTGGCATTTATTTAATTATGTAAAGATGTGTTGCTGTTTTACCTTGCCTGTCTGAGGCACTTGATTGGTCCAATAAAAAGCAGAATGGCCAATAGAGAGGGAGGAAGTATAGGTGGAACTTCCAGGCAAAGAGAGTAAGTAGGAGGAGGAAATTAGGCTTGGAGAAGAGAAAAAGAAACACTGGGGAGACACCAAGGCCAGACAGACAGATACAAAGGAAGCAGGAAAGTAGGACATACAGAATTTAAGAAAGATAAAAAGCCCCAAGGCAAAACATAGATAACTAGAAACAGATTAAATTAAGTTAAAAAGAATTGTGGTACAAGCCTAAGCTAAGGCTGAGAATTCATAATTAATAAGTCTCTGTGTCTTTATTTAGGAGCTGGTTGGTGGACTGAAGAAAATTCCAACTACATTGATTAAGGTTGCTGTGATGAAACACCATAACCAAAGCAACTTGGAGAGGAAAGAATTTATTCGGTTTATACTTCCACATCACAGTTCATCATCAAAAGAGTCAGGACAGAAACTCAAGTCAGGCAGGAACATGGAGCAGAAGCTGATGCAGAGGCCATGGGGGAGTGTTCTTCATAGTTTACTCAGCCTGCTTTCTTATAGAACCCAGGAGCACCAGCCCAGGGATGGCACCACCCACCATGGGCTGGACCCTCTCAGGTGAATCAATAATTAAGAAAATGCTCTACAATCTTGCCTATAGCTCCAATCTTATGGAGGTATTTTTCTTAGTTGAGGCTTCCTCCTTCTTGAATACTCTAATTTGTGTCATGTCATAAAACTAGCCAGCATACGGTATTTGTATAATCTGTAATGGAGCACAGGAACCTCTTACGTGTGTAAGCTACAATTACCCATAGTCATTAAAAGCTATTTACTATTCTAAGTCTCCATGTGAAGCATCTTTTGTTTTAGAGCTATAAAGTCTCTATCAGAATTTGAAGAAACTAATGTATACTACCCTTTTTCATGTCCACAAATCACTGATAGGACAGTAGTGTCATCATTGTGAATGACACAACTACATTCAGCTTGCTACTCACTCATGGTTTCCAAGTTAGGTAGGTCAACCTCACCATCACCACTGCTGGGCCAGACGGTGCTTGTCCTGCAAGAACGGAGTCGATGGTCTGAGCTCAGCCAGAGGCCATGTTCTCAGCAGGGAGGTAAGGAAAATGTGTAGACAGCACCTGCTCTATTTGGTTCCCAGGCTTACTTATGTAGGGATCTATTCGGCCATGTTCTCAGCAGGGAGGTAAGGAAAATGTGTAGACAGCACCTGCTCTATTTGGTTCCCAGGCTTGCTTATGTAGGGATCTATTCCCCTGGTCTAGGGGGCTTAAGATGACTCAGTTGTACTTCCTACTTCTCACAAATTCACGAAAGTCCTAGACCCCATCTCATATAACTCTTCTTCAACACAGACACTCAAAGAGGGAGTAAGACTCCCCCTTCATCACCACACAACCTGCAACTGTTCAGCAGAGCAACGAAGGTGTCTTACACCAGCAGCAAGGGCTTCAGCTCCAGAGTGTAACACCTTATTTGCACAGAAAAGTCATTATTTGGAAATAAGGTTCAATCTTACTTGCAATTTTAGTGATCATGGATAAAATTATGGAATAATTTCTTTATTTGTTCTGAAATTTCAACTTACAAGATGGGCAGCAGGGTGAGGTGTCAGTACAGAGTTTGCATGAGTTGGTACTAGATTAGGGAAGACCTCAGGTAAGGAACTCTGTCCTGATAGAGGGAAGTTTGCATATACACATGCACAATCACACACGCCCTTTGATAGCTGTCATATACCACCACACCATCATTAAGGTGCAGATCCCCTGTCGTAGCCTAATAGTCTGGCCCAGCGGAGCAGTTACCAAGAGCTGCCTGGGCTTTCAGAAGGCTGTGTCCAGACTATGACCATCCATTTCTTCAGAATCTGCTGCAGCAAATGGTTCAGGATTGATGTTTCATATAAAGGCTTTTATAGCTGCAATCCATACTTCATTCCTGGTCATAAAATAATAATTTGAGAAACAGAAAAAATACACTGTTAACAGTTTAGCATTACTTTTCAATAAATAGGATGCATTTTACAGGGAACTGCAGCCCATTATGGAAATTATAATTTGTGTTTGGTGCCAGAAAAATGTATTCTCAACTTCATTGCACCTTGTGCCCAGATAGAAAGCCTGTATTATAGATTCTCATTATGATAGATTAACAAATACAGTATGAAAAAAGTCCTGTTGAAGACAGCATGCAGCATTTTAAATGAAGATGCCAAAACATGTCAACTTTTC
Organism: Onychomys torridus; assembly: GCF_903995425.1. Taxonomy (NCBI): domain Eukaryota; kingdom Metazoa; phylum Chordata; class Mammalia; order Rodentia; family Cricetidae; genus Onychomys; species Onychomys torridus. Next base: position 73,478,633 of record NC_050457.1, on the reverse strand, counting down.
TAGCAGGGATGGCAGAACCGAAATTGCCCCTTATTTATGTGAGGCAATGATAAATGACAAAATGCAGATTATTGTGCATTCAGAATGATCCTGTCTGTGTGCATCCTTTGCTAATTTATGCATTCTGTGCCTCCGAGTGCAGCAAATGTTTTATTATTTTATCCTGAACTTTCCAGAAAATAACAGACTTTGCATCTTGGAATTAAATTGTATTTAAGCAAATTCTGCACCTGTGGATCTTTCGGCACTCCTGTGTCTTACATTTACACTCATCTGCACAGACCCGCCGTCTACTCTAAAATTCAGACCTAATAAGACATCAGGCGCTGATGGCACGAAGTCAGCAGAGGCGTCCATCATCCATCTTACTGTAAGAGCGGTGGTAGAACAGTGTCAGGGGATGGGAATATGAGAACGTCAGTGACTTAGAGGCAAGAAACGAGGCAGTTGCCTATCCTGCTGATTACAAAAAGGCAGTTCCATATAGGTTTTATTTTTCCTGTGTCCAAGTAAAAGGAATTCAAATACCAGATGAGTATCGACAGAATAAAGTAAGTGAATTGAATCTTTTAAAGTATCAATCCATCACTCAGAAATTGCCAAACAATGTCTGACACAGGTGAAGTTTCCTTCCTTTCTTCCCTTCCTCATAGAGGATAGTACGAGAAACTGTGTGTGTATATATATTATTTGCATACATTTTATACACACACGCACACACACACACACACACACACACACACACACACACAGCCCTCATATAACAGAAAGTTGTAATGCCATGCTTCTTGGTTTTTAAATAAAGGGGACACAGATCAATCCAAGGGGAGAATATTGACTTGCTTTATTGGCGACTTAATATATAAATAGCATTTCTGTAATTTTATATCAACATAGAAATAACATTCGATTTGTTTGTTGTAAAAATGTTCAAGTGAGGCCTGGGTGTTTGAGTATTTTCGTCACATTCCCATGAGCAAAGGCAGTACTCCATTGTATTATCTATGGAGGCTGAGTGGGTGTACTGGATAGTTTTATCTCAACTTCACACAAGCTAGAGTCATATGAGAGGGAGGAATCTCAATGGAGAAAATGCCTCCAGAAGGTTGGGCTGTAGGCAGGCAAGCCTGTAGGGCACCCTTTTGCTCAGTAGATGTGGCAGGCCTAGCCCATTGCAGGTGGTACCTCCCCTGGTTGGTGGTCCCGAGTTCTATAAAAAAGCAAACTGAGCAAGCCATGAGGAGGAAGCTTGTACATAACAATTATCCATCATCTCTGCATCAGCTCCTGCTCCAGGTTCCTGCCCAGTTTGAGTCATTGCCTTGGTTTCCCTTAGTAGACTGTGATTCAGGATATGTAAGCCTAATAAATCTTTTCCTCCCCAGTTGTTTTTGGTCATTGTGTTTCATCACACTAATAATAACCCTAAAACAGTGGGGATGAAATATTTATTTCTCCTGAGAAGACCAAGCACAATGATGGGAAAATTAAGTAGGCATGGAACACAGAGTTGAGCCAAGAGGATCGGTACATAGGGGAGACCAGGAAATGGATCCCTTGCTTCCTAAATGAAGAGTGACTATGATGGTATTGTGTTCCCCAAAATATTGTGCACTCTAATAAACTTATCTGGGGTCAGAGAACAGAACAGCCATAATATTAAACAGAGGTTAGGCAATGGTAGCACACGCCTTTAATCCCAGCACTAGGGAGGCAGAGTCAGGCTGATCTCTGTGAGTTCAAGACCACATTGGAAATAGCCAGGAATGGTGACTCACACCTTTAATCCCAGAAAGTGAGCCTTTAATCCCAGGGAGTGATGGCAGAAAGCCATATATAAGGCGTGAAGACCAGAAACTAGAAGCATTTGGCTGGTTAAGCATTCAGGCTTTTAGCAACAGTTCAGCTGAGACCCATTCAGGTGAGGACACAGAGGCTTCCAGTCTGAGGAAACAGGATCAGCTGAGGAACTGTCGAGGTGAGGAAGCTGTGGCTTATTCTGCTTCTCTGATCTTCCAGCATTCACCCCAATACCTTGCTTCAGGTTTGTTTTTATTAATAAGAACTTTTAAGATACTTGCTACAAGTGACCTTGAGTTTGCCTTTTCCAATGAGGTGCACTTCCTTCTGTGGAAACATACACCAACCCCCTGCCACCTTGCCTGTACTATCAGTTCATATCATGAAGACTCCAAGCAAACCTGTTCAAATGACCCTAATCTTCCCCATGGTCACTGGTTTTGATTTTAGACCCTTGTAGAGATGAGTGTCTGCTTCCAGCAGCACAGAATAACCGGCAGAGGATGTCTAAAGAAGGATCTGGAACTCGGCTACTAAACGTTCTAGATAGCATAGCCCTTCACAGAGGCAGGCAGGGGTCAGCCATGGATGAGCTCCTGACACTCAGAGCTGGAGGGAGAGCTGGCATCAGGGTCTGCCTGGCAAAGAGCTGGTATGATTTCTGAGGTTCAAACCTTCAGGCTAACAAGCATGGATGGAGGTGTCAGGAACTGTGTGACTTCCTAATCTGAACCAGATTGGGAAATAGAGTGAGGAGCCACTGGCCACTGATGAACAAGAGAACATGGCTTCAGCCTTTGGCTGCTTTCAAGTGGGCATCATCAAAGCACAGACTTTAATAGCTAAAGCAACCCCTGCTGGAAGATGGTGTTGAAATGCAGTCAACTTCAGGCCAGATGTGAGTGCCCCCAAGCAGATAAAACCACATCCCACTTGCAAGAAAAACCTGGGCTAGCCCTGAGTGTCTTTTTTGATTCCACCTCCCGAAATGACACAGATAGCCAGCTGTGGTGGTTTGAACAAGACTGGCCGCCGTAGGCTCATATATTTGAATGCTTAGTCATCAGGGAGCAGAACTATTGGACAGAATTTGGATTAGGTAGTGTAGCCTTGTTGGAGAAACTGTGTAACTAGGGACTTTGAGAGCTCAAAAGCCCATGCTAGGCCCCATCTCTGTCTATTGCCTACAAATCAGGATGTAGCTCTCAGGTACTGCTCTAGCACCATCTACCTGCATGCTGTCCTGCTCCCTGCCCTGATGATAATTGATTCAATCTCTGAAACTGCAAGCAAGCCACTAATTAAATGCTTTCTTTTATAAGCATTGCCTTGGCAGTGGTGTTTCCTACCACAATAGAATAGTGACTAAGACACTACTATTACCCAATCTCCTACTGTTTGGCGAGGTGGGGGGTGGGGGGGGGGGGGGGGGGGGGGTGGTGGGAGCCTGCTGTGACAAACAACCATGGCAAACACTGAACAGTTTTTCATTTTGGCAGGTAAGCTAGCCTATAAAGCCTTGGCTTGGCATCTCCTCTTGCCACTTTGGTATGGGGCCCCCTGGTGCTCCAACTATTCTCTTGCCTATGCAATAAACTTTTAAAATTCTCAGTGTGATCTGATTACATTTCTTATAATAATATGAAATCATAAGGGTGGGTTCAATTGTTCTGATTACTGAGCAGGAATTTCTCTGGGCTGGACCGGGACCAGATGTAGACTGCAATGGAAGCATTTCCAGCTCAGCCAGGCATGAGTTGGAATCTCTGAATTATACCTACTCCACAGGGGGCCTTAGGATGTCACACAAGCGATCTGAACCTGACTTGATCATTTATAAGAGAAAGAGGACAATACCTTCTCTCTCACAGGGTTCTTAAGAATTTTGAATGTTTTTGGCAGTGATAGGTCAGTTAATGAATTATAGCTGTTATAATAAGGTTAATTGAGAAAGCTATAGATTGAAGGTGATTAAAATCTTTGCACAGAAAAGGCTTCCTAAGCATTTTCTGCACCTCTTGTTTGAACTGCAGTCACTGGAAAGCTTCCCAGAGTGGAATTCCCCAGAGACAGTGTGAGGAGGTGCATGACCTTCCAGAGTTCACAGCGTTCACTGCAGTCTTTCTTCAGAACCCATGACATCACAGAGCCGGAGCAGTGAGCCAGCATTCTGATTTTCCCAGAATCCTCACCAAAAGAGAGGAAATGTTGGATGCCCAGCTTAGGGCTCAACTATGTCCTCATCTGTCTGATGCAATTGTTTAAGCTGCAAAACTCTATAGGGGGGTCAAGGAGCCCCATGTCACAAAGGCCACAATTCCCTAGTAATCTTGAAGTGACCGTTGTACTTTTATTCAGTTATGTGCCCATTAACTTGGTGTTTTTCACTTTTAGAGTAGTTTTAGCTTCACCTGAAAACTTTGAATAAGGTACGAAAAGTTCCTGTGCTCACACATGTGGTCTCTACCATTGTCAGCATCCTGCACCACAGTAGTACCTTGCTACCACAGATGAACCTAACCAAAGCATCCACACATCCAGAACTGAGGTCAAGGCATATACACTCCAGGGTTTTGAACCAATGTGTAATCACCTTTTATAATGTGTACTGAGTAGAGAGTTCTGTCACTCAAACCCCTGTGATCTGCCTGCTCCCTCTATCTCCAGCAATTAATGGTTTTTAAATTAACTGTTTGGTGTTACCTTTCCCAAAATGTTAGACTCATTACACCAACTTTTTAGACTGGCTCCACCTAAATTTCTTATGTTTTCTCACCACTTATAGCTGTTTACTTTCTAGCACTGAATACATTCCATTGTCTAGATAGACCAACGTTTAGTTATGCACCTAACTACTGAAACATAACCTGTTTGCTTCTCATTTTCATTATGAATAAATAATATTGTTATTAACAAACTTGAGGAGGTTCTTGTGTGGACATGAGTTTGTTAACTTCTTTGGGTAAGTAAATATGGGCGTAACTAAAAAGTTGTAATCATTTCACTTTTGTAAGGTATTATCAAAGTGTCTCCCATAGAGACCATGCCGTCTTTTGTCTCCTTCAGCAATGAATGAGGGTTCCTGTAGTTACTCACCCTCACCAGCATTCAGTCTTGTCAGCAATGGGGATCTTAGCCACTCTAGGGACTATAGGATGGTATCTCAGTGTAGGATGGTATCTCAGTGTTTTGATTTGCACCTTCCCAATAACACACAATGCTGGACATCTTTTCATAAATATGTTTGCTTTTGTCTTTGATGAGATGTCTGTTAAGACCTTTGGGACATTTTTATAACTAGGTTATCTCCTTGGTAATTGTTGAGTTTTAAGAGCTCTTCGCATGTTGTGGATAACAGTCCTATAGGATACACATGTTGTAAGCGTGTTCTCCAAATTTGCATCTATGTCTTCAGTAGAACAGTATTCTATTCTGTCATCCCTTCTTCCAAGTAATAGCAGCCTACCAGAATTTTTAAATACAGCTTTTCCCCCACTTCATGTAGTTCTCACCACTGGGGGCTCCAACTGTGCCACCCACTGTTGGAAGTACTCCTAGAGACTGGAGTGGTGATGGTCCCCAAAACTATTCATGTCTTCATCATTCCTGAAAGCTCCCAGCAAGTACTCAGGCCAAACTTGTCTAGAAAGAGGACCCAACATGCCTGTGGGAACAGCATCTCCAACATTAAGTCACATCAGACCAAGAGGAACAGGTGTGTTTCAGTACAACACAGACCCTCTGTGATTATGCTTGTCCGCAGAACAGCAGTGCTGATTCAATAGTAATTAATTACTCAACAGGCCAAATTAAATAATCAAGCAAGCTGCAGGTAATGGAATTACAATGGTTAGTACTTAGTGGATGCTCATGGAAGTACTGATGTGGAATTTCTTCTACCTAGCTGGAATCCAGCCCAAATGATGGAATACTCCTTCTTTTTACCTGTTAGGAATTAAGTATTGATTTGTAATTCATGGTCCCCAGTGTGGGACTAAATCACATGGTAGAAAGGAGCCTGGTTTTGTCACCTCTTATCCAGACTGGGCCATGTGAATCTGGATGTGGGGAAAAGTCGTGGAAGCCAAGGCCACAGGAGACTATAACAGGAGAAAGAAGCTCTGTGTGGAATCCATGCCTGGAAGTATGGTACCATGAGAAGGCACATTCAGGCTCAGCCAAGTTGATGGGAAACAAAGAATAAATAAAAGAATGAGCAGTACCAGGGGAAAAATAAAAAACGTGTGTCCTTGACAATTTCTCAGGCTGCTGGGGACACAAAATGGCTGTGATCAGGCTCCAGACATACAATAGTCAAGGCCACATTCAGGCCTCACTTCACTTTGCCTATGATCAACCTCCATATCTTCCTTCTCGAATTAATCATCTGACAGACGGATGTCAAGATGACTCTAAAGGTACCGGTCCTTTCAAAGACACGGCATCTTCCCCTAGACCTGCCATTCCTGAAACATCCCCAAGAGTGAGCCTTTAAATTGCTTTATGAATAAGTGCACAAAACCAGGGAGGCCAGTACCATTCAGAAATCTATTCATCACATGTTGGTGGGAGTTCAGTTTCACAGCCCATTCCTTTGCAAAGGTCCTGGCAGGGGACACAGTTCAGTGGTTGAGTACGCATCTAGCACATGTGAAGCTCATGGCTCAGTCTCTAGCACCTGGAAGAAGGAAAGAGTAAGGCCCATCCTGTGCACTTCACAGAGAGCTCTGACGGTTGTAAAGTCAGAAGGCCACAACTGAGAAGGCTTCTCCCTGCCCAGGCATGCTTTCCAGAGCTCATACTTCCATCTCTGCTTTAGCCTTCAGATAAACAAGCTTCACTTTACCACCCTGTCCAGCTCAGCGTTAACTGTGAATAAAGAAACCCATCCACAGAACTGCTTTCAGCTCCACGGTCTTTACATGAATATTTACTCTCTGCCAGGGAGCTGGCACTGGGCTTGGCTTCTCTGAGATTCTCTCTTTCTCCCAGCTGCCCCATAAATCCATTGTTAGGAATGTTGTCATGGCAACGGAGGGCAGCAGAAGGCAAAGAAACTGACAGTCAACCCACACAGTGCTGGCTGGATCTGTGGGCTAATTAAAAGGTTCTATGCTCAGGGTCACTTTGTAAAGGAGAACTGTCTTTCTCAAACCCTTGGCCACAAATTACTCCACCCAGAAGCCACAGACCACCCGGCCTCCCAGGCAGGTGCTAGTTGTTCTCAAAGCCTGCTCTGTTCTCTGGGGGCAAGGCACACACGAGGCCACCTGAGCTCCTTGGCTGAACAGTCTTATTAAATGCATTCAATCTATTTCCTGCCAGTAGGTACATAAAGCAAAGAAGTAGCTTGATTAAAGGCAAGCTGTTTTCCTTGAGATAGAAGTCTGAACCTGTTTTCCTCTAGTGTGATGTCATTGGGTTTTGAGTTTGGTTCTGGAAGCTTATTTGAGTTCTTTGGGGCTAACTCTCATGGTCTGAGAGCAATAATCAGGAAGAGCATCATGTCTAATAAGATGCTAGGGCTTCCCTTAAGGCTTCATTGGCTGTTTAATCCCGAGTGGATTCCGATGGAGTTTCATGGGACAGAAAAACTCTAAACAGCTCCAGAATTCACTTAAAAACCTGCTATTAGGAACTTGGTCAGCCTTCCAGGAACCTCAGCAGCCCAGCCTTCATGCTCAGTTCTACCATCCCTCTTTAGACCCTGCTATAGCCCTGTTCTACACAGTCACAGACCAACAGTTTCCCTGAAAACACTGGAAAGCTTTGAGTCCTGACCAAACCCAGACTTTTAGAACTCTCTGGAAGCTATGCAGGAACAAAAAGCCTCCTCCAGGAGAGAGCAGATCTTTCTCTAGATCCAACTGATCCCACACTAAGGAAAGAAGCCAACACACCCAGGAAGCAGGCTGGAACTTCCTTGTGAACAATCTGAGAAGACAAAGTCCTGGACCATCTCCGCTGAGTCAGCATCCTGGTGGTTACCAAGACAACTGAAATTTGAACAAACTAAGATCTCTCAGCTGGACCCCATCTTTGAAAACATCCTCTGAAAGTGAGACTTCTGGAGTGGATACGGAACTGTAGTGGGTATGGAACCAGAGTGGATACGGAACCAGTGCTGATGGGTTTCCAACACTGTCCACTCAGGCTCTGCAAACGGGGTTCGTCCTTCCCCCTACCTGGTGTATCTGACCCATGGGGAACTTGTGCAGATCTCTGGCCAGCACCTTGTTTCCTGCAGTGCTCTGTTCCTGCCCACAGAAAGTCTCATCTTCAGCTCTACCCACTCAGAGGTTTCCATCCCCACAAGTGGTCACGCTTCTTCCTGATCCTTTTCCAGATCCTCACAGCATCTCCCTGAGCCTCGGGAAGCAGGCTCTGTGATGAGCACCACATTCCAAGCACAGTACAGCTCGTGAGTGGCCATAATCCAACCCCACAGCCTAAAAAGGAAGGGACTTCACTTTAACAAGGCTGGGAAGACTCTCGTGGGATAAATGACCCATGGACACTCCTGTGGAATGGGCCATGGCTGCTCTGTACACAAGTTGCCTGTCATAGAGAGGGCTGGACCATCCAGAAACTGGTCTCATTATTCACTTCAGCAACTACATTTTTATTTCCTTCGATGCTACAGTGTCAAGCTCATCTATTTTCCTAGTTGCTTTATTATCATGTACTTCGATTTGTAAGTGAGAGTTGCATAGACAAGCATTTCAAAATTAATGCAAACCTTTATTAAAATTGGTCATTTGTTGTGAACAATCTTAGAAATGAAAGTGAAATCATGCAACTTCTGGAACAATCTGAAGCATTGCAGACAGAACTGTTAGAATTAATGTAGACTTGGGGAAGGTCTGTGCCTACACGGGCACTTTGGTCTTACAGAGTGAATTTAGACTATTCCACAAATGAATTCTGGGATCTTGGCTATATATAGTCCCAAAGCTGTGACTTCCTGAAGTTTCCTTGGCATGGTAAATGAATATATTAAGATCCGGACTCCTGTGTGTTTCCCAGAAGAAGTCAGCAGCCGGGTACTTCTGCCATTAAATTAACCAGAAAGCAAATGATCACAGCGTCAGACACAACCCTGCCAGGAGGTCCTTGAGTGCCAACAATCTCCAGATACTTCTGTGCCTTGTCATTCTGAGATCCTTTGAAAACTTTGCCAAATCTTATCAAATTGAATTTTAGGCACACAAAGAATTTACAGAAAGCTCTTCTGGTGATCAAAATGAAGATTTATAACAAATGGGAAGAGATGTGGTTTAGAAACAACTTTTGATAGCACCATGTTGATGACCTTCAGTAAAATTCTTCTCAGAAGTATTAGCCTGTGGGGTGTTCAATCAGAGAAGCAGTGTCAAAATAGGGGTTTTGCACATTAAAGACATTATTTGTCACAAATCAATAAAGCAACAATATTACAGAAACAACCAATTTCCCAAAATATAATGCAAAAAACAAAGGCAGGTTCTGACTGATGTCACTCGGCCCCTTGATAACATCAGTACAACAAGGCTGTATTCCAAAGAGTCTCCATATGGACAGAGAAAAAAATAAATGACTCCACAGAAGGAGGAAGGGGCAGGAGAAGGATGAAGATCAACTGGGTGAAAACGGAAATGTTCAAGCTGATTCTCCTCAAGGATTAAGAAACAATCCTAGGGACTTGGAAATAAGGTCCAGGTCAAAGAAAGGCCCCCCATCATGCTGACTGACACTTCACAATCCCAGCCTAGGTGTTTCCTAGGGTCCTGGATGCCTGTGCTTCAAGGAGAGAGTGCCACTGATTCACCAAAGCAGCAGTGCCCTTGCTCCTGGATAACTCCACAGCAACGGAGGGGCATCAGAGACCACTCAGCCATGAACTTTGAAACTACAGACACTTCAGCTCATGAACCCCTGCTCCAGGCTACCAACAAGTCCCTGTGCCTCCACATATCTTAGCAGGGAAACAGGAACCCTGGCCAGTTAAAGTGGCTGACTCCATCCCAAGACACCTTTTTAAAAGGAATTGCAGAAAGAGAACATCCCACTGCCAAGCCCTGAGGCTACACCAGCTCCCTGTGAGCTATGAACCAATGTAACCTAACTGCACATCTGTGTGGTGTAGAACCAGCCTAGCATGGCTTCTCTGAGGGAAGGGCAAGCACAGGCAACCTTTAAGAGCTGATGCAACCAGACACCCAGGTATCCAACCAATTAAAACTCAGCCCACTTCTGGTGGAGGGTGATGATCAGCAACTATATACAAGTATATCTGCTGTGTCACAGTATTATAAAAATGAAGATGTAGTTTAGTTGACACAAGGTGTAGATTACAGTTTCACTGTGTCTCTGCCCAGAAGACCCCTCTATTCAGAAAGGAGATCAAAGTCAACTGCAGACGATAAATAACTTAGCAAGAACCAGTTGAATTCTCCCAATAGCCTCATTCCTCCCCATGGGCCCCATGAAAATATCGCGGTCTCTGGGTTAAGCCCACGGGTCATTGGAAAAACAATGTGAACCGTGAGTCTGGGGATTTGTCACAAGGAGGGTTGTCACAAGGAGGCAAGAACAGAGACTTGTAATTATAGCAAAAGAGCAGAATTTAGCAAAAGCAGCAGAATTGCTCATGGGCTGAAAGACAAGAAATCCATTTGGACCGAGGCTCCATCAGGCCTAGAACGTTCCATAGATCTAAGAGTTCCTTTGCCAATCACCCAGGGTCACTGTGGAGGCAAAGCCGAGACCAAAGCACCAAGAAGAGTTCAGCTCCCTCAGGTCTGATGCTGACGGCAAGACCCATTTTCTGCCCTTCGACACCCTCACCCCAACCTTGACAGAAGGAAGATGGGGAAGTGCGCAGGATTCGCACAAACACTAATGTTCACTTCCATTGTTGTCGCTTTTCATGTGGTGGTGCAATGTTATTCATTAAGCACTGTTACTGTGCGAGAAAAGCCACAAGGCACTACAAAACCCACTGTCAGAGCTTATGAGGGAAGGAGGAGCAGAGAGAATGTGCTTAGGCCTGTGGAAGACATAGCAGGGGGGTGGGACGGGGAGAAGTGGGGAGGAGTCTGTGACCTGCTTTTTATGGATTCCTCTGCACATGTGAAGCTATGCCATGCATGCACATAGATTGCATGATTACACTGAGTGCTAATTACATGATCATGCAGAGCACAGATTATGTAGGACGTAAAGTCCTGGGATGACTAATTGTTTTTGCCAGTGCCTGTGTGGTCATGTAGCTGGGGGAGTGGCCAGGAATTCCAACAATTGTTGCTTCAGAATGTACATAGTATGTAGACTGAGGAAGGAGACCTGTATCTTTATCTCTACCCTGAGAGATTGGTTCAAAGCAGCAGCTGTATACCATGGCGTTAAAACCCCAGCTCCTTCTTCTGATGTCCCTCCCCTGGTCCATGTGGACATCTAATGGGTTTCGCAAACATGGTACATATTCCACTCACGATTTCCCTATCTGAACCTTCAACACTATAGTCTTCACAGTTCAAATAAAACATCTAAGAATTATTTTTGGTTTCTATTTCTTTCACATCACAATGCTTAAAATCATTCAATAGACTCTAATTACTCCACTGAACACACACTACAGAGTCTAAAATCACTGTTAAGTCCAGATAGTGTCATATCCAGTGTCCATTTCCTCTGGCATTCTCTCTCCATCCCACTCATCCTCCAGTAGTTAGAAGGAGTCTTAGGAAGCACAGACCAGATCAGGTCTAATATGGAATATTTGGTCAAACTGTGTGAAGATGTGTCTCTGTACTTCCTTGCCTACCTAAGGCACCTTCTGATTGGTTCAATAAAGAGCTGAATGGCCAATAGCAAGGCAGGAGAGGGTAGACGGGACTTCCAGGCAAAGATAGGAATTCTGGGAAAGAATTTGGCACAGGATTCACTGGTGAGACATGGAGGAAGTTGGACATACGGTACTGAGGCAAGGTAATGAAACACATGGCAGAATGTGGATTAATATAAATGGGTTAATTTAAGTTTTAAGAGCTAGTTGGGAACAAGCCTAAGCTAAGGTCGAGCTTTCATGGTTAATAATAAGTCTCTGTATTATTATTTTGGAGCTAGCAGTCCAAAGGAAGACCTGCTACACATGTCATTCTCCTCTTGGCTTTCATTCACACAAATTCTGGACCAAGTGGAGCTGCTGGTAAACATGCAATGAGAGAGAAGGCAGGCATCCTCCTTGGCAATGTTTGCATGCCACACCTATCCCCAAGGGTATTTCTGACTGTAAACATAATGACCGAGCTGGGGCCTGCATATCTTCTCTCAGATGTCAAAACACTATCAAACATCACCTGGAAGGCAGTAAACTCCCCTGTGGGCACCCCTCTTTCCAATCATGCACATGATCCCCAAATGTCCCTCTCCTCAGGCATACCACTTCTGTGCAGCAGCTGCAAAAGTCACAGCCGGATATGACCCCACATCTGCTTCTCCTCTTAGAATGCCAACTCAGCACCAACATTGACCTGTGTCACATCCTTTCATCATTGCATACCAGCCCACTGTCCCACCTGGATACTGCCACCTATCTGGTGGGTCCCCTTCAGTCTATCATGTTCTCTTTGGTGAACAGTTCCCAAAGTGTGACACCTTAAGAGCCAGGTCCTCCCCTCTCTCCAAGATCCCTAGTTCTAGATTACACACTTCCAGTGTGCTGTCTTCTGTTTCTTCAGAGAACTTAAACTTCCTCCGTGTGAGTAACACCGATTGATAAAAAGTCTCCTCACTACAGTCCCAGCACCACAGAGTGGGAAAGCACTTCTGGTCACTTACTATTGTAGTCAAAAAGCCCTGTGAAAAAGTGTCTGTTCCAATGTCCAGTTTTCATCACCTTATTGGGAACATGTTTTCATGTAGAGCCTGAAGTTTGACCAAGAACTCTTTCTGGGTTATCTTGACAGAATGGAGTCTGAGCACTCTGGTGTGGTTGAGTGACTCTTTGTGTGGAGAAGGGAAAATGGCTTTGATATCCACAGCACCTGACAATGTCTCTGGGTGTTTACAGACAGCCAGAGTCAGTTAAAGTGCGAAGGATAAGAACTATTTATGTGTGTGCAGAGCTTCAGAGTCCCCGAGGCATTTTTGTATCCAATATCAAAGGCTGCAGAGATGCCTGAGAAAGCATGCAGCCATTAAGCGGATCTGTGCAGTCCCTATCCCTTCCCATTTGTCATCTTGATTGAACAAGCGGTGGAGGTGGCCTGAGTGATGTACTGGGCTGACACAGAGGCAGCACGCAATGAGGGAAGCAGGGAGCCAAACAAAAGAGCCCTGTGGTTCAGTTAAAGGTGACACAACCCTCAAAGGGTGAGTGGGAGTTGGTCAGCAGAGTGCACCGCCACTCCTTCCAGCATCCTCATGCACATCTATGCTTCTATCCCTCATCATCTGAATGTCACCTCAGCATCACCACACTCCCTATACAGTCACTGCGCTTTTATTGCTTCCCCTAAGTGTGTGTGTGTGTGTGTGTGTGTGTGTGTGTGTGTGTGTGTGTGTGTGTGAATGTACATGAGCATGGCATGAGCATGTGCAGGTATACATGTGTGCATTGTGTGTATGCCTGTACCATGACACAGGTGTGGCAGTCAGAGGGCAACTGGAAGCAGCCTGTTTCCTCCTTCCACCATTAGGTTCCAGGAATGGCTGTCAGATCATCAGACTTGGTGGTAAGCACCCTCGCCTGCAGAGCCATCTCACCAGCCCAGATCCCCTTTAGATTCAGGTCCTGGATGGAACACAGGTTGATGGCATGTACATCATGTATATGTGAAGAAGTAACACTAGAAAAATGATCTGCTGAGCAACCTGAAAGTCATGTGACATGATGTACTCTGTATCCTAAAGAGCTCTCACGTGAGCCCCTCCCCTACCAGAGGGCGACTGAGGGTACCATTTCCCCAATAGTCAGAGGCAGTGTCTTATTTCTACATTTACATGAGCTCTTCCCCAAATGACAGCTTCTACAGAACCCTCTTTCAGCACACAGAAGACAGAACAAGGCTTTGATGGACAGTGTGTGTGGTTGTTTGAAAGAAAATATCCCCCAAGGGAGTGTCACAATTAGGAGGTGTGGCCTTGCTAGAGGAAGGGTATCACTGTGGGGTTGGCTTTGAGGTCTCTTTTGCTCAAGTTGTCCTCAGTGTGACAGTCAGTCAACTTTGTGTTGCCTGCAAGATGTAGCAATCTCAGCTCTAGCACCACATCTGTCGGCACGCTGCCCTGCTCCCTGTCATGATGATAATGGAGTGAACTTCTGAAACTGTAAGGGAGCCACCCCAAATTAGATGTTTTCTTGTAAGAGTTTCCGTAGTCATGTTGTCTCTTCACAGCAATAAAAACCCTAACAATGGTAGCACGTATGCCTGGTTTTAGCCTCAAAGTGCCCCACATCAGCCCTGCAGATACTCTTACTTGCTTTATCTGAGCTGTGGTCCCCTAACGAAGTAGACTACATTTTATATAGCATACATGTTCTAGAGCATTGCAGGAAATGGTCAAAGACATGCACACACAGACATGCAGATACATACACATTTCACACACAACACACACATGTACACATACACTTGGTGTAGTTCCTCGTACAGAATGTAATTCAAATACTATCCTGCCTTGTAAAATGACTAAGACATTGCTTCCCATGGAACAAAAGAGAAAAAGCAAGAGAGGAAGGGAGGGGAGAGGAGAGGAAGAGCCCTTGACTGCCAACACCAGATCAATGGCTTTTCATCTCTGGTGGCCTCTGAATTACTCAGACAGCTTGAAAAGAATGTGGTTCTTGGCTCCCACACCAGGAAGTGTGATTTAATGGGTCTTGTGTGACTATAAATCTGTATTTATAACCAGCACCCTGCTTGATTCATAAGCTGAAAATCCAGGGGCTGAACTGAGACCTGCTGCTGAGCCTGTCACTTTACTACTAAGTGTCCTTCAGGGTGTCCTCTGAGAAGCAGAGTAATACCCAGGATACACCACAGAAGCTCTGGAACAGTTCTGTCCATCTCTGACTATATTGCTGTCCCCAACCTGAGGTACAATCCACACCCCGTCACAGGACTGTTCACAACATGCGCTGAGATTACTCTAGTCCTCAGCTCACAACCTGTCCTCCAGAGAATACCCACCCACTTATAGCATGTATTTCAGCCCATTCAGCAACCTCCCTTGTCATGTGGCTGCTTCTGATCCTCCAAACAGGACCTACCCAAATCCACCCCCATGGTATCACCATGCTTTTTTTGTTACCATAACAGAATAGTAAGAATGGGTAATTTATTACAGAAATGGTGGTTCATTTGGTTCACAGTTCTGATTCTGGGAAATCCAAGAGTGGTTTTGCATTTGCTTGGCCTCTGGCATGGGCTTCACATTGCAGTAAATGAACAGGGGTAAGCAGGCACTTGGAATCAACACCAGGAGCCAGCTTACTTCCTGACACCCTGCTCTTAGGGATGAGTAAAGCCGGAAAGACATTAGTCCTCCTCAGTGACCAGCTCTCAACACTCTACTAAGGACAGTGAAGTCCACCAGGAAGTGAGAGAGGAAAGACCCTAGTGTAGGATCATCCACCACAGTCTCTCTTAGCATCTCCACCTACAGTGTCTTGTTCAGAATAGCTCCTGACCCTTGCTGAGCCAATTCACACGCTGACTCAGGGAGCTGGAAGTCAGTGTGTTGGTTACTTTTCTTATTGTTGGGACTGAACACCAGACAAGAAGCAAGTTAAGAGAGGGATGGTCCTCTCTGGCTCACAGTTGGAGAGTCTCCTCCATCATGATGGGGAAGCCTTGCTGCTTGGAGCATGTGGCTTAGCAGTAAGAACTTGGAGGCTGTTTTTACACTTCTTGGAAGACCAGGTAGGTAGAAGTCAGCATGAAGTGGGAATGAACCTTCAAAGCCTGTCCTTCAGTGATGACTTCTTTCACCCAGACTCCACTTCTTGAGAGTTCTAGAACTTTCCAAAACACTACCATCAGCAGCAGTTCAGTGTTCAAACCTGAACCTGCACAAGATGTTTCACACACCAACCTTAGCCGCTGGGCAAATCATATTTGTTTTCTTTCTAGGTGAGTAGAGATATACACTACAGAAGATCAGCTCTTAATTAGATGTGCTTCTGCCACATGAATCAGAGAAGAGGAAGAAGGAATGGGAAAGAAATATGGATGGAGAGTTCTGGCCATCTCCCTCACCTCTCACCTTTCAATCCTCTGCTCTGCCCAATGTCTTCTCCGAGTTAACCAGCCCTCTTTCTCTGGTGTACACATGTAATCATGAACCAAGGCTGATGTAATAGTGTACCAAAACTAACCAGCTTAAGCAACAGAAACTTATTACTGTAAGTGGACATTCAAGATCAAGGTGTTAGTAACATTGGTTCCATCTGGGCTCTCTTTCCATAGCTTGGACATAGTGACCCAGGAAGAATCCTGGGTGCTTACCTGGTGTTCTGGTTGGGTTTTTTGGTTTGTTTGTTTGTTTTTTGTTTTTTTCCACTTGACACAACCCAACACGTATCTGGGAAGAGGAAATGTTAACTAAAAAAAACCCACTTTCCTCAGATTGGGCTGTAGGCAAGTCTGTGGGGCACTGTCTTGATCAATTGATGTGGGAGGGCCCATCCTTCTGTGGGTGGTGTCACTGTTGGTCAGGTGATCTTATATAAGAAGGTGATCTTATATATCCATTAGGATCAAGACAGTAAGCAGCGCTGTTCCATGTCTTTTGCTTCAGTTCCTGCCTCCAGGTTCCTGACTTCAGATTCCTGCCTTGACTCCTTTAGTGATGGACTGTGATGCAGAAGTGTGAAAAGCCAAATAAACTCTTTCCTCCCAAAGTTGCTTTGGGTGTCTTATCACAGCAATAAAAACTGTAACTAATACACATTGTCACCCTACATGCATGTCCATGCCTGATCTCCTGTTGCAAGGAACCCTGATACACAGACAACCACAGCCATATGACGTATGAAACATAATGCCCACTCTCCTGTCACATAACATTCAGCCCAGTGACCCATAAGGAAACTTTCACCAAGGTCTGAAGAGCATCCACCTCTGTGCCTGGCTCTGATGTTCACATTCTGCAGCCAAGAAAAAGTACTGCTCAGAATTATTGGTTAAAGACTTGGAGTTTTTACTGAAGTTATAAAAAGCCAGTGGTGTCTGAGTAGTGCATGAATCACAGGAAAGAGCCTTGGTTATTTCTTACCCTGTATCTGGCAGTATTCTATGATAGATACATGCAATGGATCATGCAGTACAAACTCCCCCAGTGCTGTTTCAGAGTCACTAAAGACCACCATTGCCAGAACTTGCTATAAGAATAGCCCATCTTTTCTCTCCTATCTGGCTTCAAGAGTCTATGGATGTATCCAGGATCCTAAGCCTTGTCTTGCAGAGGACAACATGTTCTTGCCTCCCAGGAACAAACAACTCCAAAACTCAGGGAGAACCCTTCTCATTCTAAGCAAGTTGACAAAAATGAGTATAAATATCAAGTGATGTTATGGAGGTGACAAAGTGAACCCCTTGTACATCCTGGAAGGATTGCAGAGTGTGTACAACTCGGAAAGGATGCTGGTCATTCTTTGGTAGAGCATAGAAATTTGCATGTGTGTCTGAGAAGATATCCAAGGGGACGCTTACAGGATTCATTTGCCACTGTAAAAAAGCAGGGGAAACCATTCATCGACAGAATGCCAAGATGATATAAGAATAAGAAGGGGAAGGGGAAAAGAAAGAGGAAGGAGAAGGAGGAGGAAGAATAAGAAAAAGAGGAGAAGGAGGAGGAGGAGGAAGAAGAGGAGGAGGAGGAGAAAGGGAGGAGGAGGAAGAAGGAGGAGGAGGAGGAGGAAGAGGAGGAGGAGGAGGAGGAGGAGGAGGAGGAGGAGGAGGAGGAGGAGGAGAAATGAAGGAACCATATCTAAATGTACCAGGCATATGAATCTTAAATTTACAATATGGACTTGAGAAGACAAAGTTAATGTGGCTAACAGAGCATTGGCAAAGCATGGCTGAAAGAACCGGCCCCGAATGGCTATTGGCAGAGTGGGTTCTTGGCTAAATGTCTATGAGTTTAAGTTCTAAAAGTTGCAGCTGCTTCTTTGCCAACAAGAGTGGCTCAGCACACCCAACCTCGATAGAAAATGTGTTTCATGCTTCTGAAAATTTTGTACCTGTCATCTGAAGGATACCTGTGTAATCAGCCACCAATAAAAATGCTGGATATTGACTGTCTTCCCTGCTGAACAACTCCTCACGTTGTCACAATGTGCTGCTGGGAAAATTTTGTCCTGAGTGACTCCATTGGAGAGTCTTCTGGAGCTGGTGGTTGGCTCCCCACAGTGAGCCCCTTGTACCCTTTCCCTTTTTTTGACTTAATTTATCTCCTTTCCCTGTAACAAGCTGTGACCATAGAAGAAATATATACTAAAGTTAGGTCCTCTGAGTGTTGCCTAAGGAATTACAGAAGCCAGTTGCAGGGTTGGGGACCCACTCAGAGATGGGAGCAAAATACAGCTCATTTAGGTTTAAAGACACATAAAATCAGACTACAAGTTGTTAACTGAGAAGTGTGTGATGCACAATTATAAAACCCAGAATGGTACATAGGTGGATACTGTCATAAAGGTACATAAGGCTCTGTAGGGAGTTTATATCTTTTAGGTAATAGAGCAGATGTGTAGTTAAGAGTTTTCCTGCCTGGCCCAGTCAGGACAAATCTCTCTCACCCACCAGTCCCACAGTCGCTCAGACCCAACCAAGAAAGCACACAGAAACTTATATTGCTTACAGACTGTATGGCCGTGGCAGGCTTCTTGTTATCTACTATTTTTATCTTAAATTAACCCATTTCTGCTTATCTATACTTTGCCACATGGCTTGTGGCTTACCAGTGTCTTTACATGTTGCTTCTCATGGCGGCGGCTGGCGGTCTCTCTCCCCAGCCTTCTACTTCCCAGAATTCTCCTCTCTCTTGTCCCGCCTATACTTCCTGCCTGGCCACTGGCCAATCAGAACTTTATTTACACAGAGCAATATCCACAGCACAGATGTGCAAAATATTAAGATTCGATGAGGCTAGTGATGGTTTCCTGTGCTTTCATAGTGTTCTCCATACCAATATGTTTTAGATGATTTCATAAAGAAAAGCA
This sequence comes from Onychomys torridus, assembly GCF_903995425.1. Classification (NCBI taxonomy): domain Eukaryota; kingdom Metazoa; phylum Chordata; class Mammalia; order Rodentia; family Cricetidae; genus Onychomys; species Onychomys torridus. Next base: position 73,459,627 of record NC_050457.1, on the reverse strand, counting down.
GTGGAAAGCAAACAGCAGAGAATATAAGAAAGGCACCTCTGAAGCAGATCAGATGTGTCTATTTCAGTCCCAGGTCATGGCCCCTTGCCCTCAGCTTCCTACAGCCCTGAAGAAGCTCAGAGACCAGAGTCCCAGTAAGTGGCATAAATCTCATGCCCAGGCCTTCCCCAGGCAGGAATGTAATTGCAGGAGAAGGAAGTAGGGGTCAGCACTCTGCCCACTCCATAAAGGTCAGAGGTTGAGTCCCAGGGAGAGAGGAAATGCTCCAGGCTCAGCTCCAAGGGTGGGCACAAGATGCAATTTTAATTTTATTACCCAGCATCATTATTATTACAGACATATGCTGGACCGTTGGTGACCTTTACACATGAGAGTTTGATTGTCTTTTCCTTCAAAGGGATATGCAAAGAAAGTGGTACCGAATGAATACTGGCCTTGGGACCAACTGTAATTCAAAAATGTTAATGGTTTATTATATTTTCTCAACACAGCTCATCTGGGAAGAGTGCAGGATAAGTCAGAAAACACCAATTGTTCGTGGGGCATTCAGAAACTTTAAAGCAAGGTCTTGCATTCCAGAGACCTGGGTCATAGACAGACTCAGTGACCTCACACTGTGCGTGGGAAGAAATAAAGTTGGCCTGTGTCTGCCTGTTCACCACTTCAGTGTCGTCTGCCATCCCTTGGGACTAGCGTGGTCCTAGAGAAGATATTCTGAACTAAACAAGCCAATGGTGACCATGTAGAGGGTAGCTAGCCAATCTCTTCACTTGCCAAGAGGCAGTTCAGAAGCCACACCCTTAATATGCACCTCTGTTGCACCCTGGGAACAATCCCACTGCCTTCTGACCATACTGGGATTTCTGCCAAGCAAAAGTCTGCATCTGCCTCACTGTGAAGGCAACAAAAATTTGCATCTCTGTTCTCCTGCTCCAGGTATCAGTACCAGTGATCAGGAATGGCTGCTGCTCTCTGGACCTATGCTGTACTCCAAGGATGCTCAAAGGCAGTGTGAGCACATGCAAGGGTGCTGGTGCACACCTTTATGGGCCAGGAACTCCCCCAACAGCTCTGACTTGAGAACAGTTCATCAGATTGCTGGCTCTTACAGGATACAGAGGATTGCCCTGCCTGTTCATGCTTGCCCTGGCACCTGACAGGCATTTCTCTAATGGTCTCCAACATTCACATCTGACCCTGCCCTTGCATCTGTGTCTTAGAAGACACGGGTAGTACAGCTGTATTTTTCAATACTCATAAAGAACAAAAATCAATAATGAAGTGAAAATATTCTTCTTCAATGAGTAACTGGGGAAAACATTTTCTTGGGGGAAAACATTAGTTTTATGTAGTAATCTACATGGAAAAGCAAACTGTTCTTTGGTATCTGTAACTGAAAAAGTTATTATAGAATAAAATACGTTGTGTGCTCAGTGCACTGTTTGCACTGCTCATAATCTGCTTTATTTTCAACAGCATTTCTTTAGTCATGGAGAATCAGCAGTCAATGAAAAATCAGTGGCTGTGCAATGTGAGAAATCATTAGCACCTTAGTGTCTCCCCATGTGTTGAGTCATGCTGGCTGCTCTGGAGCCCTCGCACACCAGCAGCAGATAGAACATACGCTCTGAGTGACCGCCCAGATCCCAGCTGTGCCCATTGAGGCACTGTCCCTGGGGGAGCTAAGTGTGGCATGTGTATACTGTTGCTGTAGTGGTATGAACCAACACCTAGTTGTCAGCGTTGGCCACAAGACTGATTTGTAACATTTATAGACTGAAGAACATAACCTGTTGTGCTGGGTCAGTCCAGAACTCCTGGCTGCTCCCTGGGGGAATCTCCAGATTGGAGTCAGGAGCCACAGGTAGCCCTTGGTGAGGGACTGATTTTGTATCAGCCCCCTTTCCCAGCCATGCACCATATGGATAGCCAGCAGCACCAAACGTTGGTTCTGCAGTCTTCTCCTCTGCCTACTGCCTCTAGTGACTAGATCAGTCCCCTTGTCCACCTTCAGTAAACAGTGATGATAACCAAGACTATTATGGCTTAGATCTTGAAAGCTCATGCACTGAAGGTCTGGCACACGATGCAGTAGTATTCACAGACGGGGCCTTGGGAGGTGGCTGGATCATGATATCTCTGACCTCACCAGTGGTTTTAGACACTTACAGATCCGTAGTTTCATGGGTCTTTGAGAAGGGACTTTGTTCTAAAAAGGAGCTGTCCCTTTGCTTCTTGGCCACCATGAGGTAAACTGCTTTGCTCCACACATGATGCCCAGGCCTGAAAGCAATGGGGACCAGCTGTCATGCTGGGTCCTCTGAAACTATGGGCCAGAATTGATGTACCCTCCTTTTAGATCTCAGGTGCTTTGTCACAGCAAAGGATGCTAACATAATTGCCCCAGATATTCCGTGAGCATTTGTTACATGCAGGTTTGACTCTTGTTCAGTCCGCACAGCCCCCACATGAGCCAGCAATGCTACCTTTTGCCATTTCCAGGTAAGAACAGACAATGCAGATGGTAAGGGTTATCTTGTTGGGTTTGTATTGCTGTGATAAAACACTGTCACCAAAAGCAACTTCCGGAAGAAAAGGTTTATTTTGCTTACACTGCCACATCACAGTCCATCATCAAAGGAAGTCAAAACACAGGAACCTGGAGGCAGGAGCTGAAGCAGAGTCACGGAAAAGCGCTACCTGCTAGCTTGTTCCACATGGCTTGCTCAGCCTCTCTTCTTATACATGGAGGACCACCAGGGCTGGGCACTCCCACATCAGTCATTAGTCAGGAAAATAGCCCGCACAGACTTGCCTACATATGAAAGTATGTTCTCAGTTAAGATTCCTTTCTGCCAGATGTGTCTGGGTTTGTGTTGGCAGTAGCCAACCAGCAAAAGCATCTTATCTGGGTCACACAGTAAAAATGAGCAGAATGGGCCTAAACCAGAGTATCTGTGGCATGAGCATCTGCTTTTCACCAATTCCTCTGCAATTCAACTTTATGTTTTTTTAAAGTGACCAACAGCCAGGGATCAGAGAGATGTATCAGAGGTTAAGAGTACTGGTTGTTCTTCCAGAGGACCCAGATTCAATTCCCAGTACCCACATAGCAGCTCACAGCTGTAACTCCTGTTCCAGGGGATCAAATATCTTCACACAGACATACATGCAGACAAAACACCAGTGCACATAAAATACAAGTGAATTATTTTTAAAAAGTGACCAACAGCCTTAATTATTTTTGTGTCTGGTTTCACAATTTCATGTGTTAATCCCACCGAATGCAAGTAAAGACCACCGACCCAAATTTTGGTGAAATTCAGCAAGCTTTAATTTTGTGCACAACAAAGCCAGTCCTGCAGCTAATGTAGGGTAAAAGGGACAGCCAAAGAAACCCACCCTCACCCTGAAACAGAGCCAAAGAAACACACTTTGGTCCTGGAACCAAAGCCAGCAAAAGAAACACACCCTAACCCTGAAATCAGAGCCAAAGGTTAAAAAGGGCCAGTGAAAGAAACACACTTTTGCCCTGATACCAGAGCCAAATCTGCCCCGACCAACTGAACACAAAACCAACCAGTCCCTGAGCACAAAATCTAGCCAATCTGAGCTAGTCCAAGTTCAGGGGAATCAAAATCTGACTGACTCCCTCCCTGAAAATCTTCTCCCTGGAAAAAACTCTACCCCTAAGAAGCCCTATATGCCCTATATGAGCCCCTCTGCCTGCCCTCCTCCGCCCTGCCCTCCTCCACCCTGGCAGAGGCAGCCACTCTCCTGGATTCCTCCTTCCCAACTAAATTTCCTAAAAAGTTTTGGGTGAAGCTCTTCTTTCGCTGGCCCAGAGGAGAATCTCTGCTGGGAAGTTCCCTTAGCAGAGCAGAGCAGAAGAAGCAGGTGATACCTCTGCTGGGAAATTCCCTTGGGAGCAGAGCTCAGCTGTAATGGCTCTCTCTCTCAGAGAAGATCAGGATGATCACATCCCGCAGAGAGACTACCCCCACCAGACCTCAGCTTCAAGTAAAAGCCTGACTTCCTGTCAAGTCAGGATACCTTTCTCCTCACAGCTGTAGGTATCCAAGATACCTTCCCTTCAAAGCTGTTGGTATAGTCTGACTTCCTGACTAGTCAGGATCCCTTTATCTCCAGAACTGCAGGTATCCAGGATACCAACCTTTGCAGCTATAGGTATAGCCTGACTTCTCCACAAGTCAGGATACCATCTCCCCCTAAAGTGGGATTTCAGAGATCATCAGTGAGTTAGCTTTCTAGGTTTTTTTCTAGGGCAAAACCATAAATTGAGAGTTTCCATTAAGAATTTGGCACCATATGAAATTAGTTGTCAAACAAAATACAGAAGCAGAAAGCAGCTTAGGATTATTTGGCAGAACATCTTGTTCTGGAAAGGTGGAGGTGAAGGCATCCTCAGGGAACAAGTCAAATTCCAGAAAACAGGTTAAGGCATGGTCAGCATATGGAACATGACATATTCCAGAAATTTAAGTTTTACAGTGAACTTATTTTAACCTTGTAACAAGATGGCTTTTGATCTTAAGGTAGAATCAGGGTGGCCCATCAGGTGATGGAACAAAATAAGATTTAGGCTCCATTTCTAGTCAGGATGATGTCATCACAAAGAAAGAATCAACCTGTTCCAGAGAGCAAGTGGCTGCCTTTGCAGTGATGGTCTCTCCACTCATACAGAGATGTTTATAAAGAATCCCACTGCTCAGAATATGCTAAAAAAAATAAATGTCTATCCACCAGCCAAGGCCCTTTTCCCCAAACCAAATGGAGAACCATGTCTATCATCTTGAGTAACTGGCAAATCACTGGCCAAACTGAGGCAGGAGACCGAGTGACTGGGACGGACTTCCTGACCAGCAGCAAGTGGTATTTGCATAGCTCGACAGAGTGACTGTCCATTGCCTTCTGTGTGTTGCAGGCGAGACAGTGAGTTCGGTCTTCAGTAAACTGCTGACACCACACATTTTAGCTACATCGATTCTTTAGCATGTGTGATTGTTTAAATTATTCCACCATCAAATGATCAGATGGAATCTATCGTGCAATGTGCAGAGGCTCCTAAGCTATTCTGGATAAAGATACACTGTGAGAGGAAGAGCAGGCCTCCCAAAGGCCCCCAGCTTCCATCCTGGATTTCATGTTCCCAATCAGAATTCTAGGTGTGATGCATACATAACACGTACCAAGTAGGATGCCCAAACACCTTGACCATCAGCCAAGATTCAGCTTGTCACTCCCCAGTCCTGTCTGTCTGGTCAGCCCACAGGAGGTCTGTTTTCTCTCCTCTGGGATCATGGCAGTTTGAAGAGCCCTGGAAAGTAGTGTATGTTTAAAAGATACAGATTCTTTTGAAGAGAAAGTACTGAATGAGGACACAGTGTGTGGGCCTGCAGTGTCCGTGGGCAATGCCCTTGCCCTTGTCCACTTCTAAGCTCCTTGGTGTTCCGATGTCATCAGTGCCTGGAGAACTGTTTGCTTTGTTTCCAGGATTTTCAAAGAGAAGTCAGAATTAATAACTTTATGGATTTTGCCAAACTGTATCTGTAAATGAAGGGGAGAGCTTGATGAGACACATGGAAGGTATCAGCCACTGGGCCAGGCCCTATCCTGATGGCCCTTGACCGGCACAGCATCGGCCTTCAAGAAGCCGTCACTGTGGTTGGAGAGGTACTATAGGAACCATGAGTTACGAAGCTCTCATCTTCCACAGACCAAGAGGTCAAAGTCTGAAAATGCAGAAATACTGTTCAAGATCATTAGCCAACCAAGGGGAGGAAGCAGACTGCCACCCAAGTCTTCCTGCTGTGCCCTGTGAAGGCAGGGGAAAGGTTTTAAGGTGGATTCTTCGGCCTAGGTGAGCTGATGGTCACAAATATATCCAATTTTAAAAGTAAACCACAGGATAAGCCAGTTGCATAAGCCAGAATTATTCTGCACTGAAATCACTCAACTCCATATGAATTACATGTAGCAATTAGCAAGCACTTCCCTTTTATTGGAAAACTTCATATGAAGTCTGAGTTTAAGGGCACTATTGAAGATATGCTACCAATTTTCTGTCTTTCCTGCCTCAGTCAAAATCAAAAAACACACACATATACCTACACACACACACACACACACATGCACACACACATGCACACACACACAAACATGCACACACACACACATGCACACACACATGCACACACACACACAAACATAAACACACACATGCATACACACACAAACATGCACACACAAACATGCACACACAAACATGCACACACACGCACACGCACGCACGCACGCACACACATGCACACACACATGCACACACACACAAACATGCACACACACACACACACAAACATGCACACACACACACACACAAACATGCACACAAGCAGATGCACACGAATGTACACACACAGACATACATAAGAAAAGGCATAAAATTATTTCAAATGAGCAAAATTAATTCGTTCAGAAAGCCGCTTAGAAGACCTGTGCCGTTGGGCACCTGTGAGCTGCTCTACAGCTGTGGAAACTGTGTAATGCATGAATGGCGGTGACTCCCGCCCGTGGGAAAGTAAGCTGAGCTGGAGAGCAGCACTTGGCCACTGCTCAGCGGAGGGTGAGCAGTTTCCTGTGTAGCTGAACATTCCCTTCTGGACTCCTGGTGGTCTCTCAGTGTCTCTTCTGGCTGTGATTTTCTTCCAAGGACTGTGAAATGGTTCAGCCAGTGAAACGACTTACCCTTGAGCCTCATGATCTGCATTCCCTCCTGAGGACCCTCACAATGGGAGGAAAGGACTAGTTCCTACAAAGTGACCTCTGATCTCCACAGGTACGCTGCTGTGTCATGTGCACAAACACAGAGACACACATACTAAATAATAAACAATTAAACAAGTAAGTATAATAATTTTCTTTTGATACAGTATAACATTTTACTAGTTCCCTCATGAATTAAAGACTTAGACAAAAAATATCTTCTAACCATGTCTACTGTGTATTTCTTTGAATATTAGAATTGTCACTTAATAGCACATAATAAGTCAATGGGCTAGTTTCTTATGCCAAAACATAGAATCCACACCTCACTTGTAACTAAGGAAGGGCACACCAGCTCTACAATGTATCCTCTGTAACTCACAGCTACTTCAGCTACAGGTGTGTTCACCAGACAAGTGCCCACCACCCAGGAGAAAACGCTAAGCAAGAGGGAATGTCTGCCCACACGTGATTGATAAGTCCTGGCTTTCAACACAGCACGAGGGAGGCTGTTTTCCACAACGCAAAGAATGCAAGATCGTGTGACTAATGAGAAAGTCTGAGACCCGAATCTGGCCCACTTTCTGTTTTCACTCTATCATTTCCTACACACAACACAAAAAAAGTTCAGTTCCATCCCATTGAAGGAATCTGTCAGGAGTGAAATGCTTTGTGAAATTTGACAAAGATATGATCACAATGTGTAGGCATCTGTTTTTCTACCCTCCCCCACTCTTGTGGCTTGCATTGGTTATAATATTGGCTTTGAGTAAGATGCCTTACAGCTCTACTCACAATTAGTCTTGCAGTTCTATGTAAATGGCCACGGATGTGCATGCCTTTGTTTTCTAGATCTGTCAAAAAGTCAGATCTCTCTGATAGGAACAGGGATTAATCCATTTTCATTGTAACCCATGTGGGAATTCTAACAGGTAGCTAAAAATGTTACTTCTGCATGAAAGTTATCAATCAGAAGTTAATTTTAGAGATGTGTTAATAGCGATGGAAGGTTAAGACTGAATAAGAGAATATATCTGATTGGCATCTCCATGGCTTCTGGCATCACCCTGGGAGGCAAGTGCGGTTCCTCCTTCATCCTTGCATTTAAAGGTTGTAAGTGTCACTCATTCTGAGGGAAGCAACAGGAAGCTGGCAGCTGGAGCTCCTGGAGAACTGGCGAAGGTAATGATTGTCTCAAAGAGTGTTTATATATAGTGTCAGCTCTGTTTCAACAGCCTGGGGGCCTCTGTGCCCCTCTTACAATCTCATCAACAAGCTGTATTTGGAATATGAAAAGGCCTCTGGGTTTTGCCACAGTCTCTGAGTGTCACTTGCTAGCTAAGCAGCACAGAGTTGGGCAGTGAGTTGTCCCTTTGGCACTGATAGTCTGGAGGCATCTGATCCAAGTAGTGTCTTAAGGACATGGCTTCCAAGACATTTACTCTTGGGCTCCAGGTGGAGGAGTTTAGAGCTGTTGAAGACCCTAAACCCTGCTGCCCCTAAACTAAATGTCTGTCAACTTCTTGGACCTAAAATTCAGAGACACCAAGATGGCCTGCCTTCAAGGTCACTCTTCTCAGACAAATGGAGGTCAAATCAGGCAGGAACTTAAGCTTTGCACAGGAGACAAGAGGCCTGCTGAAAGTGGCTGAGAGAGGCATTCCTTTACCTGTGAGCCTTGCTTTAGAGCTCATAAGAAAGGCAAGTGAATTTTTTCTCATTGGGCATTTTTACCTTAGTTAGCTTGTTTTTCCCCCTGTAAAACTCCAGTGGGGACTTGCTACTTGGAGGAATTTTATCCCCCTTGTGACTGTGTGCAACTGTGACATTGTTTGGATAAGTATCTTTGGAGAGGTTACCCAGCTGTGATGAGCTCAGTAGAATGGCAGGTGTCCCTGGAAGAGGACATGAGACACCCATGGATAATGGCCTAAGATGACCAATCCAAGGATGGCAAAAGTCACCAGCTGTACAAGTCAAGAAAGTATTCCCTCTGGGGCTTCTCAGAGGTGCAGCTGAGGACACCTTGGTTAGAGACTTCTAAGACTCCACAACTAGGATAGAATAAAGGTCTACAATTTCAGCCAACTCATTTTTACAGGCGCTTCTCACAGTACCCAGAGCAGAACAGTACAAAGCCACTTAAGGCAAAGTCTGAGAAATCAATCATTGTGATTGGTCACGGCCAGAGATTTGGTGGCAAAAGAACAGAGTGTGACTCTTGGAGTACGATGGTCAGGCACTGAGGGCCACCGTTCAGGACTTGCTTTCCCTTTCCATGTGGACCACAGCATAACAGTGGAAGTACTTCCTGCTAGCCGGCATGCCCAGAAAAGCCTCTGTTCTGTCCTGTCCCATGAGTTTTCTGAGAACAGGTTGGAAAATGGAGGACAGAAGAATGCAAAGGCTTGCTCCAGGGAAGAAAGACAATGAGATTTTAAAAAAAGAAAAAAAAAGAAAAAAAAAGAAAGAAAAAAGAAAGATTGGAGATCCTGCCAGGACTACTTTGCCTCCTGGAAACTGCCGCTTCTGTTTTCTAGACACTCTACCCCTTGGCTGGGAGAGCTGTAATTGGCCCTCCCACATTCAGGAGGAAAGTGTAGCTTAAATCAGAAAACAGTCTGGCACCTGCACCAATTTGGACAATACAGTGGGGCAACAAGGACCCAGGCCTGAAACCCCATCTGCCCAGGGAACTTTGAGCCATTGACTTCCTGATACACCTCAGTCTGTGTTATTACAAAAAATAGCCTTTGTCTCTTCATGGACTCAACCTGTGAAATGATCTTCCTTACCACACAGACAATGGGACCTGATCATAAGACTCGATTTAGCCAATGAAATGTTGGAAGTGACAAAGTCCCTTCCAAGAAGAAAGCTTTGATGCTAAGCTGGGTTTCTGTGGCTCTTCATGTCTGCCTGAGCCCAGCAAGATTCAAGGCCAGATGTCTGTCAGGGTCCAGATTGCCCATTCCACAGACCATAGGCATTGGCGGCCAGTGCTGGATCTTGAGTCTGAGTGAGAAATAACCCTTGTCATCAGCTCCTGACTTCAGGGCTCCTTTGTTGCTGTATCTGACTGATACAGTTTCTTTGTGAGGCTGGTGAAGAAGAACCAAGAGTAAATGTTAATGGAGGAAAAGCTGTGACGTCAGCTCAGAAGCTCCTTCAAGGGAATTACCAACCCAGCTCTTGGCAGACAGACTTCCACTTTAAGGAGAGCTGAACAAACACTGAAGCCCCACCACCACCAAGTGTATGCTCTTGCTCCGCCCAGTTCTGCCCTTTCTCCTTCCCTGGGTGTTGGTCCCAAAGGCGTTTCCTGATGAGCGCTAAATGTTAAACTCTATCTCAGATCTGTCCTCAGGATGCAGCCCTCAAGACGAGCACAGGGATGGGCACCCTTGCTCAGATCTTGGATCTCAGAACACTGAAGTGTTAGTCACCCAGAATAGGAACTAAGTAAATCCCTCACAGCCCCTACATAGTTACCACCACAATTCCTCAGGATGGCCAGTTACAGCTTGCTGCCTGGCACATGGAGAAATAATACATTACCAACCCCAGACAGAGTACCACTACAGAAGCTAATATCTTCTAGTAGCAAAGCACTCCCTAGGCTTCCCAAATTTCTCTCAAAAGTGCCAATTTAGGCAGGTTGGTTGGGGGGGGGGGGGAGCATTGGTTTTGTTTTTTTGTTTTTTTTTTTTTTCTCAATGTTCATAAAACAAAGATACAGGGGACTTTTGAATCAACCATGTGAGAAAAGTCTCTGGTGTGTTAAACATCACATTGTGGTCTCCACACATTGCTGCTTATGAAAAATGGCATTGATAAATGGTTCCTCCCATCTCAGCTGCTAAAAGGTTGATGTTAGAGATTCATCCATTTTAGGAATCCATGCTGAGCAAAGGTGACCTCAGCATTAACACACAGAGCTTTTGTGTTTGTAAAGGACAGAAGGCTTCAGCCGTGTTTGTGGAAAAACAAATGATAAACATCTGAGAGATTGAATGTGTTTGTGTCCTTGTAATGCATGATGAGATAGGTCTTCTGTACCAATCAATACTGGGGGTGCAGACGGTGCCACAGGACATGGCGATTACATTCTGAGCTTGTTAGTACTACTCAGCTCCTGAAGGCAGTTAATAAGAGCACCTGATACAAGACTTACTTATGCTAAAATGCCGTAGGAAAGGAGAAACAGATCATGGAATGTGGGCTCCAAGGAGGGTGCCACAGTGGTGAACAGCCCTCTGCCTGGTGTGAGAAGACACAGCCTTCACAACTGGCAAGGTCAATCTGAAATTTGGCTATATTAATCTCCAGAAAAAGAAATAATTTTCATACACTTAGCAACACACAACACCCAGAGAGCTGTAGCAACAATTTAGCACGTGCTTTCTGAGCAGTGTTTAGTAAAGGACTCCCATCTCCGGTACTACATGAGGAAGTCAGCCCACAAGGAAACAAAGCAGAAGGTGGCTCCCCCCCCCCCCAGCACAGAGGCAAATTTCGTCTATTAGGAGACTCCTTCCCTCCTAAGTACACATAGCATGAAACTGGCCATCTCATTCATTTTAAGTGAAGTTTGGTGTTTTCAATGAAGCGCATTGAAAATATCCATAAAGTTTGCAACCAAGCTCTGAAACTCTGCACCTATTAAACTGTAATTCCAGTACCAGGTCACTTCTATGCTACCTTCCATTTCTGTGGTTTTGATTACTCTTGGTACTATGTGTAAGTGAGATCCAGGAATGTTCACAGTGCTGGGTGTAAGTGAGATCCAGCCACATTTGTCTTTTGTGCTATCACTGAGCACAATGTCTCAAGGTCCATTCACACTGTGGCATATGTCAGAACCTTCTTCCTTTTCAAGGCATAATGTTCCATGAGATGTGCATTCCACAGTTTGTTTAACTGTTCATCTACCGAAGGATCCTTGCTCCCATTGGTTAGCTTTTGTGACAGACAGTGCTAATGAACATCCATGTACAAATGCCTCCTCCAGGCCCTAACTCCAATGCATAACTTAGTGAATGGAAAGTATTAGGCAAAGTGCTCACTGGATTAGGCCTGTCGCAGTGGGTGGTGGCAAGGAAATGCATTTAATTAAATAACCATGAAGGCAAGTGGTCGTTAGGCTATCATCTGGCACATGCTATGAGGTCAAGAAATAGTGGTTAGCCAACTGGTCTGTGACAGGGCAGAGGAAATGGAGACACAGGCTGAAGGGAGCCTTAGAAAACAAAATTTAGATTTGTCAGTGAACTTGGTTTATAATGAAGTCATATCTACTTTAGTGGGTAGGTGGCCAACCCATACCATCACCATATCTACCCTCTAAGTCATAGTACTGATGGTTAATGATGCCAACCTTCTCCAGGCAGCTGCAGATAACCTCGAATCATTCACTCCTTCACAGCATCAGTCCTAAATCTGTTGTTGGCATCATTGGGAATCTTGCCCTTCAGGTTTTCCAGAGTGTAGTCAATTTCTTAATACACACCCCTCAAACAGGTAAAAGTTATTGCCCAACACGGGTTGGGGTTCTCCTAGGATCAGGGCTGTTGTTCTAACACAGAAGAAACTGCACCTCCCCTGCTCAGTCAGCAAATCCCTCACCTTGTAAGCACCAGGACCTGCATACAACTCCCATCCCATGCATAAAGTTCAGGCATCACTGTATGTGCTCGAAATCCCACCACTGGGGAGGCAGCAGCAGGCAGATCCCTGGAGTCTGAGAGCCAGCCATCCTAGCTTAATAGGTAAGCCCAGACAGACAAGAGACCCTGTCTCAAAAATAAGGCAGTAATCTTAAGAAGCAACACCAAAAGTGGTCTCAACATGAAACACACACATATACACCTGCATACATATGTATTTCCCACACACACCCACATATATAAGTAAGACAATACCCAACCCCCACAAGTCCTGTCTCCAGAGAAACTATTTAAGTAAAAGAAACACTGTGTAGACCCTGAGTTCCAAGGCAGGGGAGGGAAATACACTAGACAAGAGCAAAGGCACAAAGTAGGCATGTTCTAATAAAACCAAGAAGTCTCATGGTGACTTGTCAAAGTGTCTATGTGAGGTCTTGTGTCCCCTGCACACTGTACAGGGAAATTACACTTAGTTTAGACTTTGATCAGGACAGGTGGAGCCACAGACTTAGCAAAACACAAATACAGCATAACAATAGAATGGCCACAGCCAAGCCACAACACTCATTCCATATGGCTAGGATCATCAACATGGTGGGCAGCTTTACAAGGTTGGTCCCCTAGAGGGGGTAGGAGCCTGGTCCCCAAGATTTATTGTATAGGCCACCAACCCTGTCAGAGTTAGGGCCTAGTAGCAGGTGGTTGGATCATGAGACTCCACTCTTATGAAGGAATCCACAGCATTCCTTGGGTCGGTCTCATACAACATTATTCCAAGAGTATGGGTTGCTATAAAGCGGATTCAACTGTCTGCCTGCTTTCTTGTATTCACTGTGTTGTCTGATTCTCCACCATGTTGTGATACCCTCAGGGGTCCCTAGTCAGCACACTGTGGTGCTCTGAAATTTGAAAGTTTGAGACACCAGAATTGTGAGCCAAAATAACTTTTTTATATATAAAATATTCATGCTTGAGTATTTTGTTATAGCACCATGTGGACTAAAATACACGGCTTTGGGGATCTTTACATGGCTAATGCTCACACAGAACTTGACTCAAAGGCCTCTCTTTAACCTCTCCTCCATTCCCTGTCCTTTTCTGTCATACCGCCCTAGTTTAGCCCATGCCATAAAATCAGCCCCAACGTTCCCATATTTCTTACACATACTGGAGTTGTCCGTCCCTAGAAAGAGCTGCTTGATCTGTGGCATTCTGGGCAGAGCAAGGGGGACTGTCAGCATCACACTTGCAAGTGGCAAGGTAACTCTGCTCAGTGCTAATACAAAAGGAGAGGAGACAGACGAGAAGACACCCCAGACAGAGACCTGGGATAGGATGAAAGCTGAGTTAACATGATAAAAATTACTGCCAGCGGCCAAGACGGCGAAGTGAAGCCCTTCAGTATCTCCATCTATGACCTCCACAGCATCTACTAGTTATCAAGAGACCTCGGTATCCAAACAACACAGATCATGTCAATTCTGTTTCCTTTACACCCACCCGCACTGTTCTAGTTCCCCATCATTCTGCCCCAGGCTCAGTTGTCCCTCGAAGAGAGACCTTCTAAGCACTTCTTTTACCAAGCCACTCCTTGCTCAAAAATATACTGACAAATGAACCAGGAACCAGGTAAACACAAATAATATAAGATAGAACATTTGGGGTACCAAAGGGTGAGGAGGTGCTTAAAAATAACTAAGCAGATGGTCAGATGAGTGGATGGGTGGACAGCTGACAAATGGATTGGTGGATGGATAGATTTTCAATGGACAGATGGATAGATGAATAGATGAGTGGATGGATGGATGGATGGATGGATAGATTTTCAATGGACAGATGGATAGATGAATAGATGAGTGGATGGATGGATGGATGAGTGGATGGATGGGTGGGGGTGGTTAGGTGGGTGAGTGAGTGGGTGGATAGATGTATTAATGGGCAGATGGATGGATGGGTAGGTGGTTGGGTAGGGATGGTTAGATGGGTGAGTGATTGAGTGGACGGATGGGGGACATATCAGGCTTAACCAAGCCTCCTTATAAAGACATTTGGCTGGGAAAGTGAACTATGCAATTCAGGAAAATTAAAGTAGAATGTTGGATGTTTGTTTTAAGTACTCCTTAATGTTTTGATTTTCCTTTAAAATGACTGAGGCTGCCAAGCCCAGGCAGTCTGGCTGTTCCACTGACACCTGTCAGGTCCTTTGTCTGCATCCACACCAGTCACTTGGGAGTAAACCCACTATCTGTCCCAGACACAGCAGGGCCTGGGGCCAGATGGGAGCTGCTGCTCTGGCCTCTGTGGCCCTGAGTCTGATGGAGCTGACAGAGATGTTGCTGTCTCTCCTGCAGGTTCACCAGGAGCTGCAACTTCTGCAACTTTGGCTGTCAGAGCCTCCTCCAGCTGCCTCATGGCCATGGCAGCTTTGGATTACCCATCTATAACAACTCCAAGTGATCCCTCCAATAGCATCTCTGGATCTCTTTGCCACACTGTCCACAGTGTGGAAAGAGCACCCTGCCCTCCTAATATCTAGTGAGCATGCATGGCTGGCTGTATAAGCAGTGCTTCTCAGAGCACTACAGGCTGTCTGGGAGATCATACACTTATCAGTATCTCTGCACAGGACCTACAGAAGACTCATCTGAGTGTTTTCCTGCCTTCCTGTATCTTTATCAGCAGATTTCATGCAGAAGCACACACACATATATGTGCATGCATACACACACACACACACACACACACACACACACACACACACAGCAGCAGCAGCAGCAGCAGCAGCAGCAGCAGCAGATAGGTGACTAGAGAGTTCCAGAGAATGTCCCAAAGCATAGACTGCAGAGATCTGAGACTATAAACAACCACTGAAATGCTGAGGCCATGAGAAGTGGTGTGGAGCTGAGACTATGGTACACAAAGGATTACAAAGGACTGAGACTGATAAAGAGCATCAGACTGTAGCCACCAAAGTTACGCCTATTTAGGCTTCAGAACTGTGAGCTGAGAGGACACTCTAAGCTCGGAACTGTGCCTGTAAGGACTCAGCACCCCAACACCCTGATCACAAAGCTGAATCAACAAATGAATGCTGCTCTCTTGCTGCTGGAGGCCCAAAGTCTGAACAGTGAGACCTGAGGATTCCAACAGCCGAGGCTGGCAACTACCGACAGCAAAGATTCCACACCAGGCCCTAGGCGTTCACTTCTCCTTCGTCCCACGTCCTGTATCTTAGCCGATTCTTTTTCCAAAATTCATATGAAAGCTGCAGCTTCCGAGCATTTCGGAACCGCCATTTCCACCACAGGCTGGAAATAAATGATCGACCCCTCCCTGTGTGTCTGGTCTCCCTCGATGAGTTCTGTGCTTCCTCGTTGGCTGCTTTTGCACAGACTGATTCTTCATCGGCCATCCCCTCTACCCTGGATTCCAAGTGCCTCAGGGAAGGGATGGTGTGTATCTATCATGCAGCCCTCAATCAATGCTAACGATGAGCAGGATTAATTGAGAAGGAGTTTCTCCCAGAGCTGTGCCATCCCTTCTGCTTAGCCAAGATTGTAAGACAGAGGATGCAGGCTGGGCTGGCAGTGAGCATCCTGGGAGGCAGGACTCATTCATCACTGTCCTTGCAGCCTCCCACAGTGTGGGACTTCCCCACCTGCCATCTGCAAAGGCCCATCAAATAAAATCGTATTCTCAGGCTCTGTGAAAAGCCAGTGTCTGAACTAAACTGTATAAGCACTCATCAGACATGTCTCCCACTCAAGAAACTCCTTTCAGATGGACCTGAAACAACCGTTAACATAAACAAGGTCACTCATACAAACAGCAACCAAAACAAGTCCTCATTAAATTGAACCCCTTGACAGGGAACACTTGCCACAGTCAAAAAGCCAGTAATAAATCTGTAGTCTTCTTTAAAAGCCCAAGCCTCAAAATTGTCAAATTTTCCCAGATCTGCTCCTCCATGCCCTGGTGAACGAAATAGTTTCCTCCAGGGTGTTGCCTCTGCCTGTCCATGACCCAGATTCTCCATCGACTTCTCCTCACTCTTCCTTGACACCTGCTGTCCTCTAGATCACGAGGAAGTAAACACTTTGAATCCCACTTCTAGGTCAGAGAATTCTTTTTTTTTTTTTTTTTTGAAGCTGTTCCTAGTATGTGTTCTTTTTATATTGATTTCTTACAATTCCAAGAGAGCCTGAATAGCAGTGCAGAAATAGGTCTAGAATTTCAAACCCACTTTTAATGTTCAGCACTAAATATTTCATTTATGTGTCTCTTACATAATGCTGTATGTCCACCTTAGTATTGATTTTCCCACATTCACCTTCAATATTTGATCACAAGGATGAGAACAACTGGAAACAAAACCAGCTTGGTTCAAATGTAATCAGTTTCCTGATAATGCAATAAAAAAGGGGAAATCAAGAGCAGAATTCATCTCTCAGAAGAGAAACTGGCTGTGTTTTAGAAATGGCTTTATAGAGTTCTACCTCAAAACAAAGTGATATAAAAAGTCGTGGACCATCCTTGGCAATGCAAGTTTGCACCTCTGGCTGGGGGCTAGGCTGAGAGGACAGCCCCATGATAGCATGACAGCACCCCCACCCTGGGTTCCCCATCAGAGAGAGGTGGATACAGAGAGTGTGGCATCTACCTCCAGCCAAGGAATCTCTGCCGATCTGAATGAGGAATCCTTCTCCTGCCCTCTTGTCCTCCTGTATGAGCAGGTCTATGGTAGTGCCTGCCTATAGCCACAGCCCTAGGGAAACAGAGACAAGCAGATCTCTGTGAGCACAAGGACAGCCTTGTCTCCATAGCAAGCTCTAGACCAGCCAAAGCTACACAGTGAGACTCTATTCAAGAAGAAGAAGAGGAGAAGAGGAAGAGGGAGGAGAGAGGAGGAGGAAGAGTCCTATGATCACAATGCTGCTTCCACTTTAGCTATACAATCTTGGCCTTTCCACCCCCCTGTAGCCATCAGTTTTGCAGACATGCTCAGGGAATCCTCAGCCAGCAGCTGACCCACCAGTCTTACAAGCTAAAAACATGAAACTCTTTATGCCCCCCCACCCCCGCTTGTAGCTTACACCCTCATCCCACCCCACAGGTCACTAAGTCTTATAATTCTCCTCAGAAAAACCTCCTTACGAAGCCCCACACTTTTTCATCTACAGTAGGTTGTTGAGGCTTTGATTTCCTACCTTGAGCTGCAGTTAAGAACAGTTTCTGTGCTCCTTTACAAAAGGCTACAAAAGAGAAAATGGCGCAGGGAAGACAGGGTGCCTCAGTTCCCACATCAAGGGGAGCCAGAGGAGGATGAAGGAGAGCAAGAATAACAGGACCCAACCTCACCCTCATCCCCCTGAGGTGCTGCTAAAGAGCCCTCAAAACATGGCTCGATTGTGGTTTCTCCATCATTGGCTGTGAGGAGGTTACCCTTACTGCTTCTTTGTCCTATAGTAGCCCTTGAGGTATTTCAAAAAGATGTTCACTGATGTGCATGAGTTGGAATGTGGCCAGAGAGAATGGAGTGAATGGATAGGAGGAATAAGGGAATCTTCACTGGACTAGGGGCCTAGAAAACCTCAGGAGTTTCAAGTTAGCCTGAGCTACACAGTGAGTTCCAAGCCAGCCTGAGCTACACAGTGATTTCTGAGCCAGCCTGAGCTACATAGAGGGAGCCTACCTCAAAATACCCAGGGTGGAGGAGGCAGCAGAGGAGAATTGTGCATGCTGAGACAATCACTGTGATTGGAACAACTTGGAGGGAAGGGTTTATTTCATCTTACAGGTTGAAGTCCATGATCAAGGGAAGAGAAGGTGGGAACTCGAGGCCCATTCACCACAGCTGCCTGTGAAACCATCTGTCTAGGGGCAGCATAAGGAAGGATGTGCTCATGCCCTGTTTACATAAAAGTACCAACCTAGAAGCACATAGACATCCAGCAACAGGGGAGTCCTGTCCCTCAGCAGCAGTTCTACGAAAACAGTAAGGAAACTTTGTCTCAGTTTATTCACCAGTTTAAAAAATTCACCATTGAAAACTAACCTACAGTAGGTATGCAGAGGATAGAAAGCCCCAACTATCATGGGTTTTCACGGTAATGATTTAATGATTTTCTGTGTGTCTCTTACTGTGTATTAGTCAGGGTTTTCCAGAATAACAGAACTTATATAATGAATCCACATATATATGGATTTGTGTTGCTACTGTTAGAAGAATAGAGATTACATTATGGGAGGGGGCAGTTCTGTCTCAAATAGCCATGGGCTAGATTATTAAGGACAACACACTTATTGGTGAAATTATTAAGGCCACTCTACGTAGTAAAAAGGGAGGTTTGTTTTGAGGGGTAGCTTACAAGTGAAGGGATAGGTAACAGGGTCTGGGGAAAGTATGTCGCAGTCTGGCTGTGTTCTCTGGAAAATTCTAGTGTCCAGGGTCCAGGAATCAAGAGAGCCCATGCATCCAGATCTCGGGTCTTCAGCATCCTCTCTCAGCCTTGTCTTGTAGGCGTGACCACTACCGAAGCTTCAATGGGGGTTGGAACTTCCAGGTCAAAGCTGGAATGGCTACCCACTACTCAATGAAAAACCAGAAAAACAGCAAATAACTAACAACATAGCAAGATTCCTGAGCTCTGTGTGGGTAACATGGTAAGATGGTCATGTGCTGAGGAAGCTGGGACTCAATGGAGCTTGTAGGCAGGTTTGGTATGTTCTCAAGGTTAAAAAGGTTAAAAAATACTTGGGAGAGAAAGAGAAGAGATGGAAGAGCAAGGTTGGAGCTAAGGCTCCTGAATTGGAACACTTTAAAATCAACTTCTGAAACCAAGGACAAAAAGAAAGTGCTTTCTTTTTAATTCCTTGAAAATACCATGCATGTGTATGGTGTATTTTTATCAGACCCATCCCAACTCCCCCTTCATTTCTTACCATTCGCCTATCATGCCCCTCTCCCACCTCCATGCCTCTGTTTCCTTTGTGATCCATGGAGTCCAGTTGGTGCTGCCTGCTGAAATGCTGATGATATTGTCGGCTTGACCTTGTGCAGGTAAGCACAGCTGCATGCCTGCAACAACCTTATCATGTCCAGAAGACAGTAACTCATAGCAGTCCACCTTATCTTTAGCTTCTTACATTCTTTCTGCCCCTCCTCCACATTGTTTCCTGAGCTTTGAAGGAGTTGATAAAAACTGTCATATTTAAGACTGAGTACTAAGCAGTCACTTAGTCTCAGCACTTGGAGTAGTTATGCATCTCTGTGTTGGCTGCTGCCCGCTACAAAAAGGGGCATCTCTAGTCAAGATTAACAGCAGCGCTAACCTATGTATAAAACAAACAATCACAGACGTGACTACTATGAGCTCTACCAAGTGTTCATGATGAAGATCTGAGAGAGGTAATTTGGGTTGTGGCGGTGCCAGCGGAAAGGAGTGAGCTATCACCAAGAAAAACACACACACCTTCTCCATAACAGAGGGGAAAAAAATCATTTGAGGTTTACCCTAGGTGTTCCAAGGACACAAGACTATTTTGAGCTTTTCTATCACTTGAAGGAAAGTACAGCTAACAGGACAATGTTCAAGGAAACTGATGCTTAACTCTATAAGTGAGTATAGAGGCTGGAGCTAACAGGAAACTACCAAGAAGAAGACTGGGGAAGGTCTTAGCCTGTGCACACAGGGCTACTGACACCTCTCCTCACTGCTTCTAACTGTTACCACAAGGTAAGACTCTACCATCAGGTGAGGGAAGAAAACACAAGTGTGCACTAGCCAGGGAGAATTCTCAGAGATGCTCAAAGTCAAGAGAGAATAAAATCAAAGGCAGTGGAATAATTTGAAGCCTTAAGGGCCAAGAACTATGACAACTATAAGACATGCAGGGAGGCAAGAAAAAATAGTGTAAGGACACAAAGTAAGTCTAAAATATAAGACTCGGTATTGTAGAGAGATTAGAGCTGGCTGTTACTGCTCACACACTGATTTGTATGTGTTGAGAAAGGCAGACAGGGTGAGAACCAGGTGGGCAGTGGAGACATTCTAAGAACAAATGGAAATGAAAGACTAGAAAGTGAGATCACTGAAGCACAGTAGCTTCAAACCTGGAGCCAGTATTGGGGTGAACACTGGAAGATCAGAGAAGCAGAACCAGCCACAGCTGCCTCACCTCGCCAATTCCTCAGCTGATCTTATTTCCTCAGACTGGAAGCCTCTCAGTCCTCATCCAGAATGAATCTCAGCTGAACTATTGCTCAAAAGCCTGAAAGTTTAACCAGCTCTAGTTCCTGGTTTTCACACCTTATATACCTTTCTGCTTCCTGCTATCACTTCCTGGGATTAAAGACGTGTGTCACCATGCCTGGCTGTTTCCAGTGTGGCCTTGAACTCACAGAGATCCAGATGGATCTCTGACTCTGGAATGCTCAGATTAAAGGCCTGTGCTACCACTGCCTAACCTCTATGTTTAATATTGTGGCTGTTATGTTCTCTGACCCCAAATAAGTTTACTGGGGTGCACAATATATCAACCACAAAGCTCTCTCTTAGGGATAAAGCTATGTCTCTCTGATGTAGCTCAGAAAGTTGGTCGGAAAAAGCAAGAACATCAATGAGGAAATAAATTATGAAACATTCCCCAAGATAGGCCACACTGGTGGACATGAAAAATACCTTTACAGTTATAAGAATGGGAATCATAGACAGTACTCACGGACAGATGTTGGTTGGATGTGCTTTACCCTTAGGAAAGTAAAGAACCTGCAGTTGGTAGGCCACAGGTCAAAAGGTCTCTGGAACTGAGGAGGTCACTCAGCAGGTAAATGTGCTGCCATGCCTGATGTCTTGAGTTTGACCCCAGGAACCCAGAAGCAGTGGGAGAAAAGAACAGAGTCCCCAAGTTGTCCTCTTTCTCCACGTGTTTCTCCATGTGTGTGCTATGGAGTGTGTGTGTGTGTGTGTGTGTGTGTACCTCACCTCCACACACAAAATAACTAAATACATGTGGAAAGAAGAAGTCTCAGAGATACTAAAAAATATTTTAATTAAATGACTCTGAAAAGGCAAACAATCACATTACAATCCAGTCAAAATTTCAAGCAAATGAAATCATGCAACCAAAAAGAAGATTGCCTGAAAGGACTAGCAAATTAGTGCAATCCAGGACCAGGAGTGTGTGTGTGTGTGTGTGTGTGTGTCTGCATGCATTTGAGCTCTCAAACTTACGACAAAGGAAACCTATGAACAAATTGGAGACATCAATGAAATGACACTGATGTAAGTTAAATTATCGTGGAAACTGCGTGGGAAGAACATGGGGCTCTGCACTGCAGCATAGAAATTCCTCAATCATTGAAAGTTTACCTTTTAAACTCTAAACTGCAAAACAGCATACAATTAATTTCATATTGTTCACTTTTACTACTCAATTTGTAATTAATTGCATTTATTATGCTCATATGTATTTTTTCTGTCATTTGTATTATTAAAATGTGAATCTCCTTTTAATTTTCTGTATTTGATAGTTATAATGTGCTTTATTTACTGTGAACACTCGAGGTTCAGTAATTCTACCTTCTAACTTTGTAGTAGAAACTTTTACTCTGAAAGAAAAAAAAAAAAAAAAAACCAAAAAAAAAAAATCCATTGTTTTCTGGAAATGGTGTCAGTGGGTCCTCATGCACATCTGACCACCAGGAGGCAAGCTAAATGTGAGCAGAAAATATTGTCCTTTCAGACAACCACATAAATGACCCACCATCTTCCTTGATGGTGGCTATTTCTCTGTAATTCAGACTTTTCCCCATGGCTAAGACTGCACATGTGTTTGTGTGTCCAAATGACGGTTTGTTTTCTTTTAGCTAAGAATGTGTTACCACTCCCAAATACAGCTTTAGCCAAAGTGAAATTATGAAACATGAAAAAAGTTGCAAAATGGCTTCTCGTTGAACTTAAAGCATACAACGTGGTTTCTATACTTTCTTTCTCCACTTGAAAGGCTTTTGATGCAAAATACTAAGTTTTCTGCCAAGTGTATCAACAGGAAAATCAGAGCTGTCAATGTGAACGGGGTGAGCTGGTGGAAAACCCTGACTCTGTCCAACAGTGGGCGAAGCTTCCTGCTTCTTACTCAATTTACCAATTTCATGAATATATTTTCCTCCTCTTAGATCAGGAGCAGGAGCCCCACTCATGGCTTCTGGTCATGAATTTGGGGAGGATTATTCTCGCCCGTTCTCATTTGTAACAAAACTTCAACCTTCTGGTAGTGACAAGCAGAGGAAGATTTTCATCTCGCCTTCTCAAGTTTTACATTTGATAAGTGTTTTCTTACCTAC
Source organism: Onychomys torridus (assembly GCF_903995425.1). Classification (NCBI taxonomy): domain Eukaryota; kingdom Metazoa; phylum Chordata; class Mammalia; order Rodentia; family Cricetidae; genus Onychomys; species Onychomys torridus. Next base: position 73,436,833 of record NC_050457.1, on the reverse strand, counting down.
TACCATCATGCTTTAATACACGATTCTGAATAATTAAAAAACATGGTAGCCTTCTGCAGGATTTGAATCAGTCATTCTCAGAAGTCTGCTTAGTTTCTTGTTTTTTAGAAATTTCTGAATGTAAGCACAAATAAATCTTTTGAAGCATTTTCTGTTTTGTTTAGTGTCTTAGTCTTGCTTCTGCTTCCGTATTTACTATTTCTATAAAATCATGTCTTGAATAATTAAAATATACTTTAGTTTATAATATATAATGTTTCATGTTATTCAGTTAGGTACTTTTCAAAATACATATTTAAATATATCTATATCAAAACATAAACCTCATAGGTGAAGTAAGTATTTAAATATATTAAATAACATCAAGACAGTTAGGGAGACGGCTCAGTCAGAAAGATGATGATCTAAGATTGAGCCCCAGTCTCATGTAAGGTTACATCTGTAACCTTAGTGCTGGGGGAAGGGAGTGGGGATGACCATTCAGACAGTTCAGCTGAGTCAGTGAGCTCCACGTTTGGGAGAGAAATTCTCTCATAAAGTAAAATGGAAAGTGTGGTGGCTATTCTTGGTTGGCAACTTGACTACATCTGGGACTAATTAAAAATCCAGATATGGAGGGCAGGGCACAGTTGTCTGAGATTTTTGTTTAATTTGATGTAGGAAAATCCATTTCTCATCTGGATCTTTGGGGTAGGAACTCGTGGCAGTTTGAACGTATTTGCCCCCTTAAGCTAGTAGGTAATGGCACTACTAGGAGGTGTGGCCTTGTTGGAGGAGGTGTGGCCTTGTTGGAGGAGGTGTGGCCTTGTTGGAGGAGGTGTGGCCTTGTTGGAGGAGGTGTGGCCTTGTTGGAGGAGGTGTGGCCTTGTTGGAGGAGGTGTGGCCTTGTTGGAGGAGGTGTGGCCTTGTTGGAGGAGGTGTGGCCTTGTTGGAGGAGGTGTGGCCTTGTTGGAGGAGGTGTGGTCTTGTTGGAGGAGGTGTGGTCTTGTTGGAGGAGGTGTGGCCTTGTTGGAGGAGGTGTGGCCTTGTTGGAGGAAGTGTGGCCTTGTTGGAGCAGGCTGGATGACACACACCTTTAGTCCAGGCCCTGAGGCTGGAGGGCACACCTTTAATCTGTGCTACACCTTCTGTTGGAAGTGTGTCACTGTGGGGATGGACTTTGAAGTCTTTTTCTCAAATTTCCCTCAGTGTGACAGTCAGTTGACTTCCTGTTGCCTCTGAGTCAAGCTGTAAGAACTCTCAGCTCCAGAACCACATCTGCCTACATGCCATCAGATTCCCCATCCTGATAATAAACTGAACCTCTGAAACTAAGTGAGCCACCAATTAAATATTTCCTTTATAAGAGTTTCTATGGTCATAGTGTCTCTCCACAGCAATACAAAAACCTTAACTAGGACAGAAATCATGCCTGTAATCCAGATCTTATGTGCTGGGAGAAGCCATATCTTTAATCAGGATCTTGAGGCAGGAAGACACACCTTCTGCTGGAAGTCTATATAAGGACATGAAAGACACAACTTTTCTTCTTTGTCTGCTTGCTCTCACCTTGCTAACAAGTCCATTCCTTCAATGGTATTAGAGCCTACTTCTTCAGGACTCCAGTGTCTACTAAAGACCAGCTAAGACATTCAGCCTTGTAGACTGAGCAACTACTAGATTCTTGGACTTTCTGTTTGTAGCCAGCCATTGTTGGAAACAACATAAAGGCACAAACACCTGCATGCACATAAGCACATAGTCACTCAAATACATACATACATACATACATACATACATACATACACACACACACACACACACAATACACAAAATAATAATAATGTTAAGTATCAAAGATTTTAGGTATATCCCCTCTCCACCCATTCCCTGTGAAAGTTAATGTTCTCCTAAGATGTTTTAACTGTTTTTTAAAACTTAAAGATCAAACACAAATTGTCATTAGTGTTCTTAAATTTTTAAGTCAAGTTATATAAACAAAGTTGAAACTATATAATTTCTTAAAACTGTAATTCAGTCTTACTAAATTATTTATATAAATAGAGCTATTCACAATTCTTGGGGGAGGGGCTTGAAAGGGGGTCTTTTCCTATACTTTCTATGTAGCCTAGGCTGGCCTTGAGCTTAGAACTATCTGGTCTCACACATTCTATGTATCCCAGGCTGGCCTCAAGCTCAGAACTATCCTGCTACCTCAGTCTGCTGAGTTTGGGGATCATAGGTATGTTCAATCATATCCTGCCAATGGTCTACAGTTCTCATTGAATCCCAGATCCCATACTGTAAGGGGCCATCTCTGACAGAAATAGAGCTATGATTCAAATCTCCCAAACCACCTCCTTTACTTTGAAAACTACAGGCAAAAACTGCAAGAAGATTCATCCTGGATTCAAATAGCGCCATCCATGTGATAAGTTTATGGTTACAAGTCACCTTATTCTTGGGCAAATGGACACTTCCTAAGCTGGGGGAATACTGATGATTCCCTGAATATACATCTGTCTATGTCTCTTTATCCATGACCCTCTCAGAAAAAGACTACTTTGGAGCCCTCCTTCCTGATCCAGAGGCAGTCACACCTGTATATGTCTCTGTACAGCCATAGACAGTGCAGGCACCACACACAGTGATGCTCAGGGAGGCATCATCACTAGACACAAAGCCAGGTCTATAATCAGAGTTCATTTTCAGCATGATAGACAAACAGCCTGTCACACATTCACATGGTGGAGTATCATACAGCCGTTTCAGCTGAAAAACCATGAGTATGTACAATAAGGAAGAGAATATCATGCACATGAGTGAACAAAATCTCCAGATGTGAAAAGAAATGTGCAAATTGATTCCATTTATAGAATCCAGCTGTTCTCTTCGAGATGCTCCCTACCAGGATGATATCAAGAGAAGCAAGGAAAAGATGATCAGAGGAGTCAAGATGCTAATATCCAACAAGGAAAGGGGAGGGGCCAGTGCTCAGAGGGGTGCTGGGCATGGTATCTGGCTGCATTTAGTATTTAGTGAGGAGTTTCATGGTCTTTCATCAATATAGCTTATCATATAGCCTGATATATTTTTCATTTTCACTGTGCACCTTACACTTCAAGGGGAAAAATAAGTGAAAATGCATTGAAAGAAAAAGGGAGAGAGACAGAGAGAGCACAAATCTATACTGTTGAACGATGCATTGAGCAAATTCTTGATAACACTGTGTGTTCCTCTTTCCCCCAAACTATCAAAAGAGAATTCGGGAGCTGGGGCCTTGCTGTGTCCTAAAGCAGGTATTTGCCAACACTCTCATCAACTCCAACAGTCTACACGAGAAATACTCCCATAGAACAAGTATGAGCCTAGTTCATGCAGCATGAAGCCTGCCCTACCAGAAAGCCAACCAGAATGTTCTTTCCCGCGGATAACCCTAGGCAGAACATCCATGGATGAACCACTGCCATTCCTCTGCATCCCCCAGCTACTGTTCAAACTGGGTTTTGCTGTGGTGAGACAGGAGCGGGAGAGACGGGCGTTCGCTGGAACTGACCGTGGTGCTGAAATCCCAGCCAGCAAAGTGGCTTCCGATCCACCAGATGTTACAACTCTCTATGCTCTTAAAATCGACTTTAGGGTGATTTTTCAAGCATTTAACATTTGGATTTATTATCTTATTAAGTTATCATAATGAGGAAACTTAAAAATGCAAGTATAGGAAATCATTCCTCACATTTTCAATGAGACAAAACAGTTACCCAGAGAATTCTAAATCAAATTTAGAAGAAGCTTATTTTCTAATGGGCCGAAAAGTTCTTGATATTTGAGGAGGCTGGCAAAAACACGGTTAAAATCAATGTTTACCTTGTAATCCTCCCCTCATGGCATCTCATTCAGGAAACATGGAAAGATTGTTTGATACTTAATTTGAGACAGAGGATTTTGTGTAGCTGCTGATAAGCATCTCAGCAGAATGACTGGATGCCCTCTGTCAGGCACACGGAAACAATGCCTTCAAGTCCTCCCACACACCGCAAGCTGGCAAACCTCCTGCTTCTCACTAAGCAGGCCAGAGACAGAGAATTGCCTTTGGACTCCAGCAGTGAAGCACGTTGTTCAGTCTTTCAGCTCAGAAAAGTCCAAGCGAGTGGAAACCCTAATACAAACAATCCACATCTTAGTAGACTGTGTGGCATTTTCGTTCTCCTTAGAACTCTCAATATCGTTTCTAGGCTTCTTGGTGTCTTTTTACTGCATTTGAAGAACACTTTCATAGCCCCCTGAGAGTTAATTTAATAACTACAAGTTCCCCCATGGATATTACAGAAAGACTCTGGGGCTTAGAGGATTATGTACTTCATGTTTTATTTCAAACGCACGGGCTCAAGATATATAAAGGAAGGCTTTATTATCTGAAGAATACTTTCTCTGTTTAAAACTCGGTGCATATAATGGGTTATTTTAAAAGAGAAAATTATTATGTTAAGGCATGTCACCATCAATAAAATAATGTATTTAAATGCAATTCAAAGATTAAAAATTCAAGAAAATTAAAAGAACATTGTAATTTCAATAAGAAAACACACTATATTTATAGAAAATCCTTTTTAACTGGATGAATATTCACATAACCTTAGGTTTATTTCACTAATGTTCATTAATATCATGCCAATTCAAAGTGCTGTTCCTGCTCATTTGAACTAGTTAGAACCACTTCTCAGGGGAACTCAAAGTAAATACATTTAATTAAAACTAAACATCCTATTCCTTACTGAGACAAATTGGGAGTAGGCAGCTTGCCTCACTGATTCACAGGGATGCACCTTCATAGGAAGGACTTGGGTGAAGATAGACTGCCAGTGAGGTAAGGGCATACAGCAAGAGAATGTCAGGGGTCTTCGATAAAAAGATTGTGTCTGGTACTTATCCACTGCAGTCTTAGTGCTCCTTAGGTGAGCATTTGCATCCTATCTTCAGGCTTTAAACCATCTCCAAGGTGACACATACAGTGAAAGCTGAGGGGATGTCCCAAGGTGGAGGTCTCCCAGAGCCCCGTGCAACACTCCCAGATCCATGTGTCAAACTCTGTAGGATCCATGGTGAAAACAGTCAAGATTCCAGGAGATTTGATGTCCAACAGGATTATGTTCCTCATTCTTAGCTATTGTCTTACTTGGTCCTCATGTGGTTCAAGTGGCAAGACCTCTTTGGGGTCTTTACTATCAATACTAATTCCATTCATGAGGCTCCCCCTTTGTGCCTTAATCATTTCCCTAAGGTTCTATTGCCCAACACCATCACTTCTGGGTTAGGGACTGAGCATATTAACTCTTCATGGGATTGGACTAAACATACTCACGGAGAAAGATGGAAGAGGACAGAGGAGAGGAAGAAGAAATGTGGAGAAATCAAGATTCCATCCCACCCATCCCCTGTACCTTTCTGGAAGTGCAACCCAAAGCAATGTTGTGTCTGTTTCCTGTGTCAATACAGATGGAGAAACTGTTCACAGTGGTGCTTTCACTTTCCTCAAATATTTGACTAACCAACGTGGGAGACCATTAGGAGAAGCCAGGAATATGCCAGGAATATTACGGTTTCAAAGAAAAGCATGCTTACCTTTAGTACTTTATAGTATCTATTTTATATTTTTAAGTATTTGTTTACTGATTGTCTCATATGGACATTTGTGCCTGTTTGCATGTATGTGCACCATGTGTGTGCAGGGGTCTGCAGAAACCAGAAGACAGTGGTGCATCCTCTGAAATCGGTGGGTGCTGGGAACTGAACCCGTGTCCTCCCCCTCAAGAGCAGTCAGCACTCTGAATCACACTGAGCCATCTCTCCAGCCCCCCATCATGTGTTTTAAACATCATTTTCATGATATGCCAAACGCAAATAACATAAAAATCAAAATGCACAATTTGTTTAAAAAAAATCATACCCTAATACCAATGTAGGTTCAGGAATCACAGAATTGCCCACAGTCCAGGACACCTCTTACTCAAGAGGGAACATGTTTAGTGGATGTTGACTTGAAGGAAACAAAGGTGGGCATAGTGTCTCTTGATGGCTTGTTTTCCAAAGTGCATCAACTTCAGAAGCACCAATAGTTACTCAGGGCAGAGCTGCCTCCTTGGATTGTCTGGATAGTCTTTTTCCAGGGTTCTACCTTAGTTTGGCTTTGGTCATGTCATACACACCATTAGCAAAAGCAACGAGGTGAGGAAAGGGTTTTTTGGCACACAGCCCACCATGCAGGGAAGCCAGAAAAGGGACTGAGGCAGAGACCATGGAGGGATGTTGCTTACTGGTTTGCTCCTCAGGTTGACACACAGACATGCATAAAGGTCAATATGATAGAGACATTTTCTCAATTGAGGTTCCCTCTTTGCAGCATGAATTATAGCCAAGAAAACACACACACACACACACACACACACACACACACACACACACACACACACTGGCAAACACTTATGTACAAAGATTATATCAATGGGGAGCTTCTAAAGAGAGGAACTGGGAAAAGCTTGCATGGATAACTCTGGATTTGAAAAACCACAATTTGCCCTTTAGATAGAACATCACATAGCTGTACACAATCAAGTCGTATGAAAGAACATAAGAATGGGATTAAGATTAACTAAGTGTGAAAGTGAGTAAAAATAGGAAATAATCTCATGCATGCTTTATAAAGATAGGATAAATCAGGATAAAGCCTATAAAAATAATATATTTCATATGTGATTGTTTTTCCTTTGGAGTCGGGAAGGGGTGGATTTGTGCTCTTACATGTACCTTCACAAATTCTCCAAGTTTCCAGTGATTAACAATTATCACCTAATCACCAACATTATACCAGTTCTTAAATTTTATGTATACATTGGGGATGCATGTGTGATACAGTGCACATGTGGAAGTCAGAAGACAATTTTTGAGAGTTATTCTCTCATCCTACCACGCAGGTCCCGGGGATCAAATTTATGTCTTTGGGCTTGGTGGCGAGAGCCATTCACTAGCCCAAAGAGATATCATTTTTATAAGGCTCCCAAACTAGTGACAGGGCTGGTATGAAAGAGAAAGGACTTAGTCGCTGTAGACAGGACCAAAACCCCCTGTGTGTGTGTGTGTTGACCAGCGATGCTGATGCAGATGATTCAGGGATGAAACCAGTCTGCTTAAGAAGGGAGTGAGGAAGACAGAAATGGAGAAAGGGACACGGTGGACGCACAACCCTTCCCAGACACGCATGGGTTATTGTCACAGAGATGAGCACATCGTTTTTTGTTTTGTTTTGTTTTTCAGCATGGCCTTGACAATGAAACCAAACCAGCAATCGACATAACTGTTTTGCTGAATGTATTTACAACCTGATGACACAGAGCCAAGGTAGATAAGATGAGGAGGACTCTGAGGTCTTGGGCACCTCATGAGAACTGGGGAGAACGGGGACTATCCTAGAAAGAGGAAACAGAAAGGGGCAACCCTAAACTTAGTTTGTTCCTGAGCCAGATCACAGGAGGCTGAGACTTTCCAAGAAACAGTTACTGGGGGCATTCAATTGTGAGAGAAGACTTGGCATCAGGTTCTCTACTCCTAGTGCCCCATGGGGATGACCCCTCACTTCCATGGTAGAGGGCCAGATGAAGTTATAGATGAAGAACAGTGTCACTCCCAAATTCTACCCTACAACAGAATGCTACAGCATGGTATTCACACCTGGGCACCTCTCTGAAGGTCTCCTGATTTGTGCATGACTAGCTGCTCCTTTGTTTAGAAAACCATAGAGACTTGTATATAATGATTTCCAACAAAAATTATTGAATCAACCAGGTCTGAATCAAGCAGGCATTACACAGTTTTACATTATGTGCAGTGTTTGGGGAGAAGCAGGTGTGGGCTCTCTACCCAGAGCAGGAGAAGAAGACACCAGCTGCTAAGTGGCCAGCTACAAACAAGATCTACCCCTAAGCAGCTTACCAGAATTGTCATTTTCAACACAGGCCTACTCATGACACATTCATCCTCACTGTTCTAAATCCATGTCTGTTTCTATGATAAAAACACTCTGACAAAAATCCACTTGGAGATGGGGTTGGGAATTTAGCTCAGTGGTAGAGCGCTTGCCTAGCAAGTGCAAGGCCCTGGGTTTGGTCTTCAGCTCTGAAAAAGAAATCCACTTGGAGAAGTAAAGGCTTTATTTTATCTTATACTCCCAAATCACAGTCCACAGACACTGAAGAAAGTCAAGGCATGAACTCAAGACAAGAAACTGAAGCAATAATCATGAAGGGACACTGCGTGCTGGCTTGCTCACTAGCTCAGGCTCTTACACAGCCCAGGAACACCTGCTCAGGGATGAATGGTACCACCCACAGTAGGTTGGACCCTTCTACATCAGTTAACAGTAAAGAAAATTCCTCGTAGACATGTCCACAAGTTAATCTGGTCTAGATGATTCTTCATTTGACTCTGGGCTTTGTGAAGTTGACAATTAAAGCCACCTGGGACATTTATAAAACTCTTGGGTCTCCCACTGTGGATGAATAGTACATTTATCTGCAAGGATATATGTAGGAGGGCCAAGGCTCCTTTCTCTCCTACTCAGTCAGTTGTTACATGGAAAGAAAAATGTGGCAAGCAGTTTACTTTTAGATTTATTTACTCACTTATTTACTATCATCATTGGAGAGGGCGGAGACACAGGCTCTGGCATATTATGGAGGTCAGGGGATAATTTTCATTAGAGTCAGTTTTTTTTTTTCCTTTCACCTTTATATGTGTTCAGGGGATGGAATCCAGATCACCAATCTTACCCACTGATGCATCCTCTCATTTCCTGCAAGCACTTTCTTAAACTTATCAATTCCTGAAGCTTGCCACATGGCTCACCCGTGTCCACAAAGAAAGATATTACTGGTAGAGAAATTGCTGGGGATGCAGCCAGATGAGAGCCAAGAAAATGTGGATCTCATTCTCACAGGATGGAACCAGATCCTGGAGAGGACACAGAAGACCTTCAACCAATCACTAACTCCTGAGGGCACCTGGTAAACCAGAAGATGGTGAGCTATGATGGGGATAGCTGAGCTCTGGTGGTGCCTTTCTTGAGTATTTACATGGTGCAGTCACTTTAAGTACATTGAATCTGCAAATACCTTTGCTCTCAGTAAGCTCATCTGAGGCTGTCCAGGACTTTGGGAGACACACCCATCCCATTATCCATGAAGCATATTAGTACTTCAAAAGGAGATAGAGGAAGAATCACAAATATTCTCTCTCCTCTCCTGGGCTCTAATAGTTCTTCCATATCCCTTCAGCCAAGCCCTAGCCTTTGAACTCTGTCTTCAGGAAACCCTTAGCACACTCTTCTCTAAAGGCAGCTCCTCTGGGGCCTACACTTCCCCCAAATTCCATGAATGGGTGCAAATGGAAATGTAAAAACCAACCTCCAAGACAGGGGAACCCATGGCTGATGTATAAAATTAAAACACATAATAAAAAATAATTTAAAAAAAAGAGTGCAAAGGAGGAATGCCTGGATTCACAAGAAACCCTGGCTGCTACTCCTTCCTCCTTCTGCTGCTTGGTAACACAGACCAACTTGCTGTAGCCTTGAATTAAAGCTACCTTGACTTTTCAAGCTGACTTTACTGAAATCAGGAAGCCCTGGTAGATTCCACACTGACTGGAATTCTACTACACTTTACTGTGGTGTAGAAACAGGAGTTACCCAACCTCCTTCATTAAAGAGAGTTGCCACACACAGTCCTTATCTGTAACCTTTCTAGAGGTACCTTTGGCATTAAGCCATAAGACAATGCCAGAATCTAGTTTATTGGCATCAAAATATCAGAGCAATAACGAAGTCTGGAGGCTTCTGTGACTCCCAGATACATTCCTTCAGAATTATAAGTGAAATTGTTTTCCTGGACCCATTCTGTCTGGGGAAGGGAGATGTGGTTCTGCTGTGTTTAAATGACCAGATTCTGAGGGGGCACTCCAGGTACAGCCTTTACACATGCAGTGTTTGTGCTTACAGAGCTGAAATATCCAAACTGATCAATGAGTCGTAGAAGCACCAACATCCAGAATGCTTGCTGCTCCCTCATAATCAAACCCAATCTCCAGCAATAATGCTGACATGTGAGCCCCAGAATTAAATCACAGGAAAGCTTCCAGGCAAGCCTTCCAACCGGCACTTCCAAGCAGGAAAGTCTGTCCTCTGAGACTGACTTCAGCTTGGCTTTGCAGCCAGCATACATTTGAATCTCCAGATTTTCCCAACTGCATCTTGGGAAGAATTTCTTTAATGAGATTCTTTGCTGGGGTGCTTTATATTCATTAAGTGTAAGGAGAAATGTGTGGACATAATTATAAATTAGGGATGATGCAGTGTTGATAATCAAGGCAAGCATATAGGGTAATGATGTTACCAGAGTATTTTTCTCAAAGTTTGCTGCCTTTTTAGATGAAAGAGATTTTGCATCACATGTTGAAAGCAAGAATTGAATAGACTCATTTCAGGCTAAAAGGGAAATTGCACTTTAGAGGGAGTCAGGCTGTTCACCGCAGCTTTCAAACCAACTGTAGCTGAGTGAGGATGGATCATCTGAATAGCTTCCACCAGACCCTATTAGAAAGGGAAATGTTGGGGAAATGCTTTGAGGAAAAGTAATGCACTTGAGAGAAAAGTAAAAGTTTGAAGACATGCATTATCAAGAGATGCTGTGGATGTGAACCTGGGGCTGTGGCTGGAGAGTGAGAGAAATACAGAGGGAGAAGAGAAAGTGCAAACAGCTTGACAAAAATAATGTGGGGAAGATGGAGTGAAGCGGGGGCAGGTGTGAAGGACCCTCTGAAGTCGAGTGCATGTAGCTACAGTACCTCTACATGCTCCTGAAAGTTTCCTAACGACCTCTATATACTTACACACTTGAGCAAGTGATAAATCCCTGACCAGGGCAAAGCCAGAGAGATGAGAGGTGCTAATCGGTGAGATAATTACACTTAGCCTATACTGGACTAAGCCAACCAAAGCAAACTCTTTGTCCAAAAGTAACCCTAAGGGTGTGGGGTCATTATGACAATTCATAAAAATATTGTTGTAGTCAGCATAATTCCATAGAAGTGAAACCAGACTGTAAACTCAATCCAGATGTTAATGGGACAAAGTCACCATAGTGGATAGGTGGGTAAATGCTCGTAACAACAGACTTGAAAATGGTGATGATGTTAGTGAGGAGGAGGACAGTGATAACCGGAGATGATGAGCCTGACCAGTGGTGGCGATGGTGGCCGTGGTGTTGATAAGAGAGATAGTGATGGTGATGAGGACTGGAGACAATGGTGGTGGTTGAGGAGGTGATGGTGATCGTCATGGTGAAAATCAAAAGGACGGTGGTAATGATTGTGGCGGTGATGCTGATGACGGTAGTTTTGGTGATAATGAAGAAGATGGTGGTGGCAAAGATAAAAACTGCCGCATCTTTGAGAGTTTACTATACGCTCGATCCGTAACATTTTATTTGAGTAACTGAAATCCATCCAGACCCTGTATGGGATTGGCCCATCACTGTACTCACGTTGTAGGTAAGAACCGTCACCCGGTTGCTGAGGAGGAGGTAGGCAAAGAGAAGACCAAATAAGACTGATCCTGAGTCACAGAATGTGAAGCCACCTGTGAGGAATGAGAAAATAGGTGTCTGGCAGGGGTACAGCCCTGGAAGTCACAGGATGAGCCCTGTGCATCTGCTGTGAGGCTCTTTACCTGCGGAGAAAGACTGGGACAGCAGGCTGCTGTCAGTCAGTGAATGACACTGAGAACAGTGAATGTGCACACCTTTCACTGCGAGGGGAAGAGGGGCGGGTGGAAAAGAGAGTGGTAGCAGCAGAGGGGGTGCCTGAGAGGAGCTGTTTGGCTGAAATAGGAAGCACAGAAGCACAGCAAAAAGGCCACAGCACATCCTCTCCCTACACCCCTCCTCCCCGTCTACCCTCCCCCTGAGTCCCCAGCTTATCGTCGTCCTCCCTCCCGAGAGTCACAACAGTCCCCTACCAACAAGGTACCATAACAACAGGGGGTCCGGATGAGATGTAGGGTGAACAATTATTTTTAAATTTCAAATAAACCAGGGATTTTGTTTAGTGTGTCTCAAATAATGTTTCAAATTCAAGTTCATCTGAGCAGACTGGGTTTTTATTTCCTATATCTGAAGTGTTATCGTAAATAAGGTCATTCTCACCAGGCATTGATGGCTTGGTGGTGGACGCCTTTAATACCAGCATTCCAGGAGGCAGGAGCAGGCAGATCTCTGTGAGTTCAAGGCCAGCCTGTTCTACAGAGCTAGTTCTAGGACAACCAAGGGTACACAGAGAAACCCTGCCTTGAAAAACTGGGGAGAAATGGTCATTCTCTCTCTTGGTCTTTTCAGGTCTTTATCTTGCTTACTAATTGAAAGGAAATTCTCTTGGTTTGTTTTCTTGTTGGAGTGATAAACATCATGACCAAAAGCCACTTAGGGAACAAAAGGGTTGATTTGGCTTATAGGTCACAGTCCTTCATTAAGAGAAGCCAGAGCAGGAATTCAAGGCAGGAAATTGAAGCAGAAACCATGGAACAGCACCAACTTGCTCTGCATTGCTTGCTCAGATTTCTTTCTTTCTTTTTTTTTTTTTTCAGCTTTCTTTATTAAGAAAATTTCTTCTACCAGGTTTAAATGAAACCCCAGGGGTGCCTTGATCCTGGAGGACATGGGAATGGAGGGGAGGGGCTGGGGAGAAGGTGGGGGTGGGGGCAGGAGGGGGGAGGACAGGGGAACCCATGGCTGATGTATAAAGTTTAAAACACATAATAATAAAGAAAAAATTATTTATTAAAAAAAAAGAAAATTTCTACTCACTCCAATGCTATCCACAGATCCCCCTCCTCCCTCCTCCCACTCCCAGCTCTCTTTCCCAAGCCACCCCACATCCCCACATCCCCCAAATTGAGGTCTCCCATGGGGAGTCAGCAGAGCCCAGCACACTGAGCCTAGCCAGGTCCAAGCCCCTTCCCACTGCACCAAGGCTGTGCAAGGTGTTACACCACAGGCACCGGATCCCAGAAGCCTGCCCATAGACCAGGGACAGATCCCGATCCCCCTGCCTGGGTGCCCCCCCCCAATGGTTTGAGCCAAACAACTGACTTCTGTATCCAGAGGGCCTAATATGGAGTACTACTCAGCAGATTTCTTTCATACACAGTCCAGGACCACCTGTCCACGGGAACTATTGCCAACAGTGAACTAGGCTCACCCACATCAATCATTAACAAGAAAATGCTCAAAAGGGCATGCCCACAAGACAATCTGATGGAGATGGTGATCCTCAGTTGAGGTCCCCTCTTCCCAGGTGAATCAGATGGGTATCAAGGTAGCAAAAGTAACCAGCACGTGAGGCAAGGGAAGAGCAGATGCAAGAAGCAGAGTAGGGAGGGGAGCTGTGCCAAACCATCCTCTGGGAATGACGTGGCTGATGCACACATTAACTCACAGTAGCTGGTTACCTGCAAAAACTCCAGGTCAGATGCCAACATTCCTTTCTATTGGAGGACTTATTAGCAGCTGCAGGCTGCTGTGGCAGGGAAAGTCACTCTCCTTTGGTCACACGGCTGTGGATAGGTTGTTCATGCCCCAGTGGACGGTCTTGTACAGTGTGCAGATGGGCAGCACTAATTGCACCCAAGGGGTTATTAAAAAGAAAAAAATGCAAGAGGATGTGAAGTTGGGGGGGGGGGGGGGGGTACTCAGGAGTGTTTGGGAGGGGGTAGTGGATATGATCTATATACACTGAAGACATGTTTTTAACTTTCAAAGGATAAAAACTATTTTAAAAGGAAATGAAAGAGCTGTGCTGGTGTGTGGAAAGACAATTTGAAATCATCTCAAATGCTCCTCTTCCCATCTCTCCCTCCGTTGTTCGTTTACTGAGACTAGTCCATGACCTCTTAACGTCATCTTCATTCAGGATGGATGGCACACTGGGTGGGGAATCTATGAGAAGCCAAGTGACTGAAGATTCTATCCCCTAGTGAGGTCAAGCCATGCTACTGCCATCACACATCGCCCTGCACAGCCAGAGCTACCAAGTACAGTGCTTTCAACCGTGCACAGTGAGTGCTTGATAAGGAGAAGTGATTGTGCTACTTATTTGTGGTTTTGCCATGTTTTATTATTATTTCAGAGGATAGTCCATCACTCATAGTGGAAAGTTGACTGGAAAATAGCAGGCTGTATTATTCCTTCAGCAGCCTTAACTATCGTGTGCTCACTATATCACTTCACTATATAAAGAGGTCATGTAGGGTACCTGACCTAGACCATGTAAGGACACTCTGATGTCTTCACCAGGATGAAATCACCTAGCAATGCAACTCTCAGACATACCTTATGACTAAGAGATGCCTGACTGTATCTCTGTGTTCCAGACAGCCTGCAAGAGGCAGTGGGTCACCTTAAAGCAAGTGGAGTAACTTCCCACCATGCCCTAAGTCTGCCATCGAGTGACCTCTGGGCCTCAGAAGACCTCTATGACCTAATGTGAAGTTGGGTTATCACAAGGATCAACAACTTAAAATGCAGCCTAATGACCTTAGGATTTGGCTTCCAATCTATAAGAGTGTCCTTAATGGGGACATTAGGGGACAAAGACCTAGAAAGATTGTGTAGAGATGCAGCAAGAAGAGAGTGTCTCCACTGAATGAATAGAAGGTGGTTTTACAAGTTTATCAGAGGCCCTGAAATTGAGAAAAGAGGCATGGAATAGGCCCCTCCCTAGACTATTACAGGGCAGGGTGGCCCTGCAGAGATCTCGATGTTGACTTCTGGCCTACAGACTCTGCATCAATGAACCCCTGTTGACCTAAGGTATGCTTTGCTATAGTGACTCTAGACATTGATAACACATCAGTCACTGTCTTAGTTAGGCTTCCTATTGCTGTGAAGAGACACCATGACCATGAGAATTCCCATAAAGGAAAACATTTCATTGGGGGTGGCTTATAGTTTTAGAGATTTAGTTCATTGTCATCATGGTGGAATATAGCAGCATGCAGGCAGACATAGTGCTGGAGAAGGAGATGGGAGTTCTACATCTTGATCTGCAGGCAGCAGAAGGAGTTTGTGCCACATTGGGTATAATTTGAGCACAGGAGATCTCAAAGCTCACTCACACAATGACACACTTCCTCCAACAAGGCCACACCTATTCCAACAGAGTGGCATACTTCCTAATAGTGTCACTCCCTATGGGGTCATTTTCTTTCAAACTACCACATTCTACTCCCTGTTACCCTAAGGCCTGTAGCCATATCAAAATGCATTCAGTCCAACTTCGAAAGTCCTCATAGTCTACAACAATCTCAAACTTATTTGAAAGCCTAAAGTTTGAAGTCTCTTCTGAGATTCATACAATCTCTTAACTGTAATCCCCTATAAAAATAAAAATAAAAAAGCAGATCATGTACTTTCAACATGAAGTGGCACAGGATATACATTATCATTCCAAAACATAGGAAAGGGAGCATAAGTGAGGAAATACTGCATCAAAGCAAAACTGAAAACTAGCTATGCAAACTCCAAACTCTGCATCTCCTCCATGTCTGTTGTCAAAATGCTCTTCAAATCTCCAACTCCTTTCAGCTTTATTAACTTTAACACACGTTTTTCTCTTAGGCTAGTTCCACTCCCTGTTAGCAGCTCTCCTCAGCAGGTATCCCACAACTATAGCATCTCCAACATCTTGGGGTCTCCAAAGCAATCCAGGCTCCAAATTCACAGATTTATGCAATGGCCTCTCTAGGTCACCGTTCAGGGCACCCCTGACACATGTCCAGCCTCAGTGGCTTTGCTTAGTTGTGGAGGAAGATTCCATAGTCCCTTTCTTCTATCCTTTGACTCTAAAGCCAGAACCATGTGGCTGAAGCTGCCACGTTCTGCTGCTTGCTGGGGCTGGCCCATGGCCCCTTGTTCAGTTACACCTTCTTCACCAGCTTTCTGGTTTAATACTTGCCTTCATTGTCTAAGTAAGCTTGGCTGTCCTGGAACTTGCTCTGTAGACCAGGCTGGCCTCAAACTCAGAGATCCACCAGCTTCTGCCTTCCGAGTGCTGGGGTTGAAGGTGTGCACCTGGCTCTAAGCTTTTCTTTAATTCTGTTTCACAAGTTAGAAACTTAGCTGGGTAGGATCCTAGCCTGAGGTCACCACGCCCTTTATTCCATCTCTTAATCTGTTTATCTCCTACAACGCAGGACTTAGCTCCGGGTCCACTTCCTGGTGCTCCTTTTCTCCTCAAATTTTGCATTTTATAGTTTTACTTTCTCAGCTTGCTCTATTAGTAGGCTATTCTGAGATTTCCTCTGCCAACAGATTTAACCCAAATCTCTTCACTTTAGCCAGGGGCAGATTTTTCAGACAAGGGCAGTTCTACATCTTAATAGAAGGAAACTGTGTATCACAGAGAGTATAGCTTGAGCTTAGGAGATCTCAAAGCCCATCCCCTACAGTAACACACTTCCTCCAACAAGGCCACACCTCCTTATAGTGCCACTCCCTATGGGGCCATTTTCTTTCAAACCAGCACCGTCACATACCCATCATGGGCACACATGGACCACCTGAGTATGGAGAAGGGAGAGGTGGGGTGCCTAGGGTTGGTCTCAGAAGGGCTTTTCTTGTCCAGGAGCCCAAAAAAAGATGGTGGCCAATAGACAGAGGCCAGAAGAGGTGAGGCCTAAGAGCCTAGGGAAGCAGACAGTTAGTCAACCTCCAGGCTGGGGCTGGGTCAGGCAGTGTCCCTCTTGACCAGGAAATCTGGAACTTACCATTGGGTGTTAGAGACACTAATCAGCAAAAAAATCTTCCCAGAAGCAATCCTTCTGTGGATAAATTCCGTAAATATGTCTCTGATGAGATTAAGGTGCCTCCTCCCAATTGCATCAGGAAGTAAGTGTCGCAAATGAACTGGTAAAGGATGAATCTCGAAGCCAGTGATGCATAATGCTGTAATTGCAGAGGCCTTTGGCGAGTGATAGGAATATTTTAAAAGAGCGGGGAGAGGGGTGCATCCACACTCTTCCAAGTGCCATCTGAGAGGATGGATGCCCCAGTTTGGATGCTCCCTCCCTCCCACATCTTTTTCTGGAAATAGCCTCTGAGCTAAAAAGGACAGTGATTCCGCTACTACAGCACATTGGAAAACCCCCGAACTCCCCAGCTCTTGCTGCGGTCATTTTGTGCTCACTAAGCAACCTTCTGAGCTGTAATCTGGTGTTCTGACTAGGTGATTCTTTTTTCCAGGCCCTGAGCCAGGAGAGTTCTCAGGACTAGAAGTTTGAGCTGAGCAGGAAAAAGGTAGATGGGACCCTGGGCATGTGCAAACAACTGGGTCAACGGCACGAAGCAGGAGAGTAGAAATTATGTCCCCTCCCAAACAGATGCAGCTGCTGAGAGCCTGTGACCATCTCCCGGGGCATCTTCAGGAAGCAGGCAGCAGCCTCAGGAGAGGAGAGACCTGGCGGAAGCCCAGGCCAAAAGCTGTGCTCAAGAAGGGCTTGAGCAAGTCAGGGTTCGCACTCAAAGACACTGTTCTTTTGTGGTTCCTCTGTCTTAGCACATATCCCCAGGGTTCTCTGCTGTCACAGTGTCACAGGGTCCCCTGGTTTTGTTATTGTTTTGTTTTGTTTTTGCAGGGCTCAAGCCAGATTGTAAGTGCTGTCACCACACCAAACATGTAGGAGACTGTGAATTGGCTTGATTGCAGTGAACATTTTCCAGCCTACACCTGAACCAAAGCATCATTTTATACAGCTTCAGTACACAGTCTCTACTTATTAATTAAACCCAGGAAAGGTGAAAAAAAGGAAGAAGATCCAGCCTATGGGTAGCTGGGTCAGCCTCAGCTCAGGCTCATGATGCTGCTTCTTAGACTACTCACAGACACCCATCTCCCCGTGGGGATTCCCCCCTCCCTCAGGGTCCAGGGCCCTGGCTCTAATGCCTAGGCAGTAGTGTTCCTTAATGTTCAGTCAGCACTGTTGAGCCTCTGAGAACGAGATGACAATGGTCGAGGCAGCTTCAGAATCTTCTTCAACACACTTCTCTCTAGCCTTAAGCGGCAACTCACTTGACACCAAACACCCAATAAATCAAAATTAACAGAGCAACATCCCACAAGCCTTGGCTGGGAGACTTTCTGATTTATTGGCGTTCTTGTCCAATGTCAGATAAAGTAGTTCTGTCAATTAATAATGTTGTGTGCTTTAAATTTGTGTTCACACACTCCTTGGAAACTCAAATTTGGATGTGTCTAGCTCTATCATAGAAATCAGATGGGTTTCCACTCTATTCACAGCACCAAGGGGCACCTGCTCCACTCACCTCACTCTCTTGCTGTCTCTTCCTCCTCACATGAAGGAGAATAAGATGTAACATCATGGTGCTTTGGAAGAGGGCTTTTTTAGAGGGATGTTTTGTATCCAGCTTGGTGGCCATGTGGGAGAATCTGCCCTACTAATACCCTCTGCTCCAAGGAAGAAACAGGTATGCAAACACCTAAGGACCCCATTGATCTCAGATTCTCAAATACTCCACCCTAGGTGCTCTACCATGGGTGCTCCATCATAGGTGCTCCATCATGGGTGCTCCACCATGTGCCCTTTTTAGGACAAAGGTAGTGTGAAGGTTGGGTAGGATTAGGTCAACTGTGAAGGATGGGAAACCTCTCTGCATATAGAATTATCTAGATCCATCTGCATGCTATGTCCAAAAGCACAGCTTGTCACATATCTAAGGAAGAAGACAACAGGGGTGATGAGAAGGAGGAGGAAGAAAATGAGGAAAAAGAGGAAAGGAGGATGAGGAGGAGAGAGGGAGGGATAAGAATATGGAAGGCAGGCAGTGGTGGCGCACACTTTAATCCCAGCACTTGGGAGTCAGAGTCAGGTGGATCTCTGTGAGATCAAGGCCAGCCTGGCATACAGAGCTAGGATAGCCAAGGCTACACAAAGAAACTCTGTCTCAAAAAAAAAAAAGAATATGAAGGGGAGAAAGGTATTGGAGAGAAGGAGAGGGGGCATGAGAAGGAGGGGAAAGGCATGGGGGAGGGGGAGGAGAGGAAGGAGAGGAAGAGACAGCAGTGGCATGGAGGTGAGTGGATAACACAGAGGAAAATAATAAAATCATCCAGGGATTTCAACTGGTCAGACAAAAGCCATCTCAATATGCAGTAAGGGATTATTCTTGATAAAATGATCTAAAAATGCCTTAGTGCCTTCCACATGATGAGTCCTGAGTAATCATTGCTGTGAGCTCGCCAGACCTCTATCGACCTGGGCAGGCACTTTCTTAAATTGAAAGGGGCGTGTCTGTGGAGAGCAGAGGAACAGATAAACGGAGCTGCTGCCTGGCTCTGGAATCCTGTCTTTCTTCCCTCCTGATTGTGACCCACTTATAGAAACACATAGTGTAAATGTGGGTAATGCAAGATCAGCACTTATGCCTGTCTGCATAGGCTTGGGGGCAGGGGGAGTTGTGTGTGGACATTACCATGTGATCAAGCAGAGAGCCTAATAACCCTCAGAAATGCCACAAAATACTGGACTTCTATCACCTCCCCTAAGACCCACTGAGACATGTCTCCAACCTCACACAAGACAGCATTTGCAGTGGCAAAACCATCACTACGCTGTTATTGTTCTGAATTTACAACTTCATGCTCTGTTCCTCATGTATTCATAGAGAGAATGAAGCAATTTTAATACACTATAAATTCTCTGGTCTCATAAAAGGGTTGAATCAAACCCTTCCATCTGTTCTCTCTCCCAAGATGGTAACAAAATAATTTTCTGCCTACAAGAAATAACATTGGAGGAAAAGAAAGTCGTGCATCAATTCCAAAGCCATTCTGATTGTTCTGTATTTGCCAGAAAGTTCTTATAGCTGTATGTAGTTATTTTTGGGAAGCCAGCAGTTTTCAAATCTGCAATCCTGAGGGAGAGGCAACTGCTTGTCAAGGGCATGAGGCATCACAGTCCCCTGCCAAGCTCAGGAGCTCATTCTGCATCAGGTTTTATAACCCCTCTGGTGAGAGGCAGGAACTGGAAAGAATCAACATGCCTGAGATACACTATGAGTGCTCTGGAGGAAGTCTAATTTATAGAAAACCCATGGGTGCATTCATGGGGAAACACTCACAAACACAAGCTCTCCACCCACAAGCCAAAGAGTGGATATGAGCAAAGAGTTCCTCTGTAGAGCACTTTACACATACTCCAACCCCAGTCTTGGCTCCCCAGCATAGCCAACAACCATGAGAATGACAACAGAGGAGTAGGACAGATCAGAAACATGGCTGCTTGTGTGGTGACAAGGCGTGTGTGTGTGTGTGTGTGTGTGTGTGTGTATGTGTGTGTGTGTGTGTGTGAAAGCTGTTCCCACCTCCTATTTGCCTCTGACACTCCTTTTTCTTTCCTACTTAAGGGACAATGTACACTGCCTTTTGTCCAAAAATATTTTTTATTTATTTTTATTTATTAAATATTATTAATATTTAATTTTATTAAATTTAATATTATTAAATTTATTAAATATTTATTTATTATTATATTTTATTTTATTAACATTTTTCATTTATTTTACATACTGACCACAGTATCCCCTCCCTCCTCCCTTCCCATCTACCCTCTCCCCATCTACTCCTCCTCCATCTCCATTCAGAAAGGGACAGGCCTCCCATGGACTTAAACAAAGCATGGCACATCAAGTTGAGGCAGGACTGAGCTCCTCCTGCTGTATCAAGGCTGAGTGTGGTAAATCCAGCATGGGGAGCAGGTTTCCAAAGTCAGCTAAGTACCAGGGACAGGTCCTGATCTCACTGCTAGGAGCTCCACAAGCAGACCATGCTACACATGCAGGGGACCTAGGTTGGTCCCATGCAGGCTCCCTAACTGTTGGTCCAGAGGCCATGAGCGCCCATGAGCTCAGGTGAGCTGTCTCTGTGGGTTCCCCTGTCATGTCCAAGAATATTTTATTCCCACTTTATCACTTGCTGTAATTGGTCAGAATGCTGTATTCTTCAAAAATCACTATGTTGGAACACAAGTCCCCTGGTTACAGTTAGAAAGAGGACTTTGAGAGAGTGGTGAAGATAGAGCCTCCTCAGTAACATTAGTGCCCATGATCACTAGCTTTAATTGTTACCTTGATGCTGTCTAAAGTCACCTGGGAAGGAAATCTCAGCTAGGGGTTGTCTACATCAGGTTGGCCTGTGGACATGACTTGGAGAAGAAACATCACACTGTAGGGCCAGCGAGCTCAGTCAGTACAGCATGAGACTCTTAATCCTAGGGTCCTCAGTTTGAGCCCCATGTTGTGTGCCAGATGTTGTTCAAACCTTAGATGGTCTTATAATAAATGAGGAATAACAGACCATGATAAATGAAGACCACATGAGAACAGGAATAGGCAGAGTGCTGGAGAGGTCCCAAAAATCCACAATGATACATCCTCTGTAGACTGTTGACAATGGTCGAGAGAAAGCCTGATCTGACCTAGTCCAGTGATCAGATGACTAAACACCCTAACTGTAGTGCTGGAACTCTCGTCCAATAACTGATGGAAGTGGATGCAGAGATCCTCAGCCAGGCCCCAGGTAGAGCTCCAGGAGTCCAATTGTCGAGAAAGAGGAGGGTCTGCAAGAGTGTGAATTGTTGAATCCAAGATTGCAAAAAGCACAGGGACAAATAGCCAAACGAATGGAAGCACATGAATTATGAACCAAAGGCTGTGGAGCCCCCAGTTGGATTAGGCCCTCTGGATAAGTGAGACAATTGAATAGCTTGAACTGCTTGGGAGGCACCCAGGCAGTGGGACCAGGACCTGTCCTTAGTGCATGAGCTGGCTGTTTGAAAACTTGGGCTTACACAGGAACACTTTGCTCAGTCTGGAAGGAGGTGACAGGACCTGCCTGTACTGAATCCACCAGGTTTAAATGAATCCCCAGGGGTGCCTTGATCCTGGAGGACATGGGAATGGAGGGGAGGGGTTGGGGGAAGGTGGGGTGGGGGCGGGAGGGGGGAGGACAGGGGAACCCATGGCTGATGTATAAAATTTAAAACACATAATAATATAGGGGGAAAAAAGAAGAAGAAAAAAATCCCAAAGACCAAAAAAAAAAAAAAAAAAAAGAAATAGAAAATTAAAAAAAAAAACCCAGAGCCAGATATTAGGGTACAAGCTGAAGGATCAGAGAAGCAGAGCAAGCCACAGTCACTACCTATTACCTCACCAACTCCACAAATCCTCTGACTGAAATCCTCTGAATCAATCTTCACCTGAAAGAGTATCAGTTGAACTGCTTTAGTTCCTGTTTCCTCACACCTTATACACCTTTCTCTGCTCAGCCATGTCACTTCCTGGGATTAAAGGCATGTGTGCTTCCTAGTATTGGGATTAAATGTGTGTGTCACCATGGCCTGGCTCTGTTTCCAGTGTGGCCTTGAACTCACAGAGATCCAGACAAGTCTCTGACTCCCAAGTGATAGGATTAAGGGTGTGTGCCACCACTGTCTGGCCTCTATGTCTAATCTAGTGAATGGCTCTGTCCTCCAATCCCCAGGCACGTTTATTAGGGTATACAATATATCACTAGAGCAGCACATTTCCTAGGCAGGCATTTTTGAATTGTGTAAGACTAGATACATTGAGATGAGCATAAGCAAACAGCCATGCTTGCATACATTCATTTCTCTCCACTTTTGACTGTGGGTTTGATGTGACCTGTTTAAAGTTCCTGACTTATGTTCCTCTCAGTGATGGAAGTATCATGGAACTGTAGTCACAATAAACCACTTCTTCTCTCTCTCTCTCTCATATATTACATCCTGACCAGAGTTTCCCCTCCATCCTCTCCTCCCAGTCTCTCCCTGCCACATACCTTCTCCCTCAGACCCTCTCTTCCTCTGATTCCCTTCAGAAAAGGGCAGGCCTCCCAGGGATATTAACCAAACATGGCAAATCAAGTTGCAATCATACTATGCACATGTCCTCATATTAAGGCTGGACAGGGAAACCCAGTAGGAGGAAAAAGGTCCCAAAAGCAGGTGAAAAAGAGTCAGAGACAACACCTGCTTCCACTGTTAGGAGTCCTGCAAGAACAGCAAGCTACACAGCCATAACATATGCAGAGGACCCAGGTCAGACCTATGCAGGCTTCCTTTTTGTCAGTTCAGTCTCTGTGAGCTTTTATGAGCCCAGGTTAATTGATGCTGTTAGTTTTCTTGTGGTGTCCTTGACCTCTCTGGTTCCTATAATTCTTCTTTCCCCTCTTTAGGATTCCCAGAGCTCCAACTAATGATAGGTTGTGGGTCTCTGTATCTGCTCCCATCAGTTGCTGTATGACACCTCTGATGATGATTATGCTAGGCTCCAGTCTATGAATACATTAAGAAATATTCCATGGACTTTTTTGGCCCATTGTATTTGGTTCTATCCTGGGTCTCTGAGCTATCCAGCCTCTAGTTCCTGGCCTCCAGGCAGTGTCAGGCAAGGGCTCCCTTTCATGGCATGGGTCTCAAGCTGGACCTGTCATTGGTTGGCCACTCCAACAAGATCTGCACTACCTTTCCCCCAGCACATCTTGCACACAGGAAAAATGCAGGTTGAAGGTTATAGTGGCTGGATTGGTGTCCCAATACCCCCACTGGAAGCCTTGCCTGGTTACAGAAGATGGCTGGTTCAAGCTCCACATCTCCCTTTAGCAGGAGATTTAGCTAGTCACCCATATAGATTCCTGGGAGTTTCCATTGCACTAGGTTTCTAGCTCACTCTGGAAATTCCCCCCAATTCCAGTCGTCTCTCCCAGTTCTCTCTCCCTCCATCTCCCCCCCTACTTGGCCCCCTGTCCTCATCCCTTCCTGCTCCCAGTCTACCTGTGAAATCTAGAATACTTTCCTTTCCCGGGGACATTCATGCATCTTCCCTTGTACCTTCCTTATTACTTAGCCTAGCTGGGTCTGTGGATTATAGCATGATTATCCTTTACTTTACAGCTAATATCCATTTATAAGTGAGTGCATGCCATTTCTGACTTTTTGAGTCTGGGTTAGCTCATTTAGGATGATTTTTTTCTGTTAAAATACATAACATCATGAATGTTGTGGGTAAATGGATAGAACTAGAAAAAAATCATCTAGGAAAAAAAAACAATAAACCATTTCTTCCCCAGGTTTCTCTGTGTATTTATCACAACAACAGAAAATGAGATCAGGTCCCTTATACAAGGGATACTAGGATGGCTCCTCCCACCTTTGACATCAGAAGTTAATGAGAATGACAGGCTATCCATCCACTAGGAGCTGGACCCTCTCCAGTCACCAAACCTGAGGGAGCTTTAATCTTAAACTTCTAGACTCCAAAACTGAGGGGAAAAAATTTACTTGCTTTTCATCTATCTATGGTATTTTATTATAGCAGCCCAGAATGACCAATATACTCCTAATATTATTTATTATCTGGAAGATAGTATTTTTTCCAGTTATTTGATACGAGACATGAGATGGAACCTGAGTGATTGTGTCTGCAAAGAAGAGCCTGGCTGCATCCCAGACGCTCAGGACATACATCAGGGAATTGCAAGGTGCTGAGACACACAGAGAGCAAATATCACATGGTCAAGAGCAAAGTCTGGGAACAAGCTGTCTTCTCCTGTCTCTGTTCAAGGTACCGTCTGTGGCCAGCAGCAGACAGAGTGTTCTCTTTCCTTAATTACAATGTTCTTTTTAGAGCCAAACAGAGATGACAATCTTTCCAGCTCCCACTGTGTCTCAACAGGCAAAAACTACAACACTCTACAGCTGCCTGGATTACTTAAGTTAACCAGAACCCACAGGTACTAATGACAGAGGGTGGCCTTGATGAGGGCTGACTTGAGCAGTAAGGGAATTTAGGTGTGCTGATGAGAGAGGAGTTTGGAAAGTTCACATGCACAGCATCTCCTTATACAGAAAACAAGAGGAATCCCCAGGTGATGGGTGTAGCCCATGTCAGTGAACATGCCTAGTTCCAGATGCCCTATCAATGAAGAACCCACATTTCTTACTCCTTGCTGGGTCATTACAGTTGCAAGATGGCTTATTTCAGGATAAGGTATATTCCTTTTGTTCACAATAACATAGATAGACAGCTTAAGTGATTCCCTGTTGTTGGATCACTAACAGAAAGTATGGTTCACATCCCAGAAAAAGAAACTTCTGGAGAGTGGCATGCCCTGATTATGACTCTCCAATGACTGCCGAGTACATTGCCTTCCCATGAACTGATTTCATCAGGCTGGCACATGTATGCCTCTGATGATGGTGATTTTTGAAATTAATTTATACTATTCTGAAAGGGGTCCCAAGTGTGATAAAGAGCATCACAACACCTTATACCTTAAAACAAGCTCTCCATGGGGGAACGTGTCTTGAATTAGTGACTTGAAAACTCAGTTTCCAATTCTGTTTCTCCAGTATCTGAATGTTCCCCTCACCACCACCCCTAAGTGTTTTTCCCATCTTCTGTTGCTGAGGGGAGAAAACATGGCCCATTTAACAAGTTTATTTCTCCATGGCTGTGCAATTTCTTTGTAGTTTGTGAACAATTTTCATCCACAGGGATTGCAGCAAATATTGGTTACAATATAATCAGATGAATAGAGCGAGGGTTAGAAAAACAAATCTTTTGAATTATTTTCACAGCTTCATCACAGATCTTGTGATTTTGAGCAATCTAAGAGTCCATTATGGCTAAAGGTCAAACTAGTCTCTAGCAAGGAAAAGTAATAGTGAATTCAGAAACCACAGTTCTGTATTATTGTTGCTTCCTAAATCTAATTATGAGAATAAATGGACTTCTCTACAAGGGCCACATGATCCCTACAGGCTGAATGAATGACACATGATT
The DNA here is from genome assembly GCF_903995425.1 of Onychomys torridus. NCBI lineage: Eukaryota > Metazoa > Chordata > Mammalia > Rodentia > Cricetidae > Onychomys > Onychomys torridus. The sequence continues at coordinate 73,410,872 of NC_050457.1, read as the reverse complement.
TTGCTGTAAATGGTATATTAGTCAGACCAGGCTCTCAATAAATGCCATGGATTGTGGGGCTTAAACAACAAAAATGTGTTATTCCCTTTTCTGGGGACTGCAATGCCAAAACCAGGGTGCAGGATGGGCAGCCACCAGTGATGTTCTCCTACACAGAGAGTAGTCCTCTAGATGTGTTCTCATATGGCCTGTCCTTATGTGTGCACTAGGAAAAGGGATTCACATACAGCAGTCTGCTAGGTGTGTTCTCACATGGCCTGTTCATGTGTGTGCACTTGGAAAAGGGATTCACAGACAGCGGCCCACTAGGTTTGTTCTCACATGGCCTGTTCACATGTGTGCACTTGGAAAAGACAGCACCCTCTAGACATGTTCTCACCATGGTTTGTCCATGTATGTGTGTTATGAGAATCCACAAGCGTCTGTTAAAGGATATCAAGAATTTATTAAGATATAAAATGAAGATAATATACTCACAGATACAGAACTAAGTAAACAGCCTTCATTGTCCTCTGTTCTACCCAGGGGTGAAGGAAACCAACCATCTGGTCTCCTACCACCCAAGAGAGAGTGTGCCCCCTCCTCAGTTTTAACTGTTCATGTAACCAGAAATAGCCCCAAGGTTATTGGTTGAACAGAACAAATTCCCACAACACTTACCCTTTTTGTCTAAATAAAAGGGTTCTAAACCTAATACAAAACTATATACAATAAGAACAGTTATCAAGTATTGTCCAGGAGAAAGAAGGGGTAATAACATAAACAACCAACAAGAACAATATCAAGCAAAAAAAACACATAGTAAATTCCAGACCAAGGGCAATTGACAAATTATGGAGATTATTCCAATATATGTGCACTTGGAAAAGACAGCATCCCTCTAGGTATGTCCTCAGCATGGCTTGTCCTTGTGTGTACACTTGGAAAGGCGGATCTTTCTCTCTTCTTATTCTTATAAGGATAACATTGCAAGCAGATTAGAACCTCAGTTGTAAGATACCACTTACCTTTATCCCTAAAGCTTTCTGTCTTCACATATAGCTTTATTAAAGGTTAAACCTTTAAAAAATACGAACTTTGGGTTACACAATGAAATCCCTGAGTATGTCCACTCTAGCAAAGCTGGATAATGAAAATCACTGGACATCACTTTGAATATAATCATGTAGGTGTAAAGGAGGCAAGACAATGGGAGAGCCAAAGTGCCCCAAGGATAATGAGGTGGAATATAGCATTAAAGCATGGCAGTCAGAGCATGCATGGGGTTGAGCAAGCTCTCAGGAATCAGTGGGGTTGGATGGGTCTGAGAGTGACAGGGCAAGTATATGTATGGGGTCATCAGGGTGCCTGGGAGCCCTGCAGAGCTGAGAATGGGAGTAATCCTGGGACTGTCACCTGAAAGAAGAGTCCTTCAAACTCCTTTATCTCCCTGGCTATACATGGGCAAAGCACTCTAAGCCTTTATGGGACCATTAGTGAAAACGTACAGCACAAACACAGTGCAAACTGGGTGTCCGAAGCTCCTGTGTGTCGTGAGCATCAGAAGGCATTCAATGTTTAAGTACAATGGACTCTTCATATAAATTCCTGGGGCCAAAACCTTCATTGCTAAGATGTTATTCCAACGAGTGTCATCTGTTATACCAACGAAGCTCATTAGAAGCACAAGAAGCTGAAAAGACTAAGTGGTGTCATCCTGATGCCAAGCCACACCTGAGTCACACCCCAGGCTTGCTTTTCCATCAAAATCAGAGAAACAACTTACATTACTGTGATAAGGCACTTTATAGGTATTCCCAAACACCTCATGATTCACCGGTATAGAAATGAAAATAAAAATAAATACTTTTTCTTGTAACCTTAGTTGTATAACAAGAGTTACTGTTAGCAGATACTATTTCTTCTGAGGGTTCAAAGGCAGAGAGGCTGGTTGAGAATGAGAACCCCACAGATCCTGGCAACATCTCTACTCACCCCATTGGATTTAGGCTCCAAGAAACAGTATGCTGTCACTGTAGTTCATTTCATTAGGGAGTAAGGTGAATACACAAGAAATTGATTTTTGATCATAGAAACGATACAATTTTTATTACATTAATCTGGCTTTGTGTGTGTTTGTGCTCCTGTGTGTGCGGGCATGCCGTGGTGTGCATGTGAAAGTTGGAGGACATCTTTCAGGAGTCAGCTCTCTCTTGCAACCATATGGGTTGCAGGGACTGCACTCAGGTCATGGTGCTGGTCCAATCACACAATTTTATAAGGAAGAGCATGTATATGTTCATTAAGTGGCCACAGGGCTGTTGCAAATTATTCAGAGAAACACCAAAATCTAAAAACCGCCAAATACCCTCTATGCCTGGCCTTGTGAATATACCTATGGGGAAATGAAGGGCTGTTTCATTTTGTTCATGGACAGGTGCTTTGGATGTAAAATTGCCTATGGGGTCTCAGTGACTCACAGCAGCAAGGAACAATGGCATCAGTTGAGCCCACTCCTCAGACACATCCCAGCCAACACTGAGAACCTTCTTCCTGACTACACAGTGAGCAACGATGTGTCTTTGTGCGAAGGACACTGAGGAAGAGGAGGAGAAGAGGCTGAGGGAGAGGACAAAAGGAAAAGCAGAAATCTGTGTGAGCCATTTCTTTCTTTCTTTCTCTCTTTCTTTCTTTCTTTCTTTCTTTCTTTCTTTCTTTACTTTTTAAATTGAAAATAGCCTCCTAGAGATATCCAGCATATTTATAAGTAGACCACATTAAAAATAAGGTTACTTAATCTCAAATGAAAGGATAGCATAGAAAAAAATTAAATGGATTTTTAATCATGGAAAACAAACAGCTGAGCATATTTGAGGAGTTTAAATACAGGTGCAGCTCTCTCCAGTCTATACCTGAGGGACGGACACTCTAGTACTTTCCCTGATAGCTTATGCTTTCTCATAGCCAGGACTGCCAAGAGGTACCTAGCCATCACCCCAGGTCCATTCTCTGAAATCATAATAAAAATCTTTCTGCATAGACTACAGAGCCAAGCTCAACTAACACCCCAGTGAGAGCCAATGGATTAGCTGTACGCAGGAGTCCTTATGTTCACTATACCCAGCCGCAAGGACTGACTCACACTGACTGAGAGATGTACACCCTAGCTGAAGAGTCTGCTAGTAGCTGAGACTTAGGAAGATGTTGTGGAACAGTTTCCTCTGAGATTGAAACGTTCTATCCTGCAGGGAAGCTCTTTAAGCAGGGAGGTTCAAAATAGCTTCAGAAAGTCCCTGGAACTGGACCAATTAACTAGGCTCCTCACTCCCAGAATAAACAATAAAACTGCTGGGAGTCCCTCTCAGACAAGCCAAGCTGTGAAGAATACTGAGACCAGACCAGCTGCCTAGAAGAGATTTAGACCACAGAGTCACTTGGAAAGGACAGTCTCCAACCTACTGAGCTGTAGTGTGCTCCAAGTTTCCAGCTTTTGTCAGCTGTCACCTGTGCTGGAGCAGACAGCTGCCTTTGGGTCATTTCTATTCATGTAAGTATGCCCTCACCCATATTCTTGTAACCCCCATAAAACTCATCAAGTTGGACTTTATCTGTTGTGGGCCCTTTATCTGTAGTGAGTAGATGTATATGAAAGGTCTCTCCAAGAAAAATTTTGTCACACAGCAATAGGTCCCTCAAAGATGACATCAGGAGGTCCAGAATGTCAGAATGGAAACAGGAAGTGAGAATCTCCTTGAACAAAAGGTCTCTGGCTGGAGTGGGCTCAGCAGGTGTCAGGGGTCTAAACAGACACAGATCACCTAAAGAGAAAAGGGAAGACAGGCAAAGAAGGAGCCAGCCACCCAACAAAAGGTCCCACAGTGTGCCCTCACTTTCCCAATCCTCACTGAAATACAGATGTTAAACCTGTGCCAGAGATCTTCATTGTAATGCAGATGTTAACCCTGACACCAGCAACCATCCAGCTCAAAACTGCTTTCTGATTCCAAGCTCTCCAGGAGAAATTCACACATTCAGCATCCCAGACAGGACCACCAGTCAAAGGCACATACTCTGAAAGCTGCTCCAGAGTTTCCTCTGTGACTTAAGCAAGCATACATGAGTCAGTGTGGCTAATATGAGTCCATCTATAAAGGGTAGAGCCACTAATAAGAAGACAAATCATTTGGGGGATCTTTGGAGGCTTATTGGAATATGGAATACTGACACCCCCCCAAAAAAAAGAGGCTGAAAGGGCTGGAATTGTAAATTGGTTGCAAATTGCTTTCACAGAGAGAAGGGTGTGGTGTCAATTAAACACAGCCCAGCACGGGTGTGGGGACACAGGCAGGACGGTCTCTCCTTAAGATGCCACTGTGGTTCTGCTACTGGGATCCACCAATGAAGAAAGCATATGTTAGATTGCTTCTCTTCTCTCTGGGTATCAGAGAGGCCTGAGGACCTTTCTTCTATGGGATCCCTTCCTCCACTGAAAGAGTCGCCAGCTATAATTGCCCCGAAGGCCCCAATCCTATGTTCAAAGAAAGAGAAAACTGGTCCAAGTTGGACTCAAAGCCCAGCTTATTTCTGTGTGGATGGGACTCGCTGATGACCAAATCCAGAGAGTTGTAGTCTCCTGATGAGAGCATGCTGCAAACAGTCATACACACTGGTCTCTGACTTCATCAGAAGTTACAAGACCAGTGGTTCATGAATCCAAGTGGTTCAGATGCCTTTGTATTTGACACTGGAGTAAAAACAAGAAATTATTAAGTAGAAGAAACTGTGCTATCTCACTTGATAGAGTGAGTGCACAGTTCTCGTTCAGACTGTGGGGAACAGGCAAGCCTGAAAATGTTTACAATCTATGTATAGATAGCTTAACAAATCTGAAAAAATGACCAAAAATGAATCATATGAGTCTTTCAACCTATTCATTCCATCTCTGGGAATATTTTGAAACATTCTCAAGGTTCACAAAGAAGAAGAGCAATTGGTGAAGAACACCAATTGGAAGCAAGTAAAACACACGATAATTAAATAAGTTTAAATGCACTCTTGCCATGGAACATCAGTCATATCCTGAAAAGGGTGTGAAATATCCTGTGTCCTGACATGAAACATTCTGCATAAGAGCACTGTTAAGTGGAGAGCTGGAGTTGAACCAGCTACGTCAGTATCTGTTTATAATGTGGGAACCTAAGTTCCTGCAGTGTGCTTACTTGGTAATAGACGCTGTACCTGAGGACCTGAAGTAGACAGCACTCTTTGCTGGAGGCAGTCAGTGTGCCTGAAGTTTAGGAGAACATACTTGACCCATGTGACCCTAGGCAAGGCTGGGTTTGGGGTCCCTGAGTGTCCCTGGTCTCTCTGCTTTAATTGGCACAATGAGACTCCCTTGTGCTACCAAACATGAGGCAATTTAACTGCTGTCTATAGTGGGCATTAGCCTGAAAGTTTGCTTAATATCTTCAACTACTGCTTTTAATATTTTAATCTTCAAAAATTAATAGCAATTAGGAATCATATTTATATGAGATTCAAGAACATAGAAAGATTAATAGTTCCCAGAAGCTATAGAGACATGGGCATGTGTTGCTATTGCTCTTTGATTGAGTACCAGAAAGATAGGGGCTGAATCCACTTCAGTATAGATGTGATTAGCTCAAAAGCCACAGCTACTTTGCCACTCAAGGAAGAGTGAACAGGAACAGGAGATTCACAGCTCTAACAGCCTCCTTCCCCCACTCTCATAAGTATTTCTGCTCTTTGCAATGCTTTGTTAATTCACTGTGGTCCAAAGGTTGTCCTTGTCCCAGGTAGCTCCTAGCTTGGGAGTGGGTAGTGCTGGGTAAGGTACCCTCTTATTTTGGTTATTGTCATATAGGTTCCACAAGAGGTCCCACAAGCATAATTGCCTTGGTTCTGGGCATGTTTCAACACCTCTGATAATGACATCAGGAAATTCCAGGGCTTTACAAAGCAGCATCCATTTGCTTGTGGGCAGGCATCCTGGGGCAATCACTGTCCCTGCATTGAATACAAACTAGACTTTTGCACTGAGAAGGATGGAGATGGGGGTCAGGAGGGAAACTAGGAGGAAATCCACAGCTTCAACTTCCACTTCAGAAGTGGAAAACCAACAATCATCTATATTCCCTTTCCCATGAGGCCACCAGAGGGCTGTGTGTCTAGTTCTTCACTCTACTACAACTTCATGCGGGGGAAGGGGTAATATTTGCATCTTACATTGGCCTCAGGCTTCAGCTTAAATAGTAATTGTGTAATTTCTGCTTCTAGTTTACATTTTTAATTGTCTGGGGTTTTTGAATCTTTGTCATGCATTTCTACACATTTCCTACAGATCCTCAACCTTTCCCAGGTCTTCGCAGATTCCTCCCCACTTTCCAACATGCAAGGTTTCTCTAGCACCTTCATCTGAATACAGCCCATTTGGCCAGCTGCACCCTCCTTACATCCTGCTACAGAATCAGGAGGGAGTCACCTCCCCATCCTCTCTTGACTATGAGGAGTTAGCCCGTTAGTGGCAATAGTACTAAACCAGAGGGGACAGGGTGAAGAAGAACAGCATGAGGGAATGAACCCAGAGGTCATGAAGGTCAATCACCTGTGCAAAATCTCTGCACACCAGACTCGGTGACCAGGATCCCCGTGTCCCTCCGATGGAAGCAGCATATCATAGATTTGAGGCTGCTCCCAGGGATATCCTCCTGTTAGTCTGCGGGAGAAAATTGCCCTGAAAAAGTCTCCCTTTGACCAACCACCATTCTGTTCTCTGTCTGTGAAGCAAGCTGGATAGAACCTTGTGTTCTATATGAAATTTCAAAGCTACTGCTTTGAACAGTGATCACAGTGATCACAGTGATAACAGAGAATGGAAACTGATAACAACAACAGTAATACAGCAGCAGGCACTCCAACTTTGAACATCACTTGATGGCCATCAGGGAGCTTGCAGATGTGTTTTCTGCCTTCAGTGACTGCACAGACCATCACCCTTGTGATGGCTTAAAGTTCCTGAAATTTTAAATTAAGATTCCAGAGTGCAGGGTAAAGGGAATTTTTTTTTTTTTTTATCAGTTTGAAGATGTAGTCTTGTACAAGTCCCTCACAGGGCCATTATGGGAAGGTAGGCACTGTCATCACGGGGAAGCCCCTGGGCTGCTACAGTGACAACCAGGCCATCCACTCCTCCTGGTCCTTCCTCAGCGAGGGTTTCTCAGTTTATCTCTCAGCAACAGTCAACAGTGGCACTGCAGGCTTAGGATGGCCGTGATCAAGTGACCTTCCACTGCTCCCCACAGTTTCATCTCTATTCCTCTTCCCTGGAATTTCAATCAGTCTGAGCATCAGTTAATGGTTCTTTTTTATCCATTTGATTAGAACACAGTCACTGAGGCAGTAGCAAATTGGATCCCCACCCCCTTGGCCCTTAATGCACTGTGGTGATGAAACTCTTGACTTCCAACCGAAGGAGCCAGCATGTATGCTACAAGAGCCAAGAGCTCATCCATCCTGAGACTGATTCCCCTTCCTCAAGAAGGCCTTCCAAGGACCATGAATCTTCAGATTTAAGCACTTATACTGGCAGAAGGGAAGACTGAGCCTCTCACTGGTGTTATTCTTGCTGGTGACAAAGAGATCATTTATAATACAACTTCATTTCTTTAAAAGCAGCTGCAGATTTGATTGCTTGGATGAAATCAAATCCCACATACTAATTTAATAAGCTCCTCCAAGCTTATACTGAGTCTGTGCTGGGAGGAGGCTGTGTTTATGATGCCATTGGCCAGAGCGCTGGGTAATTTCCATCTCAAAACTCCTGGGAGAAAGCAGAGTCGAGATTAAAAACAATGCAAAGCCACTCTGGTTCATATTCTGATTAAACTTTACAGGTGCTGTTTATCACAGCGTGGCATTGTCAAAATTCATCAGGTAGATGAACATTCAAATCTTCGTCATTCAAGTCTGTGAAGAAAGAGAGTTCTCGTCACCCTCGTCAGATCCTTCCAGGCAAATGTTCTTCCCCTGTACTCTCCTACTTCCCACTTCAGGTCTAAGATTAGCACCCCTACATGAATCCTATCTCCTCCGAGATGGACATTAGAGTGTGTGGCAAGGACAGCTCACAGCAGTTCTCTTGAAAGGGCCGACTTTCTCACTCTTCCTCTCTTACAGGAGAAAAGACGCCAAATGACAAAGAATTGGGAAGGTCAAGTTGTTGAAATGGGTATTGTGTCATCAGCTGCAAAACTTTTAGAAAATATTATGAACTCATACACCTGGTTATTAATGTATTTGGATTTTTGTTGTTGTTTTATATATTTTCTACTATGTTATAAACACAAAAAATTGAAGCCATAAGCATAACAAACAGGAAGAAACCTATGTAGACCCAAGACTTTTCTCTGTGATATAAATGGTGTTTGTGATATCTTAAAAAATAATCCAGCAGTTTTGTTGCATTTGTGTAGTCAATATAGAACAGGTAACACATCAGGACTTCAGAGTCACTCAGCTTCAGCACTGGTGTAGTGGACAGCTCCAAGCACCACGGAAATATAGACTAAGTAAGGCCCAGGCACATACATCATACCACACAGTTGCAGACGTCTGTGGAGAAACTACAGACCCAGGCTAGAACAGGGGGATATTAGTGCCCCTATACACTTTCCATCTTTGGGAAACAGTCCTGAGACACAGTCCCTCGGGTCCCAGTGGGCTGATAGTCAGCTTTTCTTGGTGGCAAACAACATTTCTCTGTTCCCTGTATCATATCTGAATCACTAGTACTGTTTCTTTGAAATCTCCTCCCAAGAAAACAACTTGAATCTTGCTCCAGAGTCTGCACTGGGGAGATCAGAATCCAGTTTACCAGAACCTAAGTTGTCACTGTTGGGAACGTAGAACTGTTTGTGAAGGGATTCCTGGTGCAGTTGCATGGTGTGGGCAAGTATCTGTAAGCTGCAGTATCTGTATTCTTAATAGGCTTTAAGGGAAAACAATTTAACAACACTAAACACTGACATGTTAAAAGAATTTATGAAAAAATAGTTTCAGTAAGGGCGAATCTACCATTTAAAAAACTGAGTGAATGTAGTAGTGAACTTCAGCACTGTACCTGAAGCAGAAGTTTTGCTGTTCCAAGGTTTGTAGAGTGGACAGATGCCCCAAGATAACCTGAATCATCCTTTGGTAAATAAAATGCAAGACTCAGTGTTTGGTGCCTACATCCTGTTGGCATTTAGAAAGAAGTTAGCCAAAGGCCTGTCATTGTTGTTGCTGCGTCCCTGCACTCATCGCCTGATCCACAGGCCAGCACCATCAGCAACGTTGACAGTGGAGCACAACATTTAGCTGTATTGTTATCCTCATTCCACTTCCTGCTGCTGGGATAAAATACTCCGACAAAAGCACGTAGGGCAGGAGAGTTGTGTTTTCTCTCACAATTACAGATTACAGTCCGTCATGATGAGGAAGCCGCAGAGGCAGAGCTCAATACAGCAGGGCACATTGCATCCACAGTCAAAAAACAGAGAGGAACAAATCAATGCACGTACACTTGTGCTCAGCTCTGAGTTCAGCATCCCCCTGCCTAGAGAATAGTGCCACCCACAGTGGGCAGGTCTTCCCACATCAATTAACATATTCAAAACAACTCCCCTCAGACATGCCCTCAGGATAACCTAACCTAGACAATCCCTCACTGAGACGCTCTACATCACATCAAGTCAACATTCAAGTCTAAACATCACAGTCATCTATGCCTGAATATAGACTTACAAAATCATGTATTCAATGTATATCTTGAAGTAAAAAATCTAATGTTTTAAAAATTACAGTTTTTTTCACTTGGTTAATAAATTTTCAACCATCCTCACAAAACATAATCTGGAATCATTAGGGCCACCAAGCCACCTTCACCACTAAGGCCAGGATCCATAGTACCTCAGGCTAGCCCTACTGTCTTCAACAGAAAGAGATTATGTGCTTTGCTCAAATAATACACAGACTTGGAATATTACAGAATTCAGACTTATTCTCACATCTTTAAAACTTGCTGTAAGATGGTAATGTCCAACTGATAGGTGAATTTCAGCATGTCATGTTACCAATGAAGCCCCTGATTTAATTAATCTCTGACTCCTCACCTAAGTACTAGGGTTCTGATAAAAAGTTCTTAATCACAAGGAAAAGTAAACATCTTCTGAGTGATGTTCCTTTCATCTTCACTGGCAAAGAAATGTCTTGTTTGGGAGATGGTTGTCCAACCAGTGTAGGTATGCCACAGTCTACCTCTTGTGTCCAGGTCCACAAATGAGTCATAGAACTTGATTTCCCCTTGTTCTGATAATGTCCATTCTTCTCACTTACTGTAAAGGAATAATCCATGCTTGAGTAAGAAAGTATCTGTAGGGTAGAGGCAAAGGGCACAGCCAACATCCTATTATACACAGAAAAGCCCTGCACAGAAGCATCAAGCCCACAGGTCCATGGCACCTAGACCAAGAAGCCCCCAAATGGGAATAGCATCTCCCTCTAGATGAAAGGGCAGATGTGTCCATGCCCATTATTAAATGATTCTTTTCTGGGCTACCACATACCTTCTGAGTATGCGGGCATCCACATGGACCTCTTTGCCTTATCCTCACGGGGCTTGAGAGCAAGGAGAATAGGTGTGCTTTGTTTAATAAATATCTTTGTCTCTAAACAATATGTGTCTTCTAGCAGCATCCATGATACTGTAACCTGGCTGACATATGAGCCTGCATGCAGGGTCAAACCTCAAACTTCCACAGTCCCTGACACCTCCTCTGGAGACAGCTGCTGCCTTTGAGATCTGACCTGATAATTCATGACACAGAGTGTGTAGATATGATGAGGAGAGAGAGAGAGAGAGAGAGAGAGAGAGAGAGAGAGAGAGAGAGAAAGCTGACTTCAGGATAATAGTGGAGAATGAATCAAGGACTCTAAACCCAGAGTGGCTCCAATCAACCTCACCTGGAACATTTGCCAAGGACACAGATGGTCAAAGGGCTCTTGGGGCCCAGAACCAGTCCCCAGCACAGGAAGGAATTCTGTTACAGTTCACTCCAAAGTTAATAAACAGCCAGATGAAATTGAAGCTTTGGCTGCCATGTGTGACTATATTAAGCTCTGGATCCCATCAAAACAATTCAATAACTCAATGCCATATTCCCAGCTTTGGTGCGTTTTTCCAACCGGCATCTGTTCTTATTTGAACAGGGCAGAGGGAATTGGATAAGGCAAGATAGCTCTGGCATTGCTAGCCCCAGCAGCCACAGGCCTACCAGCCGCAGCTGAGAAGGAATGAAGAAGAAAGGCCTTGCATCACCCTAAGGAGCTCGAAGACAGGTCACTCAGACTTCCTTCAGAGCCACCACCCACCATTTCCAGAACAAAATATCTGGAAGCCGTTGCTTGGTGACCAAGTGTTATGGTACTTGCTCGTCTCTCACTGAGTCCCCACAGGACCACATCATTGACAGACACACTGTCAGTATGGCATCATCACCATCTGCTCTCTACCCACACCCACTCACAGGCACTATACAACAGCCAAGAGTCTAGTCCTATTGCTCTGGGACCTAGGTTCATAGGCAATTTTCACTATTCGGATGAAATGGCACAGAATTGGCTGGAAGGATCTAAAGTAGAAAATGTTAACATGTTCAAAGGTGGCCTATAGTGCATATCTGCTCCATCCAATTGGGGGAAACCAAGAACCAAGAGCCAAATGTGCCCATCTGCGTGTGTACCCATTGCCTGTGTCTTCTCTGAACTGCAGTAGCAGAGGCAGATGAATGGCAGTAGAAGATGCCACATGACTGGTACAGTTGAAAGCAAGCACCCCCTGTCTCCTTATACAAATGATTTGCTGAAAACTTATCCTAATACTCAGACCTAAACATCATACTCCTGGGTTTGTGAATGAGTATAGGTAAATCTTTGGGGTGAAACTCTCCAGGGGATACATGTGTATTAAGAAAGACAAAAATAGCCACAGAGACATCACAGCCATGCTCACAGTGGTGGTGAATGTCTTCCTCATCTCAGGAAGTAGTTGGTTGGCACATCCAGATTCCAAGGCACAGAGGGGAAATCTTTTGATGAAGAGGCAGAGAGAGGGACCCATTAATCAGGTTGAAATCTTCCAAGCACTCACATCTGGGTAGGACAACTCCTAAGAGCAGTTAGGAGAACCACAGGTAAGTCAAGCTGCGAAAACTCTGCTTTACCTTTTCTTAAATCCCACAGAAATTCTGACCCTGGGTAGCAGAGCTTCTCAGCTGATACTGAATGTGGCTCAGCCTCCCTATCAGCCCCTGGAAATGGTTTATAGAAGGCAGGAATCATGTGACTATGAAATGCTTTCTGTGGAATCACACTGGATTTTAAAGGCTCTTAGAAGTCCTGAAGCAAAGAAATTTCTAAAACTGACAGTGTCCAAACAAGTTTATCCACAAAAACGAACTTTCCATCTCTGTAGCTGCCATTTTCAACCTGGTGCTGGCACTCCTGAGCTGGCCCTTTGAGAATTCTGTGTTTCAGACAATCTTCCTATGTTTTATAAAGGAAGCAGAATACTCCACACCTCAGTGTCCACCTCACACAGCCATTAACAGAGTGGTTGCACACTGGTAGTGTGAGGGAATTGCGAGCCAGTACAGATGCCCATGTGAATCCCTCCAATGGAGACCATTGCATCACTGCTTTGTGCTCCAAATGTCCATCTTTAGGAAGATGATGGACAGAATGTTTAGTAAATATCTGAGCATGCGCTATGACAGTTCATGGCAGGCAGCCATGTCTTCCTTCCAGGCTGTTATTCTACCATATCCTCAGCCAGAGCCATATTGATTCCTTGTCACTAGCCAAAGAAGACAGAAACAGTAAGCTTCTGAATGTGGATGACAGCAAGGATAGCCCATGTCTCCTTTCTGCCAGCAACAGGCTAACTGACCAGCTCACTAAGGAAGAGAGATGTCATGGTCAACAGGTGATTCCCAGCTCTATCTTGTCCAGGTGTCAGGATGCTGGCACCATGTGTCATTGACATTGGGGACATAGGTACAGACTTTGCATCGCACCCTGCTTAAAAACCAGGCCACTTCACACCGGTAGGAAAAAAAGTGTCCTCTACTGGCCAGTGTGTGGGACAAGGGCCACTATTTCTCATCACTGGGAAGACACTCATGAAATGACACAAGCTGGAAAGTAAATGCCATCTGTGTGTCACTGGGTCAGCTAGAGACACCCTTCCCCTGCAGGAAGTGTTTTTGTAAAGATGATTTCTCAGGGCACATTTGTTACCATATTTTTATTTGTGCCTCCTTCTATTGAAGGGTGACTCATGCAAACTGGTTTTTAAGAAATTAAAATTTTATGAAAAACACTTTCTCTCCCATCCTTAGGGCCCCCATTTCCACTGGCTGAAACAATGACTCCCACCAAATTTTTGTCATTTTTCTGCTACAATAAATATGTTGACCTCAATAAAGGTAACGTTAGGGGAGAAAACTGAGTACTCTCTACATAGGATGTCGCTGTGTGGAGGCTTTGGTAGTCACTGCACACATCTAAGTTACTCTGCACAACACAGGATAGGTGCAGCTTCTACCACAGATAAGGAGCCTGAGGCTTCAACCTTGAAAGTCTCTGACCGCTAAGGCCCTCTAGCCTTCACCTCCCTAACAAAATGTCTGAAAATCACTGTGACATCCAGATTCTGTGCCACAGGCCTCACTCGGACATCTGGTCCAGCCCTCTGTTTCTGAGTCGTCGTCTCTCACTCCAAAGCCGAAGGAGTTAAAGCAGAATTGTCTATTTTGTTCACTCATTTGCAATTGTTTGGACAGGGCTCAGCAGGGAAGCTGGGCTCAGCTCCACGCAGTGACAGTTGGGGCCATTCAGTTGGACTCTGTTCTGACATAGTGTACCACAAAGCAGGCAGTTTGGTCCTCTCCGAGTGGGCCCCTCCAGGGAGCAGTTTCAGGTTTCACATAGAATGGTGGCTAGGCTCCCAGACCTGGTGTCACTGTCACCAAATATCTGACAGAAACCATTTAAAGAAGTCTATTCTAGCCTATGTTTTCAGAGGGTCTCAGTCATCACAGTAGGGAAGGCATGGCTGGACAGCTCAGTTTACATCATGGTAGATGTCCTACTTAGCGTTAGTCATCAACTTGACTCAGTCTGAAGTAATCTGGGCGAAAAGCCCCAGCTGAGGGGTTGCCTTCATCAGACTGGCCTACGGGCATGTCTGGGGAGGGTCCTTTGTTGTCAGTTGATATAGAAAGGCCCAGCCCATGGTGGGTGGTACAGCCCAGTGCAGGTGGTCTTGGACTGTGTAAGACAAGTAGGCAAGGGAGCAATTGTTTTGTTTTGTTTTTTCTTCAAATTCCTACACAGGATGGACTGTGATCTGGAAGTGTAAGCCAAATAAACCCTCCCCAACCCTAGGTCGCTTTGGTCAAAGTGTTTTCATCACAACAGCAAAAAAGATACTTGAACAGTGGGTTAGCAAACAGAGAGCCAGACAGAAAGTGGTTGAGGATAATGTATTCCCAAAAGTAACCTACTACCTCCAACACAGACCTAGGCTTCCAAAAGAACATCAGCAGCTGAAGACAACGCATTCCAAACAGGAGTCTGTGATAGACAGTTCATATTCAAACCACAACAGTGTCCAAGGGATGGATACCCAGAATCACTGTTTTGTTTTGTTTTGTTTTGTTTTAAGCCTGGGCTGAGGAATTAGACAGCCATTGCTGTTTGTTTTGTTTTCCTATTGGCCCAACACTATACAGCTCAACTACAAAAGGAGGGAATGAGGATGCCCATCTTTATGGAAAGATGACCAAAGAAAGTCTGAACCATGATTCTGAGCCTCCACAGCTGTCAACTAGTTGTGCTGATGATTGGACCCTTTGTCTGTTAGTTCCCAATATTTGAGCAGTTTAAGCTCTCGCCCATCTATGACGCAGCACTTAATTAGAACATTTCAACTATCAGCAAGGAGAACCAGAGTTATGCTCAGAAGACAAATGTAAATCCTCTAAAAACCTAGTTCTACTTGCTTGTTGGTCCCTGGGAGAAAGAAAAATCTACGAAAAAGAGTGTCTTCTTTTGAAAAATAAAGAATAAGGAGATTCTGTTGGCGGGGGAGCATGCGCTGGTCCATGTTTCCTGTCACGGGCTCTTGCCTGTTTGCTGCAGATGCCTGGCATTCATGCCCACAGCTCAGTAGCTCCTGGATGTGTGCCTCTCCTTCTTGCTATCCCCACAAGCTCAGCCTTTTCTGGCACAAGGGAGCTTCCTTTCAGCCTTTTGGTCTGCTTCTTCTTCTCCATCTCCCCTCAGATGTTTTATTTACAGTTCCTGTCTGTTTCTCAGCACTGCCACACACAGCTCAGCCTTCCTATCACTTCTGAGAGTGGGCTGGAATCAAGTAAGCCGTGCTGAGACTGGGAGCTCTCTACAGAAGTGACTGAAGGCTCCGGTTCCCCACATTCGCACTAAAGTCAGCCTTCCACACAGCTTGTCAGAAGTATGGGATTCTCAGCTCCCCTCACCTTCGGATGATAAGGTCTACAAATACACAGGTGTGATTGTCAGAGGGCCACAGAACGCTATACACAACTGAGCCCCAGACAGCCTGTAGTGACTTCAGCCAGATGAACCTGGGGGATGCATGCTAGCCTTTCTCACACTGTTTCCCTGGGCGTCAGGGGTGCCCTTTTCCCAAGACAGGACCTCCTTAGTGACTCTGAACACAAGCCCTTCATTCATTAGCTCAATCACTCAATCAAATGAGTGAGCATTTCTGAGGCACATATATGATCTCATCCTGTGTGTATAACTATGTGCACACAGATCTTGTCTAATTTAAACCTTCAGATATGGAAGACCTTGAGTGAGAAAAGCAAAGACTCTAAAAGGTACCATGGGTTCAGAAGTGACAGCACCCAGCTCAAAAAACAAAACAAAACAAAAAAGCAGAGTTGGACGGATGTGAGAATTAGAAGTTCCTGAATGTCTCATGAGCACAAACCAGGCCTGCCTGCTCAGTGGACACCAGCACAGCACATGCACACACATGTGTAGGCTCTTAAATTTCTTTGGAGGCTTGTTGAGATGTTGGAATGTATGTGAGACCATGGAGGCAGCTGAGACATCCATAGGCTCTACTGACCCAGGGTCGGGCTCCTAGTGAGAACTCCACATGTGGATTAAATAATGGCGGCTTTAGTAAGACACATGCTCCAGGTGTCTACCCCACCTGTCCCTTCATTTCAGCCCTTATTTCAGATTTTCTAACATTGCATCTGAAATATAAGTCTGCACTGGGTGTTAGTCACTCTGTTCCCTTGACAACTCTGTCTCCATCTCAAAGTAGACTTTTCCAACTCTCTAGCCACTCCTGAAGGCAGCAAGAACCCCATGAGACCATCCTGGCTCCCCAGTCTTCCCTAGCCTGGAACTCACTTAGCTACAAGCTCCACCTTCTGCATCAGCTGCCCTCTGGCTTTCTTTTTGTTTCAAAAATACACCATACACACAAGCATGCATAAACATGTGCTCTCTGTGTACATAGACATTCAAGGGCACCCATGTGTAGTAAGAGTTTTCCTGCCTGGCCCACAGTCAGGACAAATCTCTCTCACCCGCCAGGCCCATAAAAGCTCAGAACCAAACAAGTAAACACACAGAAACTTATATTGCTTACAAACTGTGTGGCCGTGGCAGGCTTCTTGTTATCTACTTCTTCTATCTTAAATTAACCCATTTCTGTTAGTCTACACTTTGCCACATGGCTTGTGGCTTACCGGTGTCTTTACATGTTGCTTCTCATGACAGCAGCTGGCAGTGTCTCACTCCAGCTCTAAACCCAAACATATTGCTAAAAAAAAAAAAAAAAAAAAAAAAAAAAAAGGTTAAGAGATTTTTGTGTCCCAAATCAGAAGAGCCCTCTAGTGTGGGACAGAAAAAAAAACAGTATTTTTATTTAAAGCAGGTTGATTATAAATGTGATCTCTTTCTAAAGACGAAAAGGGGATATGATATAGATATAATAGGGAAAAAAGGGTAGATTAAGAAACTTACTTCTAAAGAGCAACAACTTCTTTAAAATGTTTTACATTGGTATAGATTTTAGTCTATTGATACAAACTTAAAGTTAATTTTGTTATACTGTGTGTATATTTATACTCTTGTTTAAGGTATTATGTTTATATAGCTCAATTAAAATTGTAATGGATAATTAAAATAGATTAATAATTAGTCATCTATGATAATCATACTCGTAGCCATGTTAGTTAAGTCTTCTAGGTATACATAGAGATATTTCAGATAGATAGGTAATCTTCAAATACTTCAAACACCTACAGAATATGGCATTTAAAATATTTTTAAAATTTAGACTTTCTGGACAATGAGACATGTCTGCTCCTGACAACACCGATTTACTTCAGAGAGGAGGATGGGCATTGAAGACACTTCATATCTTATCTTCACCTTGGCAAAAATAGCCATTTGGGCAAGAAACTGTTCTTGCCTGGACTGCTTGATCGACTGGACATGCAGGACCCATAGAAAGGTGACCACTAAATTTTGTTTGACAAAATGGTCCTTCAGGTTCCTGCTTCTCAGAGGCAACTGCCAGAAATTCTACAGGACACTGAGAGAAGTGATCAAGAGACTCTAGCCCTGTGGGCTGAAGACAAATGCCCCAACTTTACAAAGGAACATTAGGTGACTGTCCAGGCTGCCAGCTGTCTCTGTCTACCCTGCAAGACTCCCAAAAGTTACTTACATCCTTCTCCCATTTCTCAGGTAATATTATATCCTTCTGAGGTCTTTGATGTGGTTGAAGACTAGATAGTTATAATTTCCTCAGTTATGATAAAAGATAAGTAGATATAAAAACCTTAGACTCACAAATATAGGATAGATAGAATATTTTGTTTAATTTTGCCAAAATAAATAGACTAGATATTGTAACTGTAATTCTTGCTTGATAATTGTTTTGTTATATGTAATTTTATTATGTAAAAGTTAAAACCTTCCTTTAAAAAAGAAAAGAAAAGGGGAAGTGCTGTGGATATCGCTCTGTGTAAATAAAATGCTGTTTGGCCAGTGGCCAGGCAGGAAGTATAGGCGGGACAAGAGAAAAGAGAATTCTGGGAAGTGGAAGGCTGGGGGAGGAGACACCGCCAGCCGCTGCCATGAGAAGCAACATGTAAAGGTTAATTTAAGATAAAAGAAGTAGATAACAAGAAGCCTGCCATGACCATACAGTTTGTAAGCAATATAAGTTTCTGTGTGTTTACTTGGTTGGGTCTGAGCGTCTATG
Source organism: Onychomys torridus (assembly GCF_903995425.1). Lineage (NCBI taxonomy): Eukaryota > Metazoa > Chordata > Mammalia > Rodentia > Cricetidae > Onychomys > Onychomys torridus. Next base: position 73,392,499 of record NC_050457.1, on the reverse strand, counting down.
GTCCTGGCGGGTGAGAGAGATTTGTCCTGACTGTGGGCCAGGCAGGAAAACTCTAACTACACCCATGTGTAGAACCATGTACCACATGCACTTCTGTGCACAGACACTCAGGTGCATACATGTGTACATGCACACATACATACTCACACATACATACACACTTGGAAACACCCATGTGCACACACTCCAATGCACGTGTGCACACATATTTGCCTAACCATGAAATATCATAAATACACTCAAGTGCTCACTTGTATACATATGCATGTTCATAAAAACATCTATACATACAAGCACACATGAACACACCCTCCCATTTCTCTACTTTGACATGACTTCCCCTGTATATGAACGACCCTGTCCTCCATAGGAAGGTTGGAAGTATACTCAACCTTCCAAACAAAGAAGCAACTCTGCTTCCTCTGAGATGACATCCTTCCCAGTTGGCATGGGGGCTTTTCCTTTTTCCTGACCTCCACCAGGATTTTCCCCATGCAGGTGCCCACCTTGCTGTACTGCAAGACCATAGGAGTAGCAATGGTGTTTGTTTTCAAGCTGGATGGCACCCATTCATTGTCCCTATCAGAACATATCTCAGTACATGTTCTAGAAGGCTGCTGTGTTGGGGGCATAGCAAGTTCTTACACTGAGGCAGGATCTCAGAGCTGCTACTGTCTGGGGCAGGCTCATGTCTATCCCTGTGCTTCCCTCCTCTAGGGATTCTCAGCCTCTGTGGATGCACTGGAGTTCTCCAGGAGCCTGAGGAAGGGCCTGATGTGAATGTTGCAGTCACAAAAGAGCCCAGTGTGTGTGAAATCTGAGGTTCCTGTGTGGACCTGGTAGGTAATGCCTACTTCTGCATGATCCTCTGAAGACATTACTCCCTCAGGCCATCCACAGAGTCAGCGTTAGAATGGGAAGCACCCCTGAAGTGAGGATTGGGTGGAGTGCTGGAAATGGGTATGGGAAGAGATTAAATGCAGACCAGACAAGTAGAATCTGAGACCATGCATAAGTTTGTTCACTGGAAATTTCAAGAAGCCATGGCTGCTGCTCCCTTGACAGGGCTCAGAGCCATGATTTGTGGTTTGCAGAGTTTGGAGAGTGAGCACTTGGTGGGGGTGGGGGCGACTGTAGACAAAACACAAGAAACAGCTACCCTATTGAGACTGGAAAGTTGCTTTTACCACTGTAGTGATTCCCCCCCACAGAGGAAATCTTTGGACTTGCAAAGTGTTTCCCTTGTGTCTGCTGATGCCACTGGGTAGAAAGCAGCACTGTGGGTGTAAGCATGAAGACCAGCAGGACACAAATTCGGTGATGACATCTGCTCCAAGTACCGAAGGCCCCTGCTGGCTTTTCTTAACCAGTGGCAATGCGGAAGAAATGGAGTCACTCTGATATTATGAGGTTTGTTTTTTTTTTTTCTTCAGTCTGTGCCTATTCCCTTTTAATGACAGTTATCAAAAGTCACTTGTAAGGAAAGCTTTGAAGTTGAATAGAAAACGTTTCACGCGTTTACTTGTTCTATTTTTCTGAAATTCAAATCAGATGTGAGAGGCAGGTGCTGAGCACTCATGCCCACACTGAGCAAGAGTGAGCTCACTTCAGAACCCTCAGCACAGGGGGAGCCTGAGTCTGTGAGGAGTTGCCTGTCTGGGATTGGGTCCATGTAGACAAAGTGAGATCTGTTGTCTTAGAAGATGGAGAAGGGATGGTACATGAACCAAGAAATCTGGGCTCCTCTGAGAAGATGAGAGAGGTGAGGGAACAGAAGGCCTCCACCCCAACTTCCCAAGGGGACAGCTCCACCAACACTGTGACATTGGCTCAGTGAGACCCTCATTAGGGTTCCAACCTCCCTCTTGCCTTGATCCCAGGGAAACTCCCCTTAAATCCCTGACCTCCAGAAACCTAAGATGATAAAATAGTACTGGGAAGCTGCTAAGTTGGAGGCTGTTTCTCAGCAGCCATGAGAAGCCAGGGCAACCATCAGTTTCACCACAGAGAAATAGCCTCTTGGTCTGAAGTCAGGAGGAGCTTTCTTGACCAGCCACTGAGCTGACAGGACCCAGTAGCTCTCTCAACCTCAGAAGCCCTTCTCCCATTTCTAAAATGTGCATCCTCATGCCTTTGGGACTGTTGTGATTACTGCTGAAGTCAGATTAGTTAACCGGAAACAACAATACAAAGGAGAGGTTCATGTATTGATTTGCAAAGGGCCTCAGAGGGAAGATAAGGTATGTGGAACCTGAGGCAGAAGTGGCTAATTGTTGCCACCTACTTCATCGCATTCTTAGCCAAAGAATAAAATTCCTTAAATATCCTTAAACATCTCACATTTCTCCTCAGTACCCACAAGCATGGCTCTAAGTCAATGTAATGAGATCTTTCAGTCATCAGGCCAATAAAGATTTGACTGAGCAGGTAATCTCCGAACCTCTGACAGCAGAATGTTAGGTAGAGCAAACAACAGCGTGGTGGGCCTCCTTCTGAGGGAACCCAGGACACACATCCCAAGGCAGACAGTGTAGGAAGCTTCTCCTACCAGCTTACAGGAAGTGATTCTTGGGAGCCTTCTTACTGTTGGGACCTCAATAGAAGACAGTGTTGTAATTGGCTTCAGATTGCCATGACTTCGCTGCAGAAAACCTTTGTTTTTATTTATTTCCTCGATTTTTTTATTGATTGATTGTTCAGTGAGTGATAGATTGAGGCACTCAAGTAGATGTCAAGATTTGGGTCATGCTAAGAAAGTGCTCTTCTGCTGAGCAACAGCCCCAGCCAGCTCGTAATTCCTGAGGCAGGACCTTGTGTAGCTCAGGCTGGTTTGGGTTTTTTCTTTTGTTCTGTTTCCCTCTATTTTTCTTTTATTGAGAATAGTTTTATTCATCTAATATATTCTAACTGCAGTTTCCCCCTTCCCAACACCTCTACATTCTCCAACCTCTCCTCCTAGCCACATCCACATACTTCCGGTCTCCCCTTAGAAAATGAACAGGCATCTAAAGAATAATAATACAATAAAATAAAGCAAAAACAAACAAACCAGAATAGGACAAAACAAAACAAACCAACTGAAGAAAAAGAGCCAAAGAAAATGCCTAAGAAGCACATGAAGACACCGAGACACACACGTTCTCACACACAGGTATCCAATAAAAACACAAAACCTGAAGCCGTGATATCTGCACAAAGGACCTGTGTGTAAAACCAAATGTCCTGACAAAACATAACGAAACAAGGAACCCCAAAGATGTCAGTGAATTCCCGTTGTTCTGGCTGCCATCTACTGTTGGGCGTGAGGCCTGGCCTTAAGAGTGGTTTGACCTTAAGACTCGGTTGGAGAAAACTAATTTTTCAAATTTGTAAGAAGTTGTCAAATGGAGATCGTTCCGTGGTTAGGGATGGGAGCTGTGTCCGTTTCTCCTCTCAGCACTGGGATCCATCGCACACAGATACTTGTGTACCCTGAGCATGCGGCCACAGTCTCTGTGAGTTTGTATGCGTGCCGGCCCTGCTGGGTTTAGAGGGGCTAGTTTCATTGGTGTCCTCCATCCCCTCTGGCTCTTACAATCTTTCTGCCTCCTGTGCCACAAGGTTCCCTGGAACTAGGGGGAAATTATTTGATGGAGACATCTCATTCATAGTCTGGCTCTGGGTCTCTGCATTTGTTCCTGTCTAAGAAGCTTCTCTGACGGTGGCTGAGCAAGGCACTGATCTACGAGTACAGTGGAATGTCATTAGGAAACACTTGATGCCTTTAGAAAAACGTTATTTGGTTTCTCCCTAGGCCCCTGGCCTACCTTGTCTCAGAATTTAGCCACCAGGGCAGTGTCAGGATGGGTCCCGTCTCATGGCATGGTCCTTAAATCCAGTCAGAGAGGGATTGGTTACTCCCACGTGCTTTGTGCCACTATTGCCATAGTGTACCCCGCAGGTGGGTCACTGTTGTGAATCAAAGTGTGTGTAGCTCCTCTGGTAGCACCCAGAGTACCGTCCAGTACCATGAAGACTAGTCTATAGAGGTGAAGGCTCTCGCTGGGCTCTGGCTCTACTACTCCAGGTTCAAGGAATTGTCTTGTGTTATCTTCAGCAATATGGCCTTACTGTCAGTTTTCAGAGAGCAACCAAAAGCCTTAGCAGCAGCCTGAGTTGTTTGGGGCTTCCCATGGGGCCCCTTTGGCCAACAACTTGGTTAGATGTGACCCATTCCCGCACTGGAAGCTTCATTTGGTGACAGAAATGGCCGCCTGGGGTCCCATCACCCCTGTTACTTGGCCATTCCATTTAGATCCCCTTCACATACGTATGTATTTTTAGGAAGCTCTACTGTATTAGGTTTCCATATGACCCCTCAAATGACCCTCAGAACTGGCTGTCTCTCCCTGGATGTCCTCCTTTACCCCCTCTTCCCTGCTCTCCCTGTTCCATCTTCCCATTCCTGTCCCCCACCATTGTCCATTCAAAACTATCTATTCTGTCCCCTCCTAGAGAGATCCAGCCCTGGCCCTACTCCCTTGCTGTATACCAGCCTCTGAGTTATGCAGACTGTAGCTTACTTATTTATCAAAGATGTAACAACTAGTATCCACATATAAACAAATACATACCATATTTGTCTTTCTGTGTCTAGATTACCTCACTCAGGATGACTTTTTCTAGCTCCATCCATTTACCTACAAATTTCACAATTTCATTTTTTTAACCTCTCAGTGATATTCCTTTACATGGATGCACTCCTGCCAGCCATGAATGATGGTTTCCCTTACTCCGTATTCTCACAAGCATGATCTGTCATTGGTTTCATTGATGACGGCCATTCTGACTGACATAAAGTGAAATCTCAAAATAGTTTTGATTTGCATTTCTCTGATGGCTAAGGATGTTAATATGTCTTTCGATGTTTCTTAGCCACTTGAGGTTGCTGATCTGTACCCCATTTTCAATTGTGTTCTCTTAATATCTAGGGTTTGTTGTTGTTGTTTGTTTTTTTTTAGTTCTTTATATATTTTGGGTATCAGCTCTCATTTGGGTGTGTAGTTAGTAAAATAAATATTTTCCCATTCTGTAGGGTGATGCTTTATCTGAATGATGGTGCCTGTTGCTATTGAAAATAGGTTTTCAATTTCATGATGTCACATTTATTAATCATTAATCTTAGTGCCTATGCTATGTGTTCTGTTCACAAAGTTTTTTTCTGTGCCAATGTGCTCAAGGCCATTCCCACCTTCTCTTCTGTCAGGTTCAGTGTGTCTGGTTTATGTTGACATTTTTGATCCCTTTAAAGTTGATTTTTGCACAATGTAGATGAATTGCTAAATGGTCTTATTAATTAAAAAAAAAAACAAAAACAAAAAAAAAACTCAGAGCCAGAAATTGGAGTTAAAGCCTGAAAGGAAAAGAAAAAGCCACAGCTTACCTCACCTCACCAACTCCATAGCTTCCAAGGCAAGCTACTTCCTGAATACCCACACCTGTATTCCTTTCTTTTCTGTGCACTCATTTGCTCTCTCAGCCCAGCTACATCACTTCCTCTTCCTGCCCAGCTCTGTCACTTCCTGTCTGTCTGTCCAGACCTCCAGACCTCTATGGTTAGTGCTGGGATTAAAGACATATGTCACCATACCTGGCTCTGTTCCCAGTGTGGCCTTGAACTCATAGAGATCCAGACAGATCCCTGCCTCCCAAGTGATAGGATTAAAAGCGTGTGCTACCATTGCCTGACTTCTATTTACTATAGTGGCTGGCTTTTTCCCTGATCCTCAGGTAAATTTTATTTATTAGAGCACAAACAAAATATCACATTTCCTCTTTTTTGTCTAAAATAAAAAATGAAAAAGTTACAATTAAGATAAGAAAAACTATATATAATATATACAAACAATAAGTACATCAACAATGTCTAGTCCATTTGCATTTGACAAATTCAGTGAAAATATTCCATTATCTATCCTATTTTGGTAAGTCCTAAATGTACCTAATTCACTTTCCATCCTACCTTGTATTACCATAAGAAAACTATCATATGATGTCTTTCAAATTTCTCTTCTGAAATTGTTAACTTCAATCTTCAACTCCCTTAGAAACCCAAGATGGAAATAATATTATCTAGTAAAACAGGAACTGAAAACAAGTGACTTCCAAGCAACTTCCAAAAAATATGAATTATGACAGAAACAGCCAGCGTCCTGATAGTCACCCTAGGTTTCTCTGCAATGTTCAGGCATCATCTTCAGCCTACAGGCTTAGCATATCTGACAGACTCATTTGTGAACTAGGATGCACACAAGACCTACAGCTCAACTTCACATTTGGTGAGAGCAGTCCATGTAACAGATAAACTTGAATTCCACCAGTGTCATGTCATGATTCAGGATTTTAAATCCTGGAAATTGCTGGTGTTTTTGGAATTCAGCTTCCCCTTCTAGGCTTGTGAGTGGCTCCATCTCCTTTATTAAATGCCAGTCTACCATTGAGAAGCCAGACTCCATCAGCCTAGTTACTCCTTCAAGAATAACTGTTTCAGCTACTGTTCTACTGCATACCAGAAGCCATCGGTCCACTGCCTGCTCAGCTGCATTTGAAGAAAGGGGCACAGTACCTTTTCCAGATTGCAAAGCCACTTCAGCAATGGTGTCAGATTGTCCTGGCCTCAGAGGACGCCTGTTGCCAAAGCTGCAACCACACTTGTCTTGACAAGGAGTTCGCAGTCTTGCGTGTGTGTGTGTGTGTGTGTGTGTGTGTGTGTGTGTGTGTGTGTGTGTGTTGATACAAGGGCACTTTTTTGCCTAGTAGCTAACTTCTGCCACAGTGAAAGTTAACTCCATGTGGAGGTGATTGGAGCTGCCAGGAGCAGACATGTCTCATAGTCATTAAAAAATTCTATAAATCTCTACAGGGTTTGAAGATGACCTGTTTATCTAAAATATATCTCTGTTTGACCTTGAAAACATTCCTAATATGACTACAAGTTAGATTGTAATGACTAACTACTAACTTCCATTTCTCTATACTCTAATAGTTGGTAATAATAACTTTCAAGGATTAGCAAATTGCATTACATTGTTAAAAGAACTGTATAGACACAATATCTTGAACAAGATCAGAAATATTTGTATAATATGTCAATCTCAAATTTGTATCAATATATATGATTTGTAAATGCTATACAAAAATCCAATCCAATGTAAAATGTTTAAAACTAGTAGTTGCTTTCTAAAAGTAGATTCAATAATCTACCTTTTATCTTATCATATCTATATAAATCAATCTCAAATTTGTAGCAATAGCACAGGGTGATAAATATGGATCTATTTGCATTCTTCTACATGCAGACATCCAGTTATACCAGCATCACTTGCTAAAGATGCTTTCTCTTGTCAGTGTATATTTCTGGCTTCTTTATAAAATAAATCAGGTGTCCATAGGTGTGCAGATTTATGTCTGGGTCCTCAAGTCAATTCCACTAATCAACATGTCTGTTTTTGTGCCAATACTCAGGGTGATTTTGAACTCAATACCCTCCTGCCTTCAAATCTGAGTGCTGTAAATATAGGTATACACCCCCAATTCCTAGCTTAGCAAAGCATCATTATCACTTCAAAAGCTGTCCTGTTTTCATTTCTTGTTATGGAAGTAAAATTCTGCTTAGAATTTTAATATGCTGTGTTTTACAAAGGCACCTCATGGCAGAACCTGGAACCAGTTTTGCAAAGGCCAGAATTCATTGAACGTCTGTCTACACTGGGCCAGAAACCAATTAAATCTACTCTTGCTCTCAATCCCTAATGCATAAACTTCCATAAAGCTTCCTTCAGAAGACTGTTAGTGAACTGAGACAGCTGATCTTTTTGGCTCTCTCCCCACACTCTTTGTGGAGGCCCCTAAGGGTTAGGTTATACCTCACACTGAATTCATTCCCCACTGCACCATTTGACTTGGGTTTTAATACACAGTATATAGACTACTAAACAATATTCTACCTTCCAGCTACACATTCACTTAAAATACTATTTTTTTAAATGAAACATTGTAATAATATACAACCAAGGCTGGCCTGGAACTCAATATTTTCCACCTTCGACTTCCTGAGTGACAATATCACAGACACATGCCACCATGCTCAACTTCAAAACAGTGCATTTCTCTAAATGCACTAACAATAAAAGAAAATGTTGTGTGGATGCCAACAGAAAACTCCAGCATTTGTTCAGCCTATGCACCAGGTATTTGTGTTACACAGAAATCTCATGAGAAATTGGACACACCTGCTTTCATGCTATTAAAATGAGAAGAAATAGATAATCGATCAGTGATTGTAAAGAAGAACTATCAAGATGAAGCCAAATATCATACAAAGAAAGCCAGAAAGTGATGTCTGCTTTAAACTTCTTGGGGAAGACGCAGCATATCGAAATACAGCTTGGGAGACCTGGACAGAAAGGCCCAAGGCAAGAATGAACAGGAAGAACTGCAAGGAAGCAAAGGGAGGGAGCCAGAAGAGCTCCAAAGACACAGAAAGATCAAGAAGACATCAGAGAGAAGGCAGGGAATTCATATGTTTTGTGACGTGGTGTAGCAAGAGGGTGTGAGAAGGATGAAACAGATTTCATTTAAGAATACGTGTGCTAAGGACAGGTCCCGGTCCCACAGCCTGGATGCCTCCCAAACAGTTCAAGCTATTCAATTGTCTCACTTATCCAGAGGGCCTGATCCAGCTGGGGGCTCCACAGCCTTTGGTTCACAATTCATGTGCTTCCATTCATTTGACTATTTGTCCCTGTGCTTTTTCCAATCTTGGATTCAACAATTCACACTCTTACAGTCCCTCCTCTTTCTCGACAATTGGACACCTGGAGCTCCACCTGGGGCTTGGTTGAGGATCTCTGCATCCACTTCCATCAGTTATTGGATGAGAGTTCCAGCTCGACTGGTAGGGTGTTTGGCCATCTGATCACCAGACTAGGTCAGATCAGGCTTTCTCTCGACCATTGCCAGCAGTCTACAGAGGATGTATCATTGTGGGTTTAAGGGGACCTCTCCAGCATTCTGCCTATTCCTGTTCTCATGTGAGCTGGCTGTTTGGAACCTTGGGCTTACACAGGAACACTTTGCTCAGCCTGAAAGGAGGGAACTGGACCTGCCTGTACTGTATCCACCAGGTTTAAATGAATCCCCAGGGGAGTCTTGGCCCTGGAGGAGATGGGAATAGAGGGGAGGGGATGGAGGAAGATGGGGGGGGGGGCAGGAGGGGGAGGACAGGGGAACCCATGGCTGATGTGTAAATTAAAACACAAATATAATAATAATAATAATAAAAAAAATAAAATTTTAAAAAAATTACCTGTCATATAGGACTGTTTCGGGCATTAAATGAGGTAATATGTGAAAAGATGCTTTGTTTTTTGTTTTTTGTTTTGTTTTGTTTTGTTTTTTGGTTTTTCGAGACAGGGTTTCTCTGTGTAGCTTTGCGCCTTTCCTGGAACTCACTTGGTAGCCCAGGCTGGCCTCGAACTCACAGAGATCCACCTGGCTCTGCCTCCTGAGTGCTGGGATTAAAGGCGTGTGCCACCACCGCCCGGCGAAAAGATGCTTTGTAACCTGCTACTTCTAGAAGCTGTAGGAAAGAGTTGATGTGCATCTTGACACAAATAAATAATCATACAGTCCAAAAAAAAAAAAAAAGAATACGTGTGACAAACAGGAACATGGCTACTTGATGAAAAGTGTACTTGTGCACATGTGCACCTTTCACACTTGTACAAGAATCAAGTTACTTGCACTTACTTTAAGATTATATCCCACCCCTGTCAAATGATCACCATCAGGAATATAAATGAATCAGTGTCAAACCCAGGAAACTTCCTCCCTTTGGGTTAGCTCTCATGGTGCTGCTATGCAGACTGCTGAGGAAGAAGAGGTTTCAATGATCTTACCCAGCACCGACCCTTCATCCTATAAAATCAACCTTCTAGGCAAGATGTGACCACTGGTGTGACTGTGGCATGACTGTTGAGGATAAAACTAACCACTTTCTGATTGGATTCAAGGCCACCTCCGTGGGACAGAGTTTATGCCTGGCACTGTAAACTTGCTCAAACGCCTATGGCTGGGCAAGTCATAGGCCCTGGGGGGGGAGGGGGGACCTACTCTTGTTTTATGCTAGATGGTCATATCATCAAACAACCTTTTAAATATGTGTGTACACACAGATCTGATCTTCCCTCAAACTTGGCCAAAGATGCTTCTCTTTTTGTAGTGAGCCATGGCTAACACAGAGACTCAAAACTGGTAAAAAGTGCTCACAATAAGAGATTATAAATAATCAGTCCTAAACAGGGCATCTCTATGAACCTGCCCTGTCCCCAAGGATCAGAACATCATAAGAAAAGGGTGTAGCAGGAATCTTAAAGAGTCTTATTAATAGAATCAAACTCAGAGAGACAGAACAAGCCACATCTTCCTTACTTTGCCAGTTCCTCAGCTGATCCTGTTTCCTCAGACTGGAAGCTTCTGAGTCCTTATCCAAATGGATCTCAGCTGAACTGTGCTGCTCAAAGCCTAAAAGCTTAACCAGCCAAATGCTTCTAGTTTCTGGCCCTCACACTTTATATACCTTTCTGCTTTCTACCACCACTCCCTGGGATTAAAGGCTCAATTTCTGGATTAAAGATGTGAGTCTCCATGCTTGACTGTATCCTTGAACAGATGGATCTCTGCCTCTGGAATGCAAGGATTAAAGGTGTGTGCTACCACTGCCTGTCCTCTATGTTTAATAATGTGGCTGTTCTGTCTCTGACCCCAGATAAGTTTACTAGGGTGCACAATATTTTGAGGAACACAATACCACCACAAAAGGGAATTAAAAAATAGTGTAAGAGCTGGATGTGTGCTGCTCACTTAAGAACTCACAGCTGGCTGGGCAGTGGTGGCACACGCCTTTAATCCCAGCACTGGGGAGGCAGAGCCAGGCAGAGCTCCAGAGTTAGAGACCAGCCTGGTCTACAGAGAGAGATCCAGGGCAGGCACCAAAACTACACTGATAAATCCTGTCTTGAAAAAACACAAAAAACAAACAACAAAAAAAAAGAACTCAGAGCTGATGTAGTTACCTGCACAAGACCAAACCAATCAAAACCCCAGCACTGATGAGGGGAGGCTGCTCAAGGGGACAATCTCCTGGGGAGAGAGCCATGAGCAACTGATAGCTGTTGTGGAAGGGAGGGCCATTGTTTTTGTAGTTGAGGGCCCTAGTAGGCTTCTCTCACACCTATGCACATATGGGCAGCACTAACTGAACTCAGTGAGATTTTTAAAAAAAAGAATGAAAGAAAGAAAAGGCGATGATCTTTTAGAGGGGGGTATGTTGGGGGAAATCAAGGTGGAGTGGGAGGAGGAAAATGGGTGACTATGATCAAAATACATCATAAAACAATACATTATTACATACATGTATAAAATTCTCAAAGAATACATTAAAATATTATTAAAAATAAAATAATTGGCATTTGGAGCTTCACATTTCAAATAAAACTCCAAACCGTTTGCTCCCAACCTGCTAATGACTAGACATTTTATTACCTTGAATTGCTTGGTTCACATAGACACAGGAAGAAAATGCATTGTGAGCTAAAAATGGTTTTCCCCAAGAAGTCTTTAAAGTGTCTAAGAATAGAAACCAGAAGCTGAGATGAGGCATCTGTCTAGTACGGGCAGCTGGCTTCACCTCTAGAACCCACGTTAAAAGGAAAGCTAACTATGCTCATAATTCCAGCCCTAGAGAGGCAGAGACAGGTAGATCCCTAGGGCTCAGTGGCCAGCCAAGCTAGCCCAACACACCACACACACACACACACACACACACATACCATACATACACACACACCACAAACACCATACATACACACACACCACACACACCATACATACACACACCTACACCATACATACACACACACACACACCATACACATACACACACACACCATACATACACACATACCATACACACACACACACACACACACACACACACACACACACACACACGAACACAAAAGGAGGTTCAACAGTGTGTCATCAGAAGCACTAAAGGCCACTCGTGACCAGCCACAGGCAACTTCTGCATTCCACTGGAATTCTTCAACAGTTTTTCTGTGACTTAGAAAACAGCCTGTCCTTAGTGCATGAGCTGGCTGTTTGGAACCTGGGGCCTATGCAGGGACACTTTGCTCAGCCTGGGAGGAGGGGACTGCACCTGCCTGTACTGAATCCACCAGGTTGAGCTGAATCCCCAGGGGAATCCTTGCCCTAGAGGAGATGGGAATGGGGGGAGGGGCTGGAGAGGGGGGACAGGAGGAGGGAGGACAGGGGAATCCGTTGCTGATATGTAAAATTAAATTAAATTATAAAAATTTTAAAAATACAATAAATAAAAAAAGAAAACAGCAAAATTGTTTACCAGTAGAAAATAGAAAAATAAATAAACCATTCATTTGAAAAAAGGTGAAAACTACTATTTTCCATGAAGCTAAGATGTCCTGAAAACTATTTTCCATGAAGCTAAGATGTCCTGAAATGGGGCTTGGAGGAAATAACGGTCTGCAATGACTTGAGTCCCTGGAATAATGGAGAAGCCAGAGCCATCTTTCAGTTTATAACATGCCTGCTGTGCTTGGTATACTTTAATGTGGATATAGTGTTAATATTTGATGCCCTGCCACTGTTCCGCTCTGTTTATGAGTACCTATAACCTGAATAAATAAGTTGCAGATTATATACATAAGAACACACAGCTCAATTAATACTCATCCTTACTGTCAGAAATCACAAATATACTTAAAAAGGCCTGCTCTCTGAAGGAGAAATGGGCACGGTGGGAGGCAACCAAAGATCAAGTGGCTGGTGAGCCCTTCCCTTCAATGAGCCTGGCATAGAACACGGGCGCAGGGGTGCCAGGTAAACATTAGGAAGTTGTCTCCAGCAGCAGCATCACCCAGCAGCCACAGTGCTCTAGTCAGAGTGTCCCTGACTCCTCTGTGCATATCTATAGCAGAGATTCTGAGTGTTGGAAAGGAAGTACACATTGACATTCTGACCTAGTCCATTTCCACATTTCAATGATGCCTTGGGGTGCTATTCAGAAACACATCGTTATGCTTAGAGCAGAATCCCAGCACATCTGAACATGGAAAGCCAGGACCTCTGTAGTTGGTTGACTGATCTCAGAATCCCACCTGGACAATTGTGACCCAAGAGTTTACAGTCTTCCCACTTTCTCTTTGGTGGTTTAACTTGGATGAAACCAGGTCACCAAGATTTCAGGACCAACTGCTGAATTTCATTCTGGCTGAGGCAAAATCTCCAAATTTAGCCCCACTACTTCTCCATGTGCTGACTTACCATCTTCACACTGGTGCTTCCAACGGGGCTGGCTGCTGGAAACATTGGAACAGAATCTTAAACCTTCTATTTGCCCTCATTTCAGACCTTGGAAGATCTTGGAGATCCTGCCATGTAACTGAAAAGAATCACTCATGCTGGATGGTCCACCATGGTCTTCTAAAAGCATCTCCAGGACCAGGCAGACTTGAAATAACACATGGGCGTTGAGTGCCAGCATGCTGCTGGCATTGATCCTCTACAATTTTCCTCCAGTGTGACAGGATCTCACGCCCAATGAACATCTCATCAATTACTGCTTAGAAAGTAATCAACTTTAAGATTGATTCAAGAATTGATCTATTTGGGTGTTTAACACTCCAAGTTAATAAACACTGGAGCCTTCCTAACACTCTTTCTCTATAACACAAACATCTGAAAGAGGAATATAACTAACTGTATCAGGAGTGTCAACACCCCACGTCATTGGTTTCTTGGCCAGTCCTCAGAGCACCATAGCAAAGGCCCCATTCTTCACCCTCCCAGAGCTACTTCCATCTGGGGAAGATGGAGGAGGTGTGTATGCAGCCACCTCTGCACCTCCTCTAGGATCATCTCAGGCCCTTTTAATGTAATAGTTGGAGACAGTGACTATCAGGAACTCTGCAGGGCTGGAGAAGCAGCTGGAAGAGTACCAGTGCTTTTAAGAAACAGAGAATTGTTTGTGGGTTCTCTGTACCCATCCATCACTCACATGCTTATTTGTACATGCTAGATCCACCCCTAAACCTAAGAGCCAAGAATGCAAGACATAGATCTTCAGAGTTTACCATCTCACTAAATACAGAGAACACTCAGGGGAAAAAGTCTGAGTGCTAAGACCTGGAGTTCTGAGAACAGGAGTATCATATAATACATGCCATGCTAGAAGGCTGATTATGTAACCCACGTTAGCCCAGCTATGTCACTCCAGAGAAAACCAGAGCACAGAGGACTGCACACATCTATCCCATGGGTCTCCAGGCCACAGGGAGAGCACAGAGGACTGCACACATCTATCCCATGGGCCTCCAGGCCACAGGGAGAGCACAGAGGACTGCACACATCTATCCCATGGGCCTCCAGGACACAGGGAGAGCACAGAGGACTGCACACATCTATCCCATGGGCCTCCAGGCCACAGGGAGAGCAGAGTTGCCGACTCAGGCTCTCTTTGACCCACTTAGAGGAAAACAAGCACTCAGGTCTGTAACTGGCTAATTATGATTTTTAAATCTCCATCAGATAAATCTACATAATTGAGCTCCCCCCCAAAAAAAGTGTTATTTTCTTTTTAATTATCTGTATAATTGCCATCATTTTCTACTTCACTTTACATATACAACTACAGCCTCTTGTTCTCTGCAAAATCAGCACAAAGAAAACTTCTTCTCTAGCTGTCCACATACTGATCTGTATGGTGGGTACAATGAAGAATTATACTAAATCCCAAAAACATTCTAAGCACCTGGGTCTAAGGCTCACAACCCTTCCTGCTTAGAAGAAAATTCACAGGGGAGACTTGTCAGTCCCGGTTCTTGAGAGAAACAAATATATTAAAGGGACTACATATTAGATTGTCTTACAAGACATGGTCTAGATGGTCCAATGTCTGTCCCCACACTGCTGTAGCTTCTTAATCAGCAAGGTGTGTGCCTCAGTGGTCCCATCTGCCACTGATGGCATGGAAGATTCCTGGGTTCTGATGGCAGCGATGGTGAATGGTAACAACAGAGTCAATGAATTAACTAGCCAGAAATACTCGAAGGCAAAGTGGGAAGGAAACAAAAGCCTTTTGCCCTCTGACCTTTTCATATGTAGGTTGCTGCTGGAAGGCACTGTGCACATTCAGGTGTGTCTTCCTACTTCAGAGAACGTAATCAGGGAAATCCCTCACAGACATGACTTTCACCTACCTAATTCACCAAAGGTTTACCCTGGAAACCTATCTCTTAATTGATCCCAGATCTAGACAAGCTGACAGCCAAGAAGAACCATAACAGAGGTGAGGTGTGGTGCTAAGGTGCAGGGAAGGACAGACAGTGCCAAGAGGTTAAAGACACGAAGTTAGGGAGATATGAGGCAAAGTGTGGTGCAGAGCCAGGGTAAGCTATTGTGCTGGGAAGGCTCATGGCAGTGCCACTGAAGTGAGAAGAGTGGACCACACACGGCCATCACCCTGAAGTACATATTCCCTGACTTCACAATGTGGCTCTGGAACTCACAAGCCGGATGATTTAGGCCAATCATTTAACCACTCTTGGCCTCAGTTTCTCAATTTGTGACAGACAGATAATAAAATATTTTCTTGTAGGTTTCATGGGTCCATATCTGTACTTCACTTCAGCATTGCCCAGCATCATGTCCCCTTCCGATGTCAGAGGGCTGTAAAGTGACATCTTTGGGGGCTTCAACCAGGGTACAAGACATCTGTTCTCCACGCATGCCATCACCTGTGCCTATCCTGCAGTGCGGCATGAAGACTAGGATGCCAAGCCACTACACAGTGCCAGGGGAAAGATCAGAGAGACTGGCCCAGCACTGGAGAAGTTACAACTCAAGAGGGATATGACAAGCAAGGAAATGAACAGGAAGTCATCATGGCTGGTGCGGAACACAGAAGGATGCAGAACACATGGGAACCTTCAGGACATCAGGAAAGGAAAAGTTGATGCAGGCAGAGGTAGAGGAGGGGCCTCACTATGGTTCCATCCAGCACTGGGTCTCATGAGAACCTCTAGTAGAAAAGCCTGCAACCATTGGAGAGCAAAAACCAGATTCTGCCTCTGGGAGGAGGAAAATTATGTGGGTAATAGAGTGATCAAGGGAGAATGGAGGAAGAGAAGAGTCTGCACTTAACCCAAGAAAACCCCATCTCTGTGGTGGTATTGTATTCCCCAAAATATTGTGCACCCTAATAAACTTATCTGGGGTCAGAGACAGAACAGCCACAATATTAACATAGAGGTTAGGCAATGGTAGCATTCGCCTTTAATCCTAGCATTCCAGAGGCAGAAATCCATTTGTTCAAGGATACAGCCAAGCATGGTGACTCATGCCTTTAATCCCAGAAAGTGAGCCTTTAATCCCAGGGAGTGATGGCAGAAAACAGAAAGGTATATAGGGCATGAGGACCAGAAACTAGAAGCATTTGGATGGGTTAAGCTTTTAGGCTTTTGAGCAACAGTTCAGCTGAGACCCATTCTGGATGAGGACTCACAGACTTCCAGTCTGAGGAAACAGGATCAGCTGAGGAACCGGCAAGGTGAGGTAGCTGTGGCTTGTTCTGCTTCTCTGATCTTCCAGCGGTCACTCCAATACCTAGCTCCAGGTTTGTTTTATTAATAAAACCTGTTAAGATTCCTGCTACATATCTCAGACAGTGATGCAGACACTGATTGGCTGGTTCCCCAAAAGTCTATGTGGCCCCAGGACATCTGTCACTCTATGAAAAATCCTGAAACCTCAATACAGAAAGACCTCACTTGGGAGGAGTCCAGACCCAGTCTCTGAAAGTGACCCAAAAAGCAAGACTGAGGGGACTCTTGGTACACAGGAGCAGTGGCAGAGAAGTTAGGGCCTGGCCACCTGCAGCCTCTACATAAACTTTCAGAGTTTTCTTTTATATTAATTATTCGATTTTCAGATCTATAAGAACCACAGCTTCGTGTCAATTATGGCCCAAATGATCCTGGAAGTGTTGAGGTAACAATCTATACAAAAGACCTGGAGATGAACAACAGAAAGACTGGGGTTAGGCTGGAGAGACAGAACTCCACAGAAACCTGAACTAATTTACCTTCTTCCTTCTGAACAGATGTGAGTTCTGCCGGGTAGCAGGTCACTCCCATGGGTGATATGTACACACACATTAGATATGTTGACATTTTTTTCAGTAAGTACAAAGAAGAGGATGGGTGGATAGGTGGATAGAAAGTGATGTGCTGCATAATAAATTCTCAATTAAGGTGAACATAAAATCTCCAACTTCAGTTTTCCATCTGCCAAGAAGAAATGTTTGTCTCTAGCCTTCATCTTTGCCTGCTGTAATCTCAGCCAGGTAACTTAGACAATGCTATGATCTTCCGCCACACATGCCCACGCCAAGCCTTTCCAGAGCCCCTTTGGTCTCTGCCTCATCCCTCTGCCTGGTTCTCAACTTGATGCATAGGCCACAGGCTTGTGCACAGCCAACATGCAGCTTCGCCAAAGTCTCTCAGCCTGTCAGGACCACCTCCATTGTCCTCAGGTTGATCATCTCAAAATCATTTTTTCTATCCCTTCCTATTTCATATACAATAGTCACTGAGCTATTTCAAAAATAATACATCTTTGAAATTACATAAAGTATGTAAAAGATTTGTTTTTAAAAAAGAAAAAGTAAATGAAGAAAAGTCTCCTACCTCACAGGACCTCAGGGGACAGAGGGATCTGAGGTCTATTGAAAACCCCTCCCCCAGCTCCCCTCTCTTCGGTCCTCAATAGCGTCCAAGGTCAAGGTAATTTTTTTGAGTACCAGACTGCAAAGTGATATATGACCCACTGCCTTCTACTCGCCCTGGCTCCCTTGCTCTCTCTCCATCCCAGTGACTCCTGACCTCTGTCCCCCATGCCCTCAGCCTCGACTTACAAAATCAGGATTCCAGTTCACTCCCAAGAACATAAGAAGCTTTCTCCTTCTGACTCCAGGTGCCATCAAGACAAAGTAGTGTGTCCAAAGAGGAGTTAGGTGACTGTGTCTGTCTGTATGCATCTCATTCATAGGGACAGGACTTGTCTCTGCTCGGGACATTGCACAGCCTCACTTGAATTTATCACTACATTTTGTAAAATGTTTTCTAGCAGGGAATGGGATGATTCTAAGTTGTTGTTTTTTTTAATAACTTTTGTTAATGGATTCTCACTAGCCACAAGTATATGGAGCTGTTAAGTGATGACTTTCTTAGAGACATAGGACACACATATACATACACATGCACACACACAGTATGCACATACACACACACACACACACACACACACACACACACACACACACACACACAGCATGCACATCTACCTAACCTCCCAGGGTAGGAAACCCATGACAGACGAAAGCAATCATGCTAAAAAGTAATAGAAGGAATGTCAAAAGGTTCGGGAATAAAGTTTAATTGTCATAAATTTCTATTAGAATCAGAAACACTGCTGTGAACATTGCTAAAATGTGTCTTCATACTAATACATATTCTATGTTATTTTGTTTTCACAACTGTAATTAATGTTCTGGGCCAAACAGCTGACCAATGTGTATCCTGAGCAGCTTTCTGTAGCCTGCAAGGGTATTTTTGCTAGATTTAGCAAGGCAAGCAGAATGTGTTTTCTAAGACGTTGGAGGGTACTATTTTGAGTGTCTTTACCAGACTTTCTGTTTGTCATTCTTCCAGAACACAGAGTCAGCATGGAAAGCTGAGAGCTTAGCTTAGCTTCTGAGGGTATAGAAAAAGCCCATGGGTTAGCTCATTCATTTATGCATTCACTCACTTCATTTGATTTTATACCCTGCCCCCAACGTGTGTGTGTGTGTGTGTGTGTGTGTGTGTGTGTGTGTGTGTGTGTGTGTGTGTGTATGTGAAACTGAGGGGCCTTATGTGCGCTAAGTTTTACCAGTCTCTCACTGAAACTCGACTAGGGTTCACCTCTGCAGTCTCTGGCCTTCTCCCTGAATGTCACACAATGCTCTCCATGCTTTCTTCAGGTCCTAAGGCAGTCTAACCTAATTATGTCTGCAAAGACCCTATGTCCAAATAAGGTCACATGGATACCAGCCATGCTTTTAGGGCTGTGTGAAGTACTTTCTACAAGACACAGTCCAATATATAACAGGTATTTGGTATCTATAGGAGAGGACTCTAGCCAAAGGCTGGCTGAGAGACC
Source organism: Onychomys torridus (assembly GCF_903995425.1). Lineage (NCBI taxonomy): Eukaryota > Metazoa > Chordata > Mammalia > Rodentia > Cricetidae > Onychomys > Onychomys torridus. Next base: position 73,373,161 of record NC_050457.1, on the reverse strand, counting down.
TGGGTATTAGTCTTCAAGTGGCAGCCAGAGCAAGAAGCAAGGCTGCCCGGCCCAAGCAAGGATTTCCAGAGCTGATTCAGCAACATAGTTCTGTTCCTGTCTGACCCTGAACAGAACCCTCCTACCTCCCATGCCTGGATTCCAGATCCTTGCAGAGGTACAGGTTCTCAGAGGGCAAATGAAGAACCAAAAGCCAGCAGCTCAACAAGTCTCTCCCTCCCTTGGGAAAGAGCCCAGTGTGGTACCATGGGAAGACCACCAGGACCCACATCTTGGAGACCTCAGACCAGCCAGCTCTCTGAGCTTAAGCGAACCAGGCTCTAAGCTTATGAAATGGAAGCTTCGCTGCTTTTTTAGCTTCAAGCCTCCCACCTCCCATTTTCCTGATGCCTGACACTCTAGTTGTGCACACCCCTCCTTTCCCCATGGGGAAGTCTTGGCTTTGGTGGAGGCTCCATTTGCTGAGTCTCTCTGACCTTCCATCCAGGGGCTAATGTATGAGAGAGTAGCCTTGCCATATGGTCCTCAGGGAAGCTCTTCCCAGAGTCAGAAAGCCTGGAACATGATCAACACCAAGAACTCGGGACTCCCTATGCTTTTGAACATGCACTGATGAGGTTTGTCCAAAACCAATAGGATCCCCCACCCCCTTAAAATATAGAGCTGGAGAAGGTGAATAGGCAACCAGTGAGAGGAGTCTGGCCAAGTGGACCCCAGGAAGATGAGCACAGGATCAACACCATCCCTTTACTGTCCCTGAGAGCTGGCAGTGTGAGAAGGTACATGGTTCATTGCCTTGGGGGTAAAGGAGACACAGTTGATGTGAATCCCAAGTGCAACATACAAAGGACAGGTCTCAACAGCTACCCACACTGGAGGTATGGAGGGAGGTGGCCTGAAAACAGCCCCAGGATCTCAAAGGTACAGTATTGTTTCAGCTGCAGGGTAACTCAAACATTCTGTGACTTGTATAGCACAGACCCTACAGACAGTTCTTGAGCCTTTGTCTGTCTGGCATATATATATATATATATATAGATAGATAGATAGATAGATAGATAGATAGATAGAGAGAGAGAGAGAGATGTTCTACACTACTGCATTATTCACTAGTAACCAATTCATAAAATGTTAGGAGAAATGGTAAGCAGAAAAATATATATGTAAAAACATTAGGGAGGGTTGGAAACAACACTGGGGGAAAGTGTTCAGGAGACCCCCGCCAATCCAACATTCATCTATAGGCTGCTATCCACAGTCCTGATTACTACTTCAAAATACTAGACGATGAGGTCAGGGAGGGTGGTGAGGGGAGTTCTTGCACATATGTGTGGGAGATTGGCTGCACATGTAGCTTCAAAATCATTATACACCTCAAACCAATCAGCTAATGAATGTGGAAACTAATTCTCTGCTTTAAAAGAATTTGCAACTATTTTGTTATTATTCGTGGCATTTTTATTGACCCTCATTTCCGGTCTCAAAATAATTCTAAATTAACATCCCCTGCTCCAAGAAGAGATCACCACTCTGCAGAAGCACTCACACCTGGATAGCAACAATGGCGGGTGGGGAGCACGTGAAAATGGGACTAAACAATGGTCCAAAGCGAACTGGGAAAGGTCTCCCTCCTGTGCTGCCTCTGAGGGCTTTCATTTCGCAGGATTCACGGGCAGGCAATCCCTGGTAAATATCAGGCACTTCCTTCCCAAGATTGCATAAGCTGGGCAAACTCTGTACTGCTGCTCATAAATGGCTGTCAGTCACACTGAGTTGGGGGGCTCAGGCCTGTGCCCGCCCCTCCCAGGGAGTGTTGACCACAAAGGCTCTTCCTGAGCTGTCACCCACCCACAGAGTGGCAACTTTCTGCTCTGCCTACCTAGAAGAAGGGCAGTATCACAAGTAAGAGTGTGCAGCCCCAACAGGGCCACAGTGCAGCCAGAGGAGACAGCAGTGCTGGCCTCTGCCTCTACAGGTGTCAGATGAAGCCAGGACTCCCCATCCTACCTAAGGCCACAGAGGGATGGGGCCAGCCAATGAGTCATAGTCCTGCAACACGAATCTTAAATGGTCTTATTAATAGGCCCCAGGTGGAGCTCCAGGAGTCCAATTGTCAAGAAAGAGGAGGGACTGTAAGAGAGTGAATTGTTGAGACCAAGATTGGAAAAGCACAGGGACAAATAGCCAAACTAATGGAAACACATGAATTATGAACCAACGGCTGTGGAGCCCCCAACTGGATCAGGCCCTCTGGATAAGTGAGACAATTGAATAGCTTGATCTGTTTGGGAGGCACCCAGGCAGTGGGACCGGGGCCTGTCCTTAGTGCATGAGCTGGCTGTTTGGAACCTTGGGCTTACACAGGGACACATGCTCAGCCTGGAAGGAGGGGACTGTACCTGCCTGTACTGAATCCACCAGGTTTAAATGAATCCCCAGGGGTGCCTTGATCCTGGAGGACATGGGAATGGAGGGGAGGGGCTGGGGGGAAGGTGGAGGTGGGGGTGGGAGGGGGAAGACAGGGGAACCCATGGCTGATGTGTAAAATTAAAACACAAATATAATAAATGAAAAAAGGAGGAAAAATAAATAAAATAAATAAAAACAAACGTGGAAACAGGTAGTGGGGTAAATGCTGAAAGATCAGAGAAGCAGAACAAGCCACAGCTAACCTCACCTCACCAATTTCTCAGCCTATCCTGTTTCCTCAAACTGGAAGCCTCTGGGTCCTCATCCAAATGGATCTCAGCTGAACTGTTGCTAAAAGCCTCAAAGCTTAAAAGCCTAAAAGCCTCTAGTTCCTGGTCCTCACACCTTATATACCTTTCTGCTTCCTGCCATCACTTCCTAGGATGAAAGGCATGTGTCTTTCCCAAGCAAGACAGGAGATCTCAAGTGCTGGGATTAAAGGTGTGGGCCACTATGCCTAGCTCTATTCTCCAGTGTGGCCTTGAACTCACAGAGATCAGGACGGATTTCTGCCTCTGGAATGCTAGGATTAAAGACATGTGCTGCCACTGCCTAACATCTGTTTAATATAGTGGCTGTTCTGTTCTCTGATCCTCAGATAAGTTTATCAGGGTTCACAATATATCAACCACATTTCCCTCTTTTTGTTTAAAATAAAAAGTTATAACTAATATAAGAAAAAGTATATACAATATGTACAGTCAAGAATTACATTAACAATGTCTAGTCCATTAACATTTGACAAATTCAGACAAAAAACTTTATTAAATACATTTAACAATGCCCAGTCCATTATCATTTGACAAATTCAGACAAGAAATTTCATTACTTACCCTATTTAAAACAAGTAGCTCCTTTTTTAAAGTAGATTCAAAAATCTACCTTTTATCTTATCATATCCATATTCTTTCTTTTTTGAGTAGATTCAAAAGTCTACCTTTTATCTTATCATTTCTATATCTTCCCTTTTAAAAAAAAATCTACCTTTTATTATTTCTATATCTTTCCTTTTTTCTTCTCAGAATAGATTCAATACTCTACCCTTTTATTGTATTATTTCTATCCTTTTTTTCAGAGTAGATTCAATAATCTACCTCTTACCTATATCCTCTTTTTTCTTTTTCTTTTTTTTTAAATGAGAAACCCTGAATCTAACCTCCTTTGTCTAGCTTTTTTTTTTTTTTTACCATTAACAATTAACAACTTGTAAGCAATCATCATAAACAATGACAATATCCATAACTCAAACAACCAAAAATTACCCACCCCACCTCTTGGGAATGTGGATGTCATTTTCATAAAATTACTTCTTGCTTCCTGGGGTTGAAGGTATCTTTAGGGGATCCTGAAAAGAAAAAAAAAATTATTATTTTTTTTTTGGTTTTTCAAAACAGGGTTTCTCTGTGTAGTTTTGCACTTTTTCTGGAACTCACTTGGTAGCCCAGGCTAGCCTCAAACTCACAAAGATCCACCTGCCTCTGCCTCTAGAGTGCTGGGATTAAAGGCGAGCGCCACCACTGCCCAGTGAAAAGAAAATTTTTGGGGTTAATAGTCACATCCTGGGAGAGGTGGCTGTATCCTTTGTTGTCTGGTCTCTGTATAATGCAAAGGTGCAGGGTTTATCTCAAGTCCTTGTTCAAGTAGTCTGTCAGGCTGGATCATCTCAGCTAGCCTGGAATTGTCCTGAGCAGTTTGTAGTTGAAAGCAGATCTTTCCGTGGTATTAATCAGCTTAATGGCTTTACCATAGTCCGTGTGTCCGTGTGGGATCCCATCATCCTTTTGAAGATTCCAAAGTTGCTGTTAGGTGTGGTCACGGATTCCTGCTAAAACACTTTTTCTTTTCTTTTTTTCCTTTTCTTTTTTCTTTTATTTTTCTTTTTGTGCCTCCTCTGTGATTTGGAGCAATCACAGTCTGATAAACGTCTGTCTCTCAGAACCACTAACACTCTTCCCAAGAAGAGAATATCTTCACAGCAATTTCTCCCCACCACTTACCTTGCCAGACTCTTCCAAACTGACCTTTGCCGATGCTTTCTTGTAACACGATAGTCCTAGCAATTGTTCTCTGAACAAGCAGCAGTTAACTCTTCATCCTCAGTAGCAGCATCGCCATCGCCATCACCACAATGAGAAGCTGGTAATGTGGAACAGTAACCATCTCCATGATCCCACCACCACCACCACCACCACCATTTATAGCTCAGCCCCCCTGCATCTCCTTAGCAAGCCTCGTAGGCTGGCCTCAAACTGGGGATCCTCCTTCCTCTGCCTCTTTCAGTAAATCCTACCAGCATGCACCACCACAGCCAGCAACGTGAAGCTTGGGTCTGAGCTGCGGCCCGCAAGGCCACAGGCAAGTAGCTTTTTCGAGAATTCGTGTCTGACAAGTTGGGTGCCAGATGTAGCACTAACCTCTAAACAGTCTTATTAAATAAAAAAACTCAGGGGAGCCAGGTATTGGGGTGAATTCTGAAAGGTCAGAGAAGCAGAGCAAGCCACAGCTTGTTTTATGGTTTTGGGGTGTTTTTGTTTGTTTGTTTGTTTGTTGTTTCTCCAAACTCTGGATCTAGTGCTGCTGTGTATGTAGAGTGATTCCTGGGACTTAAACAAGATACCCAGGTCACCTCAGCAGCTTCCAGAGCAGTTTGCCATTAAAGCCTTGGGAGAGTCCATGACACCCGAGGACCTAGTTCTGGGAAGCTGGGTATATCAGAGAGGAGCATTCCCTCAGCCAATGGCATGCACATAGGAGCTCACGGTGGTTGAGGGACCAAATACCAAGGGGGTTAACAGAAGCTCATGGTCACATTTCCTGGGCACTGCCCATTGGCCTGGTGAGTCTAAATTTCAGATCCGAATTACAAACAAACTGTATTTCTGAAAATCCACCTTGGCCTTTCCAGAGATAGGATAGAGTTTCCCACCATTTTACAGATGTGGGGTGCCCAGAGGAGGAACCTGGTCCTGGCCCTTAAGGCCATCGGATATCACATAAGTACAGCACAGCCTGCATGGAAACTTCCAGGACACACACACACACACACACACACACACACACACGGGGATGAAGGGAGGCTATGGGGACAGGGGTGTGACTAAGCCAGGACATGCCCTCAGATATTTGGTTGATACTGTAGAACAATGAGGACAGCACCCTTGTGGAACTCCTAACAGTGGGAGCAGGGGCTGTCTCAGACTCTTTGGCCAGCTTTTGGGACCCTATTCCTCATAGTGGGTTGTGTTGTCCAGCCTTAATACAAGGGGAAGTGCCTAGTCTTGCTGCAACCTGTTTGCCATGTTTTGTTGATATCCATAGGAACCCTGCCCTTTTCTGTACAGAAATGGAAGAGGAGTGGGGGAGGGGGCAAGGAGGAGAGGTGGGGGGGGAGAGGCTGTGAGTCAAGGAGTGAAGGGTAACTGTGGTCCGTAGGGATGTAAATATAATAATAATAATTTACAAAAACATTTTTAAAGATGTTACTAGAGAGAGAGAGAGAGAGAGAGAGAGAGAGAGAGAGAAAGAAAGAAAGAAAGAAAGAAAGAAAGAAAGAAAGAAAGAAAGAAAGAAGAAAGAAAGAAAGAAAGAAAGAAAGGCAGAGACAGATAGACAGACAGACAGACAGTCAGGCAGCACCTTAGGCATCATTTGCTGTTGTAAAGCCAGAGGCTCTGAAGGGAAGACTAAGTACCATGTGCTGCTGGACATTTAAGTCTGTTCTTTGTTCTGAGAAGGAAAGATTGTAAAGACAGTTGAAGTGGAAAAGTGAAGAGCTGACTGGTGTGTGTAATGCCATTCTCTCTGTATTTTTTGAACATAAACCTGAATGTATACCTGCAGCATTGCTGGTCTCGTGGAAGCATAAGTAGAGAGTGAGGAATGAGTCTGGAGTCCAGAACACTGCATCCGGAATGTCCTTCGCTTGCAGAGCAGATATGTGGAACAGTATTCCCTACAATGCAATCTGCTTTTGCCTGGTGTACAAATAGCATTTGTACAAACACAGGTCTACTTAACTCAACAAGAGGAACAATATTAAAAAAAAAAAAAAAAAAAAAAAAAAAGGCTTAAATCGATGCCCTGGAAACCATGCTGGATAAATGGGAGGCTCAGTTCCCTGTGCTGACTCAGACCTTGGCTGCTCACCACGGACAGCTAATAAATGGTTATTAATAAAAGAGTGACGATAATGGCCAGTCGCCATTTGCTCCTGCAACACAATTAGCTTCACAGCAGGGTTCGGTGCACACTGGAGCAGTAGCCTTCGACTTTCACTCATGTTCCCAACCCTAAGCAGTCAGACTATGGTGGAAGTCATCCCGTGTCTTGCCTTGTGCCTTGGTATTATTGTAAGTCAGCCCGACCCTGGGCCCCAGCTGCTGCTTTGGATGAAGTTGGTGCATGCTGTGTTAATGTCCCTTTGGGACATGGACGCTCCAACCTGCATACTCACAGATTAATACACAGCACCGCACTAACATGTCTCTTCCAGTACTCCAAAGGGGAATAAAGGGGACTGGAGGAAGGAGCAATAGTGTGTGTGTTGTGTGTGTGGGGGGGGACCTCAGTGCTGAGGCAGCCCCTGGAAGAGGAGGTAGAAAGAGGCAGAAATCTCAAAAGAAAGGGTTGGGATGGAGGGGGTGCAGAGAAAATGGAGCCGAGAGAAAAGGCAAGAGGCAACATGGGGCTTCAGATATCGGGGCTCCGTGCGTCCACAGAGCCCATCCCTAAGAAAGAGGAGAAGGATGCCAAAAATAGCAAAGCAGGGACGGACAGCAGTGGCTGAAGGAAAGAGGGGAAATTTACCAGGTCCAACTCCAGAAGATTAGGCCCACAGGAGGCCACTATTACAGCAAGTGACGCCTGCTATGGGCTAGCCTCGGGCTGTTCCCAGCCACCAGCACAAGGCTTAGAAAACTCCGTGGAATGTAGGACCTCTTAGGTACTCCCCTGCCCCAGACTCAGACGCCTGGTGTCCATACCCTGCTTGCTTGCTGTCTGACTGCACCCTGCCTGGACCAGCATCTGCGCTCCTGACTTAGGGCTACTGTGGGCAGGAGCAGAGGTGAAGGGGGCCAGGAAGGGCGGTGTGTGGCCACCAGGAGGCGGCCTGGAGGACGGAACACCTCTGACTCTGTGTGTCATTAGCCCTGTGCTGCAGTGTGGACAGAGGGAGTATAGAAGGGCCCTGTGCTGGTGCCTGTTCGGTTCCTTTTTTTACATGTGTCTATGTGTGCTGTGTGTTGCATGTGTGTGCAGGTGTATGTCCACCTGTTGTACAGAGGCTGAGGTTGGCGCAGGGAGTCTTTCAACTGTTCTCCATCTCATTCACTGAGACAAGGTTAAACAAGGAGCTTGTCGGCTCAGACTGTCTTGCCTTGGAATCCCCTGTCTCTGCCTCTGAGACAGACCAGTCTCTGTACCCACCAGGCATTAGGTATTCCAGTCCTCAGGCCTGCTCAACAAGCCCTTTGCCCACTAAACCATCTCTCTCCTTAAGCCCCCATATGAAGCTCTTCACTCTCCAAACCTTTCATAGAGAATGCTCCTGGATCTATTGTGAACAACCTTTGCTCAAGTCATATTGAGACTAGTATCTCCAAACAAGCCGCAAAGCTGGAAATCCTCCTGCAGAGGAGTGCTCTGGTCCCCCTGTGTCACACAGCACCTTAAGTGATGGTCAAGAACAGGGGCTTCAGGAAGTGATGTGATCACAAACCCCCAAGGAATCAAGCTCAGGAGCAAACAGCCAAAGGATGCAGTGCGGAGCAGGGGGCGGCTGAGCCTGAGAAGACCAGCAACGTGGCAGGATTGGAGATGCTCACCGTGGTGGCCCCACCCAGCAGCTGCTCTGCTGATGCCCGATTCTGAACCAGACAACTCCATAAACAAAAGTCAGAAATCGATATCCCATCAGTGGCCACTCGTCTTCTCGGTCCGTGTTCACAATGGCCTCTCGTCTTCAGGGGCACTGGCTGCCATCCTTCCTGTTCTCATTATCGTAGCAGCTCTGTCGTCAAGGTCAACAGCCACAAGACTCCTTTGACCTTGACTGTCTGCATCCACATCACACCAACAGCCAGTCTGTCTCCTTGCCTTGTAGTCCACCCTGTGAGTTAAGAAAATTACACAACAACCTATGCACCAGCTCAGGTTGACATTGTCTGGTGCCTTGGGACCAACCCACACAGCAGGATCCTCACCTCCCAGAACCAATGCTGTGTTCAGCCTGTGGGCTATTTGCATGTATGATCTGGAAAAAAAAGAATGTCTACATCCAACAATGTCTCTGTGAGCCAGGGTCAGCATTCACTCAGGTGAAGGAAGCAGAAAGGACCCTCCATCTCCCGTTGTCATTGATGATTGACAGCCGAAGAACCGCCATGAAACAAGGGCTGTAGAGCAGAGTGGGCTCAGCCTTCCCTCCTGCCCTCCTGTGTGGGTGTTCTCCCTGACAGCCGCCCCAGGTAGAACCTACAACCCTGACTGAAGCCCGCAGTACCTTCATGCCTTGCCTCTACGCAGGCCAGGCCCCTCAGCAAGTTGCCCACCTCAGCGGGCCACATCACTGAGCATTTCTCTGGGAATCAATGTGTCTCAGACACCTAGCCATGCCAGGCAAGCTTTATGTGTAGCCCCCAGATCAAGACCAGAACGTAGTAAAAGAAGTTATAGTTCAGCAGGAAGTTCACAGAATCACCAATAGAGCCTGTGCTACAGGTGTGTGGGGCTCCTAAGGCCAGGACTTGCTCTCTCCTGGCACTCACAGAGGGAGGGATGGGGCCTGTGGTGTCACGGAATGCCTGTTTATTGAGCCTCCAGCTTCTACCACGGCAGTGTGTGCCACCACGCACCTTCTTCTTCTCAGATGTGGCGTAGTTTCTTATAACAGACTTCACACCCAGGAGATATTGAAAAACAGAAACCTCTTGCTTCTAGAAGCCAAAAGTGTACCCTTCAGGGTCAGTAGGCTGCACTCTATAAAGATGCTCTCAGGGTCCTTTTTGGTGCACCCCACTCCTGGGATCTGGAGCACCTGGCTTGTGGGAGCGGCATGCTCATCTGCACCACCTTCTCCTGGATTAGTTATTGATTTATGGCTTGCCCTGTCCTAGAGTGACCTCATGTAACTTAACAAAGAATCGTGTTTACTTACTGCTTCAAAGTGCTGCTTCCAAACGGTCGTGCTCTGAGGTTTCAAGTTCTGGGGGACACAATTCAACTCAGGACAGACACCAACCACCACCTCTGCACCCTCCATCATCCACAGCTCTCCTGAAGGTCAGATAACTATACATGCATATGCACATACAGCACAGAGAAAGCATGCAGACACATGTATGTTGTGGAATAACCTTTGTATACTGTGAAGATGTGCCCACTCAGGCAATCCCCAGCAGGTCAGCATGGGGACCCCACACCAACAGACAACAGACCAACAGCTAATTTAGAGGAGATGGTGTTTCCACTTCAGCTCTTGAGGACACCTGCTATGCCTGTGTGAGTAGGTGAGCCCCCCTTTATTTTGCTGACCTGGGAAACTCCTGCAGGCAGCAAGCAGGCAAGCTTCCAGGACAACCTGGTGGAGGCCAGGCTGGTGTAGGAAGCCCAGCCCTCCCAGCCAGCCTCACATACATGGACACATTAGCCCACCTGGGTTTATGCCCTCTTACCTCTAGGCTCTTTTAAAAGTCACATCCTGTCTATACTCCTGAACCAGAAACTAACCCTGGGATGGATTTGCTATTCCATTTAGTCTGTATGTGAGCTGGAATATACACAAATGCAGGGAATCTGTCCCTGTAGCACAATGTCTGTGAGGACAGAGCTGTGCAGACCGCAACCTGGCTCATGGAAATGATTACCAGTTGGCCCTTGGATTCCACCAGCTCTTCCCATATGCCTAACATGCTTAAAATGGCATACATGTCTGCATCCCATCTTTGTGTTTACCATGCATGTACCAAAAGGAAATTTCCCATTATGTGTGGCTTTTGAAACTGCTTTCAAATCAATATGGCAGAGCTGTGTATCAGGCCTTACCAGTTTTTACCAGAAAAGAGCCCTGACATCCCTTCACACGGGGGTGGGGAGGCATGTCATCCAAGGAGGGAATTCAGTCTTTCTAAGGGTCAATGTGAGCATCTTGGCTTGGCTAGGCTAGTGGCCAATGCTCTTCTGCGTGACCCTCCCCACAGGCTCCCCAGGTGTGCTCTGCTCATGCCCAGCTGCCCAAACCAGGCCACTGTGCCTTCACTCAGGGCCTCATTACCTCTGTGCATCACAGCCTGCCCCTCCCCCAGCAAATCAGCAGTAATTCGGTTTTCACTCAGGTGCGCATGTGTCAAGGCCATCTGCAAGGACCCCTGCATCCTCAGGCTGTGACTGTCACTACCACCCACGGTATATCTTCCCTCCTAGGCAAGACAAATGTCTCTATACAGACCGGCACTTAGTGTTTTCACTGGCCTCGGTCCATCCCCAACTCCTGAGCCGCCTGCTCTGGGAAGAACAGGGCAGATACCGGCATGAGCAGGCTGAGTCCTCAGTGGGTGAGAGAATACAGATATTCTCTTGAGACTAGACACAAACTACCAATGCCAGGCACTGCCAAGAGGGCAATGTGGTGGACTGGGTGGTGGCCCCTCAGAAGTACGCCCACCTTACTTATATGCAGAGGTCATGTTAAAGTCTCGGGACTGGATTATACTTTGTGTGCCAGCGTCCTTGTGAGACCCAGGGAAAGCAGGCCATGTGGAAGAGGGTGATGAAGCTGGGAAACTCAACCACACCTGCAGCTGTGACCAGAACGCAAGGAAGGCACCAGGGGGAGCCGCGCCACACCTTGATTAGGAGAGTCTGGCCTGTGAGAGCCCGTGGGAAAGGCATCAGGTTCCTGCTGTTAAGATAACCCCAGGATACTCCAGGCAAGGAGCAAGAACCCCAGAGACCCCACTTTTTCCTCCTAGAGGCCCTCGTTATAATCTGCAGCTATCCATTTGACTTGAGAAAGCACAAGAAAATTCCCTCAAATCTATCAAAACTTGATCTTTTCTTTAAAAAAAAGAAGTCTGTTCATTTGTTTTCAGTATCTCAATAATGTGTTTCTTGAGGTGACATCATATCGACTAAAAAGGGCTGTGACAAAGACAAGTGAAAACAAGTACATCTTGAAAGGCCAGCGCCTAGATCATGCCTGAGCTCATGTTTGCAAAGGTCACTTCTTACTGTCACACACTACAGCACACCCAGGGATCCATCATCCAGTGCTCTGGAGGCTGGACGTTTTCCACTGAGACATCATTGGGCTACACTCCTTCGTTTCAGCTTCTGGGTGGATCATGCTTCCTGAGCTTGTGGCTGCTTCTTCACACCCAGAAGCATGGCATCCATCTCCACCCCGGCCCTCTCACCTACCTCAGCTTTTTCTCTCTCCCTCTCATACGGACGGACCACTGTGGCTGCACTGGGCACCTCTGGAAACCTAAGCAGGTCCTTACAGCCACATCCCACCCTCTGCCAGGCAACCTTTTACAGCTAACAGGGTGAGGACACAGGCATCTTTAGCGTCCTTATGACACCAGGGCACAGCTGGATACGCTACTGGATAACATGGCAATCCTGAGTGTTGTAAAGAAAACCTACAGACGGGGACAGGGAACTGCCATGAGAGCGGAGAGCTGAGAATGAACAAACTGACATTCTGAGACCCGGCTAGGCACAGTGGCTCTAACAGGCCAGCAGGCCTGCGCTCTGGGGTGAGCTAATGAAGTGTCTTTACTCTGGAGCCTGGTTTGAGTGCAGATGAGCCCAGTAATGGTGAGTACAGATCTGTGTGCAAGCTCCTGAGGAACAGTCCTGTGGAAAGAAAAGGGAAGCTGCCTGATGCATGGTTAGGACGCTCTCAGGACGTGTGGATTGCAATGTAAACCTGGAACCTTGGCCCAAGCTGGAACCATGAGGGAGAGGAGCCTGCCCAGACAAGGACGGTGACAGCTCATCTGGGGACCATGGCCAGAGCAGCCCTCCGCACAGTGGACAGATGACTGCCTGGGAGGAACTCTTAGACACACCCCAGAACACGAAGACCCCAGCGAACATTTCCTGATCAAGCACGCACTAATTCTATGATACACCCCGACTGTCTGTGTGGAGCACAGTGCTTTCTGACCACTGCACCCCATCAAATAAACCCTAATTTAAACCACTGTTGACGGGCATTCAAATGACTGCTCTTTATCTTTCTTCCCTATTGTGAACATAACAAATATTTCTGTGCCTTCTACAGGTTAGACTCAGCCTTCTCACCTGTGAGAAACAGACCTCCACTGTTTTAAACACCTGGTCTGTGATGCTTTGTTACAGATCCCTCCCCCTAAGCAGGCCCAGCATGAGGAGGCTCCTCCTACCTTAAACATGCAGCCAGATGCACTGCCGGACCCTCCCCCAGCCCACAGACCCACTCAAGTGAAGTCGAAGTCACAGCAGACTCCATCCACACTACAGGTGAGGAGCGCCGCTCTGCAGCAGTTTCCAATGCTGTGCGCAGTCTGTGTTCTTTAGCACACGCCTGTAAGAGATGGTGGGAAACGGGAGTCCTCAGCTGGATTTAGCTTTTCCTACATACATGCCTGAAGAAAACATTGTTTTATGAATATTATAACACTTGAGGGAATTAACAATTGACTGTTCTACCTTGTAAAAATGTTACAGAAATAATTACGTGGAATGAGCCATGTAAAACTTAAGACTTTATTATGTTTAGTTGAAACTCATGAAAACAGTTACGCTCTTATGCACCACATCTGAAAATGTAAAATATAAAACCCAGTTTTGTCTTATGATACTGTAACAGAACAGAGTATGTAAAAACAAAGTGTCAAGTAGAATCCCAATCACACTTCACATTTCAGCAAGGCTGTCTTCCTGCCTGTTTTCCCTAAAGAAAGACGGGACCACTGAGGGTCTGAGAGCTGCAGGGACAGCTGGGGCACAGCTCTTCTCCTCCAGCCCCAGAGTCGCACAGGTGAATGATGGGAGCAGGAGGTGGGGCAAGGCCAGTTCATGTGGCTGGAAGGCAGCATCGGCAGGCACAGCTTCTCACTGGATCAGTCCTGGCAATTAAGGGGAGGGGGGCCTTCTCACACTTAGGAAGGTGGGTGATCTTCCCCCCGAATGCTCCGGTACTTGGCCATGTCTTCTGGAAACACTTTAGAAAGTTCCTGAATCAGCAGGCTTTTAAATTTCTACAAACAAAAATAGCTGTGTCAAAAAAAAATCCAAAATATAGAGAGCACGCCCCCTCCAAGGAGGCCAAAATCCCAACTGGGCCACCCAAAGGGATGGCCAATTACACAAGTGTCTGCAATTAAGGTGGTACAGGGACACCAGATCTCTGAGGGACCTATACTCCTCCCCTCCAGACAGGTGCTCTCACCACAGTGGAGATGACTTTTGCAGGCCACACTCACACCAGAATTTTAAGTAACACTCACTAAAACAGTTACTCACTGGAATCACACCGAAGTCACGTGTGCAAACACCTCCCAAAGCTTTCCCAAGCAGGGCGAATTCATCATCTACTGACAACACCATGGTTCTCCAGTCACTCATCCCTCACATCTGTCCTACCCTAGTCTCTGCAGCTGCCCCATGTGCCTGCAGCCCAAGCCTCTACTCTTATGGGCCACAGGCCAAAGTCAGGAAGCCACATGCTGCTTCACTACAACTGAAATAGTTTTCCCAAGTTTTAACCTGTGCCCACTGGGGACAGCAGGCTGCCAAATCGTCCCTTGAGACTGTCATAGATCTCAGGTGAGACATGACACCACAGGCGCATGAGGAAGATTAACCACACAGGCACCCATAAATGGGCAGTACACTCTAGCGCAGGCCAAGGCAACAGGCCTAAGATGCTGGTGTGACCAGAGGCCTCAGTCCCAAGGGTCAACCAGACCACAGGGGACATTTTTGCTGGGCATCCAGGAAGTCCTCAACCCAAGCTGACGGGAGAGATGATAGATATATGGGCTCAATGCTAAGCGGACCAATCCCACTTCTGCGGCATATAATCTGACAAAGCCCGTCCTCACTCCTGCCACTCAGCTAGAGCCTTCTGAGCACCAGGCTCACTCTGTACTAGCCTGTGCACAACAGTCACAACCAGCACATGTGTACCCGGCTGACAACAGGCAGGTAGTGGGCAGCATAGGGGCAGACAATGGAACTTAAATAGCAGGCAGAGTGGACAGTGGGTAGAGAAAAAAACAGGCACCTGATCAGCACCCTGAGGAAAGACACCTGTGAGCCTCTCAAAGGAAGCAAGGCTCACGGCGCAAACAGAACAAGACCAGGCCAAGGAGAACAGAACACAAGCCAGGGCCTGGTTGCTAGCAGGGAGCCCAGAAGACACAGGAGTACACAGTGCTCTCTTTGCAGGCTACACACATTGCATCTACTGAGGCCAGTAAGGTCCAAAAAGAGAAAACCAAGCACCATCTGAACCACATTTCAGTGACCTAAGAGAGACAACTATAACTGCAGTGCATGTTCAGGACACAACTCCCTAAATCTCATCGAGGCAAAGTGGCCAAGTTCTCTGTGAGAAGTGACATGGGAGCTTCTAGGGGTCTGGAGGTCAGACACCAGAGACAGCATAAACCTTCCAGAATTCGACAACTGCAGCCCACTGGCACAGAAAAGGCCTCCAGTCAGGGTCAACACAGAATCGTACCAGGCACACTGAATCAGATGTCACCCAAAGGAAGTCAAACAGGAAAGCCGAACCAGGGATCTCACCAGACAAAGTGTAAGACTGCCTATCTGTTCTCTTGTTTGTCACAGGACAACCATTACACATGCCAGAAACCCTGCTGGGTGGCAGTCAAGAGTCCGTCAGGCATTCTTGCACACGTGCTAGGTGCTCTCTCGAAGGTGTGCACGCTGACACGACTGGCTGTCTTACCTTCATTGTGTCAATCTTCCCCTTAACTTGCTCATTTTTAGCCAGAGCCCTCTCCAGGCACTCTTTGGTGTAGAGCTGGGGATTCCGACCTTGATCGATGTATCTGCAAACAAGAACATCTCAGTCAACTCACGGCCAACTCACCTAACCTCAGGTTTCTGGAAACTAGGACCAAAACAAAACACCTCCAGCAGACACACCTTTACGAGGACAGTCTAGGAACCAGGTTCTTTCAAATTCACAAACTTACCAAGCAAGCACCACTATTTCTAGCAGTTCATGCATCAAGTAATGCTCACTATGAACCCCAGAAAGCATCACAAGCTGCACCCCTTTACATCTGTTCAGCACTCACCACTCACAGTGCATCTGCATAAAAAAAAGACACAAGCACACATATGCTGCTACCTTCTGGATCCTTAGCTGTATGATAAAGAAGTTCTGGAAGTTAACTGAGCAGGAGCTCAGGCTTGTGACAGGCACAGCTGAGATGTGGAGTCCACGCCAGACCAGCCTGATTGCTCGGGACATGCTGCATGTGGAAGTTAAAGGGAGCAGCAGGGGAGCCACAGGCAGGACACCGTGTCCATCTTGTGGGAGAGGGTGTTCTCAATACACTACCTTACTGTACACACTCCAGTGAACTAATGCAACAGGGTGCTTCTCTCCAGTTATTCCAAGACAATACCATTATGTTGACAGTGTCAACATGTTTAGCCAAAACGCCATCATATCCTGATGACATGAAGCCCACTGCCCACAATATCCAGATTTTACCAAGGATGGACTACCTGGCTATTTCTGTACAGTGGATAAATCTGAATCATTCAGCTACATTAATTATGCATTATAGAGAAAGACTACCACCACACCAAGGTCAGTTAAAAAAAAAAAAAAAACCTAGAAAATAAAAATATATAAATCAATTCAGGTTAATAACCATTAAACTGGCCTTTATGACAAACAGCAAAATTACCAATTTCTAGAGTTTCCTTTTCAGTTTGGTGTATTTGTAATAATGTAATAAAAGCAGCAAATTCTGGTTACTTCTAATAAAAGCATTTCAAACAACAGAAGAGCATGAAAGGCATACCATTCATGTGTGTTAAGTAAGCATGTGGCTCCTCAACAGCGTGGGGAGGCTGCTGTTTTCTTAGACTCAAAAGTTCAACCTAACCACTGTGGATGCACAAAGCACAACACTGGGATGAAGTGCTGAGAGGTGATCTTATCGTTGCTCTGGACCACCCATGTGCCTATCAAAGTGTGTGCTGGCAAGGCCGTGGGAGCCTGTATTCCTCCCACAGTGCGTGCACAGCCCACCGGGGAAAAGGCTGAAGGCACATGCTCCTTGAGTTTGCAGGCCACTCTTCCCAGCCACTGCTCTTCCTAGGCCACAGGACTCTCTGGTAGAAAGATGGCTCACCACAAACACCGGACTGAGGTCTGCTTCCTCCCTGCAGTGGATGGACCACCCCCTGGCCCAGTTCACCACAGGAACCTTCTCAAACACCAGACCAAGTTATTTTCCCAGATGTCTGTGTGTATATATATATATATTTTTTTGTATTACAGCTCACATGCAACTCTTGTTTTGTTTTTGTTTTCAAGACAGGGTTTCTCTGTGTATCCCAGGCTGTCCTGGAACTCTCTGTAGACTAGGCTGGCCTCAAACTCATCGAGAACCACCTGCCTCTGCCTCCTAAGTGCTGGGATCAAAGTCGTGGGCCACCACATCCAGCTACAGCTCTTAATGAATTATGAGGTTTTTCTCTGGCTTGAGGCTTTTCTCCACTGAACTTAGAAACCTGCTTTTATTTATATATATATATAGATATATATAGATATAGATACAGATATAGATATAGATATATAGATATATATATAGATATAGATATAGATATAGATATAGATAGATAGATAGATAGATAGATAGATAGATAGATATATTTAACAAGCTTTTGATTTCTCATTTTCATGTGACCAGTCAACAACACAACCCTGGTGTGACACTCACCCATTTTTAAACCCCACCAGTCCACTACATTCCATGAAGACAAGCATTCCTGTCTGCTCTGCTCATAGGCAGTTCCACAGCACCTGGGCCATGCCTCCCTCACATTCACTGACACACACAGCTAACCCAGATTCAGGGCCGACAGAAATCCACAGTGATACTCACTCAAAGACTTCTAGAGGCACCGTGATATCATGCAGCTGCTGTCTGCACTTGTCTATGTCCTGTAAGCCCGTGACAATGAAGTTCCTGGGAAAAAGGCAGAGTAGGGCAGATGGTTAGATCAGACTACAGGACAAGCACAGCTCACACACAGCACTGGACTTCAAGTTGTGATAGTTAAAAATGGCAAGGTCGGGGACACTGGGGCAGACAATCAAGGAGGCAGCTGGGTATAAGATAGCCACACTAACTAGATAAGAGAAAGATGGGGCCATGGGGAAAACAACAAAGCCAGTCTCAGCAGGTCTAGGCAATGCTCCAGCTTGCTTGCATCCCACAAAGTCCTCCCTGAGGAGGAGTGCAAGATACCCACTGCCCTCTACTCTGGACACATCTCAGCTTTAGATACATCCTTGCACTCAGCTTTAACAGACTGAACTGTGGGTTAACAATGGCTTCTAGGGCAGTCTCCCACTCCAGAAAGGGGACCATGGAGGTAGGGGGTTAGAGCAGATGTCCAGGTCCAGACACTAGAGGTAGGCCTTGCCTTTCTGCTGAGCTAGGTGTCTCAGCTGGGGGTGGCTTTCTTCTCCCAGCCTACTAGATGAACCCTGAATACCTGCTTGCTCTACCTCTGTCCTGGTGTTAGCCTTTCTCCCCGGGAGCACAAGAACCAAGACAGCTTTTAGTGGCTGGATCACAGGGCAGTCAGGAGACCCCTGCCACCCTCAACAGGCTTCACCCCTGTGCTGCTCACACCTGAACCCTCAGTTGCCACAGGATTCTGGGGACACCTTTGAACTTAAAAAAATACTCTCAATACTTAAGAATTTTCCTTCTGAACTCGGGATGGAGGTGAGGAAAGAGCAAAGCTTTCTGGAACATGTATCGTTGGATGGAGTACCCTCAGTCTGCAAGGAAGAAACCCACCCCTCCTGGGTTGAACCTCGGCTCCTTCCAGAACCACCCAAGATCACCGAGCTGCCCCAAGCCCTGGAGTGTTTCCCCTATATGACGGTGGGGCCTTCTCTTGGACATTTTGTTTCCCTGTCCACCATTCCAAAACCAGGCATCAGGACCAGCACAAAGACACTGGAGATACTGGCTTAAAAAAAAAAAAAAAAAACCCTCTGTGGCCTTCTTCCACAGCCAGACCTATGCAGCAGGTGGCCCTCGAGAGGTGCACGCTCCTCTTTAAGTTAGGAGTGGGGTCAGCCTCCCCGGTCGGGTGGGGTGGGGTGGGGGTGGAGTGGTGCCTACCTCCCCTTGTGGGGTTAGTGTAATCCCAGGCTGCCCTGTAGGGTCAGACTGGTGCCGGCCTCCTCCCCGGGGGACTCAGGGTGGAGCTACCCCAGCCCCGTGGAGTCAGGAGGGAGCCGCCTCCCCTGCGGGGCCCACGAGGAACGCCAAAGGGCCCCAGTGGTCCCGGGCCGGCGGGCAGGGGCTCGGCACCGACTCCCGCCCCGCCGCCACTCACAGTTTCTGGCTGAGCCCGGCCTGGCTGCTGGGCTGGAAGTCGCTGACGATGATGCCGAGCTGCCGAATGTTCTCCACGAACTTCTCCAGGTGCTCCTCCAGGTGGTCAAACTTCTCCGCCATCGCCAGCTCCGCCCGCCACTCAGCCGCAGCTCGCAGCGACTCGAGTTCAGCAGCCGCTCTCCCGCTTCCGGCTTCCGGACGCCCACTTCCGTTTCCTCGGGAGGAAGGGCGGGGTCTCCGCGGGGGCGGAGCCTAGTCGCTGGGGGCGGGGCCAGGCGAGGCTGAAGTCCTTGACCTGCAAAGTGC
The DNA here is from genome assembly GCF_903995425.1 of Onychomys torridus. Taxonomy (NCBI): domain Eukaryota; kingdom Metazoa; phylum Chordata; class Mammalia; order Rodentia; family Cricetidae; genus Onychomys; species Onychomys torridus. Next base: position 73,353,764 of record NC_050457.1, on the reverse strand, counting down.
TGGGAAATGTCTAAAGTGGGAGAGAAATGCCTGGAGAAAACACAGCAGATAGATGTATGAGTAAAAGGGCGAGGATAATAAAGACGGGGCGAACATGAAAACTCTTAGCTGGTACCCAGCGTCCTTCACTGAAGGAAAACCAAGTCTCATCCGGGAAGGAAAGAAGAAAGCTAGAGGGAAGGAATAATCTGGGAGATAGGAGCAATTTTCTTTAAAAGATAAACAAAATCTGAGCCCAGTGAGATGGCTCCGTGCGTGAAGATGCTTTCTGCCAAACATGACAACCTGAGTCCAATCCCCAGGAACCTACGTGGCAGAAGAGAACAGAATCCTATGTGTTGTTCTCTGACCTGCATACATGTGCTGTATCACACGCATATCTACATACAACGTTCACGGACACAAAATACATAAGTAAATGTATCTAAATTGGAAAATCAAAATAAAGCCATGCTTTTTAAAACTGGCCAGGAGGCAAAAATCTCTTTCAAAAAAAAAAAAAAAAAATGCCTAAGCCCTGGCTGCTTTTCACACTCACTTTTTAAATGAATCAAACATTAAAGAAAAATGATTTCAAACATCCACAGACACTTTTGGGGCTAGAAAAGGAGAATTTCCCGGCTCAATTTAAAAGGTACGATGACTTTGATGTGAAAATCAGTCCTGAAGAGCTAGAAGCAAAATATAAGTCAATCAATCTTTCAGTCCTCATGAAAGGGTAGACAATGGGACTAGTCGGACAGAAGAACAGGGAGAAAGGGGGTGCAGGTAGATGTGATGTATAAGGGTTCTCTGTATTAGTCAGGGTTCTCTAGACTAGCAGAACTAACAGAATGAATCTCTATCCATATATATTTCATATGTATATGAAATACGTCTCTTCTCCTTTACATATTTCATATATATGGGAGGGGGGTTATTAGAATGATTTACAGGTTGCATGCAGTCCAGCTAAAGCAACAATGAATGGCTGTGAACAGAAAGTGCAAGAACCCAGTAGTTGCTCAGTGCATGAGGCTGGATGTCTCAGCTGCTCTTCAGTATGTGCTGAAATCCCAGAGAAGTAGTCTCTAAGGTGAGGGATGGAATAGATGTGCTAGCAAGGTGAGGATGAGCAGGCAAAGAGTAAACATGGATCCTTCTATAGGCTTCCAGTAGAAGGTGTGGGCCAGATTAAAGAAAGAGGCATCTGTCTTCCTACCTTAAAGGTCTCGATTAGAAGTGGACCCACCCACTTCAAACCAAGCAAAAAAAAAATCCCTCACAGGTGTGACCTCTGTTTCTGGATTGCAGTTAATTCCAAATGTAGTCAATTAACAACCAAGAATAGCCATCACAGTTCTCTAAATGCCCAGAACTGATATACTGGATGCATGTCTACTTCTTTCTATGTATGGGGCTGTTAGTAGACTGGCTGGTAGGGTATGGTATGGATAGTAAAGAAAGGCCGAACTTAGTGCAGGCTCCAGCAACAGGAGAGATGAACTCACCAGAGAGAGCAAGGGTGAACAGGCAAAAAGCAAAGTTTATTTATTTTTATACTTACATATTTATTATATTTATATATTTATGTTTATTATATATATTATATGAGCTGTCACCAGTGGGTGCGGCCCAGATTTAGGGTGCTTTAAATGTTCTGATTAAGGGAATACCTCTAGGCATAGTGGGGCCCACATCTGTAATCCCACTTGGAAGGCAGAAGCAGTCATATGTCTGTGAGTTCGAGGCCAACCAAGCCCAGTCTACATTCAGAGCTTCAGGACAGTCAGAGCTACATAGTGAAACCCTGTCTCACAAAGAAAGGAAGGAAAAGAAAGAAAATCCATCAGTAGAGTGCCCAGCAGGCTGAGTTTTAGTTTTTCAAAGGCAGTCAAGTTGACAAGCAAGTTCAGCCATCACAAGTTCACCCCTTGTCAATTTGACACATCATCACACCTCCTATGGCATGCTTAATTTACAAAATAAAACAATAACTAGGTCATAATTCTATCTAATGTGATATAACTATCACACACAACTGCAAACATGACATATTTTAGAATATGTCATAATGTCCCTTAGTGTCTTATAACTTAAATGTGATAATATACATCTACAACATTTGACCACTGATACTATATCACATGATAATAAAATAGAGGAAAGAAAATGCAAACATTGGCTTAATATATGTGCTGTGTGATTTTTTATTCATATTCTGACTAATAAAGCTTGCCTAGAGATCAGCTAGTTAACCATAGAGGCTAGGCATTGGTGGCACACACCTTTAATCCCAGCACTAGGGAGGAAGAAGCAGGAAGATCAGGAGTTCAAGGCCACCCTGGGCTGCAAGAGATTGATCCAGTCTAAAAGAGAAACAGAGCCAGGCAGTGGTGATGAAGGCCTTTAATCCCAGCACTAGGGATGTGGAGACAGGACTATAAGGTGGGTGGAGACAGGATCTCAGCACCCACATTTGGTACGAGAATTTGTAGAGGTAAGAACTCTCTAGTGGCTGCTGTTCTGCTTCCCTGATCTCTCAGCTTTCACCCTTGATATCTGACTAGGCTTTTATTAAGAAGACTTATTAGGATCCCACTTCATATATGTGGATGTATGCCCAAGCATGTTCACGGGGCAATGACAGGAATGGCTAGGGAAATATGCTGACTGTCCACAGAAACAGTCATCCTATATACTTCTCCTCGGCTGAAATCACCTTTCCACAAGCATTTACTGGGACACAAGTATCTTCACATCCTTCACCATTTGCAGAGATCTATTCACATACTTCTTCCCAGGTATCTTTCTCGCCAATTTTCCAATCACACTCTTTCCAAGTCCCTGACATCCAGCCAATCCTTTTTCTATAGCCAACGAATCAGTAAAGAACTGCACATCTGGCACTTTCTCCTTCCAAACAAAATGTAAATGTATAATCCCCAAGGTTCTGCCTACTGTGAGGATTTCCATTCGCTTGTGTCTTTCAGGGTTGTCTCAGGAGGAGACTATAATGCTGCAACTGTCCACTTATAGTTGGTGCCTGCATATAGTGCAGAAGCATCAGGAAACCGGGCCCTATTCTCTCTTCCTCAGTCAATTGATCACAAGGCATATAACATAAAGCTGTAGGTTCATGCTTTGGAGCAGAAGGCATTGTAACAAGAGTAGAAACCATGAGCCTTTGAGCAACTCGCGTGTGCCCTCAGGATCACATATACGCCACTTCCGTTTGATAAATGGATTAGTGCTGTGCTTGTCTAACTATGAGGCTTGGTGGATCAGATAATACCCAGCTCATGGTGGGCAGTTCAGATCACGTGGTAACTTGATGGGGCATTGTCAATTATTCAGTTTCCAGTAAGACCTAGCAGACCAAGAGTTATCTCTCAAAAGAAGAATAGTTGTCTGCAGATGATGGCAGAGGCCTTCAAAGGCTCCAAACAACATCCCTGTCTGCCACTGACACCTCAAGTACCATTGTGTCTGCTGGACTATGTGGTTCAAAGGACGTAGCTGCCTACACAGCAGCCTTTGTGTGTTAAAGAGCCTTCTGCTATTCCAGGCCCCACACAAAGCTAGCAGCTTTCCAAATCACTGGATATAAGAGCTGGAGTAACACACTCAGGAGGGGGATGTTCTACCTCCAGAGTTCACACAGACCCACTAAGCATTGTGTTTCTTTCTTGGTAGTGAAGGGCCCAGGTAACTTACCCTTCACTGAAAAGGAATGTTTCTACGTGCCCCACAGCAGTGGACTCCTAGAAACCTCCCCGAGGTAGAAGTCACTTGAACTTTGATTGTATTTATTTCCAATTCTCTCATGTGCATGTCCTTCACCAGCAAGTCCAAAGTGGTTGTTACCTCCTGTCACATGGCCCAACTAGCAATGTCATCAATAAGGTGCACCAGTGTGATATTTTATGGAAGAGACAGATGATCAAGATGCCTTTGAACTAAGTTATGCCATGGGCCTGGGGAGTTAATATACTCTTGAGACAAAACAGTGAAGACATACTGCTGCCCCGTCAGCTGAGAGCAAATTGCTAGCTATCACAGGGGAGCAGGACAGGAATGTGCTTAATGTACAATACACCCTCATATGAAAATTTTAAATAATGGAATATATTTTTAAAAGAAAGCAGTTGCCAAAATACTAAACAAATCTCTGCATAACAAACATCTCCTGGACTCGGTGGTTTATAACCTCAGATTTCAGTTTTACTCACACACCTGAGAGGTGGGCTCTGTGCGGCATTCACAGCACACTCTGCCGAATGTCTTTCAGCTGAGGTGGTGTGACCTCAGGTCGCAGGACTTATGGTCCAGATGGTTCATTCCAGTGTTGCCACATTAGTGGATGCTAGCTGATCCTCAGACTGAAGGCTATCATTCTCCTGCAGCCAGATGTCCCTGATGGATTTGGGGGGCATCCTCACCTCATGGTGTTCGGATGCCAGAGCATTCTGCTCCAGAAAAGCAGATTGAAGCAGCCCCGCCCGCCTATTATGACCTCACCTTGGAAGTCCCACTGTCGCCATGGCACATTCAGAATCCCAGGAAGGGAACATCAGCTCACACTCTAAGAAATCATTGTATTGGAAGAGCAGGGGCCGGGGCTGGGGGTGAATCTTCTGGAGTCATTTTTTATAAAATGAAGCCTGTGATTCATCCCTTTTGAGAAAAATAAATCATCCAGTGGGGTTTTTCCTAGGACTATGTAAATGATTAAACATCAGAAAATTTACTTCTGTAACTAGGATATTTAAGAAATAAGGGAGGGAAATCTCAAGATTTTTTTATACAAATAAATTTCAATTATATTTATGATTTTTTACAATGAAGAAATGTTATTTAAAAAAAGAATAAGGCATTTTCTAAACCTGGTAAATAATAGCTACAAAAACCTTTACAAGATATCAGATTCTTTTTTAAACACTAAACTTGTAAACGCCTCCTTCCTGTCACTACGGCTCCTGGGTGTTTATGCTGTCATGGATGCCAAGGAGCTTACTCTATGGTTCTGGTCTTAATCACAGTGGCAGCCTGGGCTCTTGTGTTCCTAGAGAAGGCCTACTAGGGCACTGGGAGAGCTGGAAAGGAACCAAGGTTTATTTTAGCAGGTGAGAAAGTAAAAGAAAGTATACCTTCCAGGGTGCTGTACAGACAGAACAGCACAGCAGAGCCAAGGCCTGCCTCTCATACCTGGACATCTAAGTCCGGTCTACCTCCTCTTGTACACTCCTGAGGTGATCTGGGATGATCTCCTCCCTAGAATAGGTAGTGACTTTCTTAGAAGCCATCTTTACCCACAATTCAGTTCGCTACAGTTAGATACATTCGATATTGGAATGTGCATAAAGGCGCAACCACAAAGTTGAGAGTTAACTGGGGGAAAGGGCAGCGATGCCTTGCCCCTGTTTCTCAGGCAGGGCTGGGAAGCCAGCTAGCTGGAGCCTTGTGAGACTGGCTTTTCTGTTCCCCCAGAATTCATTCCCTCTTATCCCAGTTTGGCTGTCTCTTACCCACCTGTGAGCCCCCTTGTTTTCTATCTTCCCTGTTCTGGACTTGGCTGTTTTAAGCCTGAGAGTCATTTAACCTTAACATTTGTTTACACCGTATCATAGTGCTCTGGTCAGGGTGTAGCCTGACTCCCAAAGGTTTATATGTTGTTCCCCAATGTGGTGGTACTGAGGTGACTGGAGTTCTAAGATGTGGGACCGAGTGTAAGGTAAGTAGGACCCAGGGGCTCTGTTCTCATGTATGAGCTAATGCCGTCTCTAGAGAGCCTCAACTACAGAAGATGGTTGCCAAAATGCAAAGGCACCCACCCCCTCCTGGGTTTCACGCTTCCTTTCTCTCCATGTGACCTCTGCATGTCTTCTTACATGTCCTTTCTTCTCTCTCTCTTTCATGTTAGAATGCAGCCAGGAGTTCTTCCCAGCATGCTAGTAGTGTTCTTGTACCATGCAGTTCAGTGACTGAACTCGTGAACCAGATAAATGTCTCATGTCAGTTACCCAGCCTCCGGTATTTTGTTATAGCAACAACAAAAAAATTGACAGACACTTCATTTCCCTGATATGTTATAAGCATTTCAAGACAATATTCTAATCTTATCCCCTAGAGCCTAGCACATGTGTGATTATGATCCATGAACTATTTTTTGATCATCTGAAGGCTAAGGGAAAGAGGCAGGGCAGGAAAGATAGCAGAAAAAAAACTAAAGTTTGCCTAAATTTCCTTTGCAGCTGTAATTCTTCAGACTTGCTATAACATTCCTGTGGATTTAGGTCTGGCAGCAATATGCCTTTCAAATATTCCAGAGAAATGGATGCTACCATATGTTTTTCTTAAGACTCCATCTGCCACGTCCCTCTCTTGTTCATGCTCAGAACTTGGTGGGCTGTTTCTGTTGCCTCCAGAACAAGAAAGCAGAGCTTGTGGTAGGACCAGGTCTAAGAGAAGCTTCGGTATAGACATGTTGCCTGGACATGTTCTCCACAACTACCTTCTCTTGCCATCTGAAGCCTTGTCTAGTAATAGCCACTTCATATCTACTACTGTGGTACCTGTGAACTGGTCCTCCTGGGCTCTATAACAAAACCCTGAGTGCTAGCCAGCTTAAACCACAGAAATAGAATGTTCACAGGCCTGGAACTAAAGTCTTAGATCAATGTGTTGGGGGAGCTCAGAAGACTGCTTCCTTTGTGGTTTTCAGAGAATGTGATGGCTAATCTTGGTTGTCAACTTGACTACATCTGAAATCAACTAAAGCGCACGCAGCTGGAGCACTCCCCTTGGGGACCACACCTTCTGGTGGCAGCCCACTTACATGGAAGAAGGAGGCTTTGCTTCCTGCCTGCTTGCCCTCACTCTCATCGACAAGTCCCTCTGTCCTGTTGCTGCAGCCTGTATTAAATCCAACACTGTCAGGATTCCAATGTAGACTGAAAAACTTCAGCCCGGCAGGAATCCTCCAGGACTTGTCAATAGAATAGTGATTGCAGAGATGCCCAACCTCCCAGACTGAACAATTACCAGATTCCCAGGCTTTTCATATCTGCCTTTCCACTGTGAGACAACCACTATTGGACTACCCAGACCATATCCTGAAAGCCAGTCTAAGAAATCTCTGAGTCCTAGCCCTCTCCTTGTGTATTTGTCTGTGTCAATATTTCCTCTTTTTATGAGAACATTATTCATATTAAACTAACACTAGCACTGATGATGTATATTGCATTTCCCTGGGAAAGATGTCACATTCTGAGTTACTGGAATTGGGACTGAAAGGCAAAGTATTGGCTCAGGACCCCCAAGACCAAGTCCTCAGACCAACTTCTCCACACAAAGGAGATTTATTTGCCCCACAGGGGCAGAGGGTCGGGTAAGAAACAAAGACAGGATATAGAGGAAAGGGGAGAAGGGGAAGAGAGCAGGGGTATTTGTCCTGGAGGACAAAGGACCGCCTCTGGTAGAGGGGAGACAGACATGGCACATAGGAAAACGGTGGTTTATAAAGGAAAAACCCCATGTAGGATGAAGTGTCTAATTTTGATTGGATGGGTTAACTAGGTGAGCCAAAGGGAGTTTTTGATTGCTGGATTTTAATACTTTGATAGCTGGACCTTGGTGGTCAGCCTCAAGAGGAGGAAGTGGCCAAATGTGGGAACAGACCTTGGTGACTAGCTTGGTGACCAGGAATGTAATTAACAGTTTTTAGCAAGGTGGGGGAAGCGGGGATTGGAGAGAAAGGCAATGCCTGCCAAAGCCATATGCTTGAGTGGAGCAGTGTCCATTCAGGGATACCAGCAAGTCTAAACCCTGCCTCTTTTCTCCAGAAACTGCCACTTGTCCAGACAGTGACCATGAGACACTGAGTTTACTTTTGTCTAGCCACAGGGGTATAATGTGGTAACCATCTGACATTGCTGTCAATTGTAATTCTCCATCATCTCAAACGACCATTCCCATCAGCTCCCTGTCTAGTCTCTCCCCAGTGATGGCAGCGAGCCCAAGAACAGAAACTCAAAGGTTTCAAGTCCAGCATTTAAGCTGGAGACTGAGACACAGCAGGTGCAGAGGTTCAGAGTACTCCTGAAGCAGTTCCTTACAACGTGTCCAAAATTACGGATCCAGTGATGACAGTTTTCTGCTGAGGCCGAAGCACGTGAAAACTGCTCAGATCAATGTTAGCTTCCCTGTGCTGTACTGAGCCATGAAGCGGTGGCTGCCGTCTCAGCGTGAAGCATGCCACATACTTGTCTGTAAGAAATGTTTGACAATTTGAACAGGGTGGACTTGAGGTGGTTTTGAATGGTATCTCCTCCGGAGTTTTAGGCATTTGGACACTTCTTTCCCTTTGGTAGCCCTGTTTGGGGAGGATTGGGAGGTGTGGTCTCTCTGAAGGGATTCTGTCACTGGAGGCAGGCTGTCAACTCCCAGTTTACCCTCTGCTCCCTGCTGGCTCCAGTTGTCACCTCTCAGCTTCCAGCTCCAGCCGCCACGTCTCCACCCTGACGGCACAGACACTTGTCCCTCTGGAAAGGTAAGCCCAAATAAACTCTTCCTTCCATAAGCTGCCTCGATCATGGTGTTTTATCACAGCCATAGAAAAGAAACAGGGTTACAAAGGTGAATGAAATTAAGGCAGGGAAATACCAGTAAATCAAAAGGCATGCTGGGAGCATGGTGCACATAGGAAGTCCTGTGCTGGCCACAAATGTGTCAGCTGACTGTGCTTCTGAAGTCCCCAGGAGCTGACACTGGGACATTTCTTCACTTTGAACTCCCTGATCTTGGAATCTGAGCACTACGTGTTCTTTTTTTTATTCATGTAAGGACTATTGCCTTATCAGTGCTGTCAGTCCTTATTCTTGTCGTTTGGAACATTTTTGCTATTCATTCTAAGTTATTCTAAGAACCAGTTTCAGTTTAGTTTGTGGGGAAGAAAAGCAATTCTCCTACTAAGAGGGTGAAGCAGCTGGTTTCTTTTGCCTTTCTTTGTGGATTTTCAGCACATTAGCAGTTCCAACAAAAGGGGAGATTTGTAACTCTGCCATGGCTGTGATGATGGTGATGATAGTGGTGGTGATAATGATGATGGTGATAGTGATGGTGATGATGATGATGATGATGATGGTGATAGTGATGGTGATGGTGATGATGATGATGGTGATAATGATGATGGTGATGATGATGATGATAGTGATGGTGATGATGATGATGGTGATGATGATGATGATGATGATAATGATGGTGATGATGATGATAATGATGGTGATAGTGATGGTGATGATGATGGTGATGATGATGATGATTGTGATGGTGGTGATGGTGATAATGATGATGGTGATAATGATGATGGTGATGATGATGATGATAATGATGGTGATGATGATGGTGATGATGGTGATAATGATGATGATGATGGTGATGATGATGGTGATAGTGATGGTGATGATGATGATGATGATGGTGATGATGATGATGGTGATGATGGTGATGATGATAATGATGGTGATGGCAGTGATGACAGAGTCATACTGTCGACAATCTGATATTTTTAGCATATTCTACAGATTATCTCATTTATTCTTTATAACCCTAAGATACAACAATTACAATGTGAATCTCTCATGTGCAAATAAATCTAAGCCATCTTTTCCCTAAGCACAGAATTTGAAGGTCAAATAATTTCGCTGATGGAAGATATTTTTAACCATGTGCCGCATCACTACACAAATATACAAATGCATTAGGTACCAGGTCATTCATGGAGTTCACATGAAAGCACTTGATTTATGCAACATAAATAGAAACCACATCCTGTTTATACACTGTGAGCACTACCCCCCCTTTTTTTACATGCAGTATTTGTAGCTCTGCATTGAACTCTGCATAACAGTACCCATATGAGAAAGACTTCAAGAGAAAATTAAGATTACACCAGGACAGCTGGCTGAATGGCCTGTGTGCCAATCAGCAAACGAAGTGTGCAACTGACCTACGTTTTCAAGTTCTTGCTAAAAACTTGTCGTAATTTCAAAAGAGACAACAGAATACACTACAGAAATAGAGATATGGTGAAAAATTATGCGCACACAGAAGAACAAATTTTCCTAGACTTTGTGGCAGTTTTTACCCTCAAGGACCTTGAACATGTAAGCTCTGGTACTTCCTAGTTCTTTGCAAAACAAAATGCCACTCAAGCTGAGCTATGAGTCTCCTCTTCTTACTGTGATACCCCAGAAAGCAAAGCCTTAGTGTGCAGAAGGTCATGGTGCATGTGGACCAGGACCTCTGCTGTGGTCTGATCATGGAAGACAGCTAGCTGGATCCTCCAGCAATGAACAGCTAAAATCGGTGCCCATGAGACTGTTTGTGTTTTATTTTGTGGGTTTTTTTTTTTTCAAGAAACTAAGTGGAAATATATGGACATGGAAGGTGGACACTCAGAGGGGCCATGATGAATGTCTGTATACTCAGAATGGAGACATGGTTCTTCTGTGTAGGAGAAAGATTCTCTCCTTAACATCCCAGAAGGTGGCTGCACTTGAGTTGATCCAGGCCCCCAAGAAGCACATTTTAAGATGGGTTTCAGCATATAGCAACTCTTACAAAAAGCAAGTATGAGAGAGAATAAAAGAGGGAACAAAAGGAGAAGGAAACACTATCAGGCCACTATGCTACGACCCAAGAAAAAGATCGTGGGGAGGGAGAAGACTGGGAATCTGCCCACCATGGCCTCGAAGGTCTAAATAGTTGAGTGAGAACAGTAGGGTCCCTCAAACACAACCCTCCACACACAGCAGAGTCAGTCCTAGGGCTCCTAGAAAGAATAAACCCCTTCCCTCTCAGCACTAAATCACTGGTTAGGAACTGGTTGTGGGGGAAAAGCCCAGCCAGCTCCATTAAAAAAAAAAAAAAAAAAAAAAAAAAAAAAAGAACACTGGAGTTCTTGGGATATGTGAGAGGCATATCGTCAGGCATGCCACGCTAGAACAAGCAGCAGCAGCGGTGAACATGGTCACTAAGAGCTAGGGAGTAAAAATGAGGTGAGACACGTGGCCTTCTGGCTACAGAATTTGTAACATGTTACACACTCGATGTCTGTGACTATTATTTATTTTTAAGGCAAGGTCTCATGTAGCCCAGTCTGCCCTGGAACTCACAGTGCAGCTAAGGATAACATTGGACTTCTGATCTACCTACCTCCACTTCCTAAGTGCTGGGATTACAGGTGTACACCACAATGCTTGGTTTATACAGTAGTGGAGCTTGAACCCAGGGCCTGTGCATGCTGGGCATCCACTCTACGAACTGAGCTATATTCCCCACCCCATCTTGGATATTATTCCAGAGGGAGTATTGCTGACTCAATAGTTGTCTACACATCTCCCTGAGAGTGCTTCAAGGATGGAGACTGACACCTTTTTGTTCCTCAGACTAGCTCAGTGATGATGTTCCATAGATGGGCGGACACCATGATGGAAGAAGCTGCTACCTGAGTATTGTCTTACCTGAAAACTCAATACTTGAGGGGCTGAAATGCTGCTTCTGAGATGTCCCCTGGATGTCACATCCTGATGATACTCTGACGATGCTCTGAACAAAGGTGTTCTGTCCCTTTTCATCCAGATCCTCCCTGAGGGACAACTGCTCTTCCATCACTAATGAAAGAGTTTCTGCACCACTTTAGGCCAGCACAAAGCCAGCCAAGATGACTCATTCAACCAGGCCTTTGGCAGGAGACACCTTGGAATCATGCTCACTCACTGCCACTTTTAAAGTGCACGTCCCTAAGGATGTGGCGGCACACAGCTCACCCTGGGAGCACTGGCAGACGCAGCACATTATCCTGACTCCTGTAGAGCAGGAGCCTGGGAGGAAACCGTGTTCATAGTCTCCTGGAACAGTACTGAGTCTGAGACACCCCCTGTAGTCAGGGCTGGAAGATGGGAAGTTGAGCAGATGTGGTGCCCAGGGATCCAATAACACAGGATGAGCCAGACCGCAGAGCCACCAGACAGGCCCTGGGGCAGGGTGGGGTGGCATAGATGGAGAATTCCTCTATTTTTAAACTAAATTCCCATTTTTTTGTCCTAGGGAAAAGGACAGAAGTTGGGGAGAAGGGGCAGGGGATGTTTACCAGAGTTCCTGTTTCCTAATCATTGATATTCCATAGGGAAAATGTCTAAGCAGTGTCTCCCTCCTCAGAGTAGAGGGACAGCAGCTGCTGTAAAGAATTTGTTGTTACACAAGGGACCTTTGCTAACAACCCTGGGAATATGACAGGACCAAGTAAGAAGGACGCTTGAGACAAGGCATTATCACAGGTGCAGTTAACTCTCAGTGTGAGAGGCCGTATATCTGTTCTTTCCTGCCCACCACACGGAAGCTGGAAGCTGGTCTGGTCCCTGAGAGTTATTTCCCAGCCTATCAGACAATATTCCCTGTGTACACTTTACTCATCTCTGGAGACTTGAGACAGACATGTCCAGAAAGCAAAAAGCAACCATCACAAAGTCTAGGTGTACTTCCTAAGGTCCCCTGGTTGTCACCTCCACCTCCACAAAGATCCCTGTGGCTCTCACACCAAGGCCTAGGGAGCAAACAGAGAGAAGAAAGAGGTAAGAACACACCTGCACAGGGGAGAGAAGGGGTTATTACAGGTAATTCAACAAAGAAGACATGAAAGGCAGAGATCAGCGATGGAGTATCTCCTGGTATGTGCAGGGCCCTGGGATCTACCCACAGCACTGAAAACTTAAACTATAATTAAAGACAGCAGTCAGAGGCTAAAACCCCACTCTCCTTTATCTCTTGGCCTCCTCTACAAGGGCTAACATAGTTGCCAATAAGCAGGAACAGGACGGTTGTTCTTACTACCATGGTTCTGGGGGTCATGTTAGAAGCTCCCAAGGCCACTGAAACAAATGACTACACACACAGTGGATTAGAACAGTGCGCATCTGTTTCTCTTAAGATCTGAAGTTGACGTGAGTCTTACAGGACAAAAACCAGAGTATCTTCAGGAGCCCTCAGAGTAGGATCTAGTCCCTGACTCTTCCAACTGTGGAGGCCACCTGTGTTCGCTGGGCCTCTGCCATCTTTACATCAGCCAGACCCTGTCCTGTCCTAACATCCCCTTCTCTGAATCCATATTCTCTGCATGTCTCATTTATAAGGATGTGATTATTGAACTCCTGAATATTAAAATAATATCCCTGTGGTCAGAGCAACTGACTAACAGTCATAGTCCCTCTAACTTCCTGACTGTGGACATGGCACAGCAAGGTTCTAGAGAGTAGAACAAGCCTTGCATGGATATTATTCTACCTGCCACATGAACATTATGGGCATGTGGTAGGTGGGAACTGACAAACAAGCATGCCTGAGACCAGGAGGAAGTCCTAAGCAATGAAAACTCCCTCATGAGAAACACGGCAGGAGACCCCACTAATCCAAGTGTCCCTGTGCTGGATGAGACATAAGAGGAGGGACTGGAACTTACGTGTCAAGTTTACTTCTCAATTAAATTTGTAATCCCAATGGAGGGAAGAGGGAGTGGGGAAGGGGCAAGAGGAAGAAACACTGGTGTGTTTTTCAGCCATGAATAGAATCGTGTTGTTTAGATAGAAGTGAAGACCATCGTGTTTAGCAAAATAGCCAGTCTCAGAAAGACAAACAACCTATGTTCTGTGTATGTGGAATCTAGCAGAAGAAACATGGAAGTGAATGGGGGCAAAGAGGAATCCAGTGGGTGGGGCCAGAAGCAGACAGGCCTGGCATTGGAGCAGTAGCTGAGATCCTCATGTCCTAATCCACAGACAGCAGGCAGAAGAGAGAGACTAGGCCTGGGGTGAGCTTCTGAAACCTTGAAGCCCATCCCCAGTGACACACCCCCTCCCAGGCTGTACTCCCTCCTACAAAGTCACACCTCCTGATCCTTCCCAAACAGGTCCACTAACTAGGAACCAAGCATTCAAACATATGGGCCTCTGGGGCCATTCTCATTCAAACTACCACCAATGACAATGGGGATACATATGATCAAAATATATTACATCTGTGTATGAAAATATCAAATTGGAACCCATTTTTATGTAATCAATACACACTAATAAAAAAAAATGAAGAAACAGAACCAAGATGGATCCTTGGAACAGATACTCAAAAACATTACAGCCTCTTCTACCATGCAGAGTCTGGAAGCTCAAGTTAGTCAGTCTGACTTCCTGTAGCAAACATGTAGATGAGTATATGTATATGGTCCCACCCACACAGCTGAAACAGACATGGACCTTCCATTGACTCCAAGGAGGCACCCAATGGGCCTTCCATGGCAGATGTAGCCTTGGAAAGGCCAATTCTTGGGGCCCGGGGAAGGCTTGTAGCTTATCTGTTCATGCTGCTGGGACCTCACCTCCACTAAGATAGGAAAAAGCTGGGCTCTGGAAGAGTGTGAAGTTTCCCTGAGTGTCAAGTACTTGGCTCCTTGTGGCTACTTTCTGCATGTGCAGCCATAGGACCTTCATGCTGGACCCTAAAAATGCAAGGTACCCCACTGGAAGACATGGACAACCTGGTGTGCCCACCCATACCTCTCTCTGTCTCTGATGCATCTACAAAAAAACGCAGAAGGGAGAACTTAGGAACGTGAGTTGTGACAAGTGGTGATGCCTGACAAGAAAATGGTGGTGCTGTGGTTTGAAGGAGTATGAGTGTTGAAAATTGGATCTGCTATGTTAGACATGGGAAAGTTAAGAGGTGATTAGGGCACAGGGCTCTGAGTTCATAAAATATCCATACTGTTAACACAGAGGTGGATTTCATCCTGGAGGGTAATTTCTTATAAAAGTTCAGATACTCGTGCATATTCTCTCTCTGTCTCTCTTTCTGTCACTCTCTCTGTCTCTGTTTCTCTGTCTCTGTCTCTGTCTGTCTCTGTCTGTCTCTCTCTCTCTCTCTCTCTCTCTCTCTCTCTCTCTCTCTCTCTCTCTCTCTGTCTCTCTCTCTCTCCCATCCCTGTCTCCACCCTTCTCTCTCGCCTTGTGGTGCCTTCTACCATGTACCATGAAGCAAGACAGGGCCTCACTCTAGGAAATCGACTGTGGGATTGAGTCTCCTTGAAATGTCAGGGAAGTCTCACCCACAATACTTCAACAACATGGCTGCCAAAATAAGACCTGAACAAGGACAGCACCCATATAGACGTGCTCACATGAAAGAAGGAAGTCTCACAGGGGCCCACCCATGATACCTCAGCAATATGGCTGCCTACACGTGACCTGAACAAGGAAAACACCATTAGAACAATATGGCTGCCGTAAGACCTGAACAAGGACAGCACACATAGACGTGCTCACATATGACATGCTCACATGGAACGGGGGACTCTCACAGGGCCTCAACCACAGACAAAGAACTACAGGAAACTACGTAATGCTGAGAATGGGAGAAATAGTATTCCCCAAGGAAGAGCGTCCTAATTAGTTATTCAATACCAAGTGGTCAGCTCTGAAATCATATACAAACAAACCAAAGTTAATGGGCAGAGCAGGATGTGTGTGTGTGTGCGCACGCAAAAATAAAATGCAATGCCCTCCATACACATGTATTTATATATGTAACAATAATAATTAAAGAAAAAGGCCATAATTTTGACAGGGAGTGAGGGAATTCATGGGCACAGTCGGAGTGAGGAAAAGAAGAGGAAAGGAAATAATTATATTTCAGTTTTAAAAATACTTAATAAGGTAAAAGACAAAAACATCAGAAAAGGAAGCCCTCACAAGATGCCAGCCCCTCATCTCCCTTGCATGGTCTCAGGAACCATGAGCCAAATAAACTTCTGCTCATGGGAACTCACTCTTTCTGTGGTATTTGGTTACAACAGCTGAAAAAGAATGCACTGCTGTATCTGGAATAAAAGAAATAATAAAGCATAAAATGAAGAGATTTTCAGTCAATTTTGATTTTATTCGCCAACCTTTTCTGTGTCAACAACCAGCCTTACCGTGTTACTGGCTTGCTGAAAATATTTTTTCCTACTCAGGAGGCAGGAGGGAGGCTGTGAGTGTGGTGTGGTGCACACCTGACTGAGTCAGGTGTGGCTGGGCTCAGCTCAGCTTGGCTTGTTTCATGTTTTCTCACACCAGAACCCAACCTAAAAGGACAGTCATGCTCTGGGACGTGCTGGGCCAGGAGTGGGATGCTGGAGCTGGCGGGCAAGGTCAAAGGATCACATGCAAAGTTCTGCTCAGCCATGAAAATGTCTGCCCACTGACTTCCGAAGCCTGGGGTGTGTTGCACAGCCCATCCCCTGGGGTGGGCACACTCCCCAGTGCTACAGTGCCCAGTGACCCTTTCTCTGATGCACACAGGGGCCAAGGACCAGAACAAAGTTGTAATCATTACTGCTGCCGAGTCACCTGGGCACCTGCTCTGGCTCTTTTGCTGGAAGTTAGAAGAACCTGCCTCCCACCCGGGAGAGTGCCCCCTGCTCTGATTGTACCTGGGTGTCGTCCATACCCAGGTATGTTATGCATTTGTTCTCAGGGGAAGTATTGCAGGTTAGCTGATACAGGACATAGTGAGACTCTCGCAGCTTTGCAGTAGGACCCACGTGTGAAGACCCTTGACTCTTGGAGTGTATATCGTTCTCACCAGGAGGGCGGGTGAGTGGCGGTGTGAGCCGTTCCAAGGGCAGCCCTAGCAGGGCAGTGGGCAGGGTGACTGGCACTTCATCTCTGCCTTGTCACCTGCAGTTAGGGATGACTGAGGCAGCTTGACCTCCCAGTTCCCAGCAGGCTTCTCTGAAAACTGGCCAAATGCCACATAGAATGATAACAGGAGTCCCTGGCGAGCAGACACACATTCTCTCACACAGAAATCCAAAATGCCAGCAAGCCTGCAGCCCTAAGGGCATGACCACTCACTCAGCCCAGAATCAGAACGAGATCTCCACCCAGGTTAGCACTGATCTTCAGTGCAAGCAGTGTGTGAACTTACATGGTCCTGACTCTCTTCTTTTTTAATCCTCTTTTGCAAATGCTAGAGACCCAAGACCTTGTGCATGCTTGGCAAGCACTAAGCTGTGTCCCAACCTTTTATACATATCTATCTTAATAGTAGCAGTAAAAAGAAAGAGTAATAATTTATAGTCATGTAGGAGAGAGAGGTTCTCATGTTTTCCTGCAAAATAGGGTGGCACTGGATAGCAGTGATTTAGTGTGTATTTTCAAAACTGGAAAAAGAAATCTTGAGTGTTTCCATGATAAAGAAATGACCATTGGTTTTGGCGATGGGGAGTGTGCCCAATTTGAGCATGGCCAAATGCATGCATTGTGTGGAAATGTCACATGGTATACACTATGCTAATATATATATATATATATATTGTATTTTATATATAAACTTGAAATAAGTAAATACAATTAAATGTTCAAAAATAGAAACATTTTTGATCACTGTGTGCTTCCCTGAGCCATAAGTGATATTCTGTTTATGCTACATTTTACCAAGGTGCATCAGAGGATGCTTCAGGGTGTGTGTGCGTGTGGGTGTGCGTGTGCGTGTGCGTGTGCGTGTGTGTGTGTGTGTGTGTGTGAGAGAGAGAGAGAGAGAGAATATGTGTGTATCCCCATGTCTGTGTATGTGTATTTGTGTGTGTCTGTGTTCATGTCTGTGTGTGAATTTGTGTGTCCATGTATGTGTGTGTATTTGTGTGTATCCATGTGTTTGTGTGTCTCTGTATGTGTATTTGTGTGTATATATTTGTATGTGTCTGTGTTCATGTCTGTGTGAATTTGTGTATCCATGTGTGTGTGTGTGTGTGTGTGTGTGTTTCTGTGTCTGTATGTGTGTTTGTGTTCTCTGTCACATCATCACAATCCAAAGACCTGTGTTATTTTCTTCTCTTTCCCCTTCCCACGCTGGCCTTGAGCCAGCTGATGTGACTGTATGTCACATGCTTCAGTTTGGATGAAAGATTTAAGTGATACCTCATACCCAATCATAGCAGCAAGCTGAACTACTAAGTACCTGGCCACCGTCTTCTCAGAGGTCACTTGCACTTAACACATACCCACTCCATTCAATCATCTGTCCTAAGGTGGGTATTTCACCACATGTCTGTAATAATTCCCAGCTTTCAGATGCATGTTTTCTGAGTAGCATATGATTTCCATTCCTTGAGATGGTAAATTAGCACTTCTCAAAACTCAGTACTATTTATAGATGCTAAATTGGGCACATCTCTTGTACCAACCATTAAAGAAGTAATCTATGGCAGGCATTTGTGCATACTACCATAATTAACTTTATGATTCCTTTCTTCTCTGCCATCACCAGGCTCAGCTCTGTGGCCCCAGTCTCTTTTCTCCGCCTGTGACAGGCTCTGTTTCACAGCAGGCCTCTTAGTGGAGCAGCAGACACAGGCCAGTGGCTCTTCTGTCTGACTTGCCAAATCCTCTGGCAAGGAGAAGTGCCGAGGCTCAGGAAACTTGCAGCTGATTAATTATTGCAGTGAAGGCTCGGGTGGATGAGTGAGTCAGACTGGAAATGTCCCCTCAGGTTGTGTCCTGGAGGATCCAGGAGACCAGATGCCTAGCACTTTCCGTGTGTGTGTGTGTGTGTGTGTGTGTGTGTGTGTGTGTGTGTGTATGTGTTGTTCATGTGCGTGTGAGTATATGTATGTGTGGATGTGGTGATATGTTGTGTACCCTAATAAACTTGCCTGAGGATCAGAGGATAGACACTACATTAGAAACAGAGCCAGGCAGTGGTGGCACACACCTTTACACCCAGGAAGTAATACGGCAGAGCAGAGAAAGGTATATAAAGCATGAGGAAACAGGAACTCTCTCTCTTTAGGCTGAGGATTTCATAGAGGTAAGAACTAGTGGCTGCTGTTCTGCTTCTCTGATCTTTCAGCTTTCACCCTGATATCTGGGTTTTTATTATAAGACCATCTAAGATTCGAACAATAAGAGAGTGTGCCACAAAACATCTGCATGGAAAGGGTCTTTCATTTTATTATTAAGCTGTTCACTCAACAGCAAGCATGGAAAGACCTAATTTGCGAGTCTTGAAAATCTAGGAATCAAAACAAAATGAGGGCTGTGTTCTCAGAAGAAACTGATGGATCCAGACTCCTGTGCCTAAGACACAGAGGGCCTCTTGCAGACACCTGGGCAGCAGCCTCTGGAGAGGAAACAGAACTGAGAGCACCATCAAATTTCTAGGACAGGCAGCTCAGACTTGGTTCCTGCCCAGCCCACAGAAACCTAGCAAAGGTTCCCTTGCTTTGGGTGTGGTGTGGTATCCTATGGTATAATATGTCATGGTGTGGTATGGTGTGGTGTGGTGTGGTGTGGTGTGGTGTGGTGTGGTGTGGTGTGGTGTGGCATGATACAGTGTGGTGTAATATGATGAGGTATGGATTAATGTGTTATGGTATGGTGTGGTATAGTATAGTGTGATGTAATATAGTGTAGTGTGGTGGTACTATGTGGTATGATATGCTATAATGTTATGTGGTACAGTGTTTTGTCATGTGGTATGATTGATTGATATGGTGTGGTGTAGTTGATATGGGGATGTGTAGTATAGTGTAGTATGGTGTGCCGAGATACATAGTGTGCCATGTTATGGTGTTGTTGGTGTTAATCCCAATGGAGGGAAGAAGACCACTACCACAATTTAAGCTGAATTTGAAGCAAGTTTGATTTTTTTTTTATTGGTTTGCACCCAAGAGCTGGCTAGCGACTGCCTCCTATGTTGGGTTAAAGAGAGCAAAAGTTGAATCCATCTCTTGGGCCCTTTTTAAGGAGTAAAATCACGAGTAGTTTTACTGAAGAGAGGCAATGAGACAATAAGGAAATACAAAAAGTCTTAAAAAAATCATGTGGTCACCATGTGATTAGGGTTAAGGTATTATCAAAAACAAATCAAGGTCATGGGTTGGGGAAGGTCAGGTTCCAGGACACAGAGAACAACTCAACTCTGACAGTAATAGAAACTTATTTTTAACAATACACCATAATGGCTCCTGCCTTCAAAATGGAGTCAGGTAGGTTTCTCAGTGGTATGGTGTAGTGTGATGTGGTATGCTGGAATATAGTATGTGTGGTATAGTAAGGTGTGCTGTGCTGTGCTGTGCTGTGGTATGGCACGTATTGTATACTGTGGTATGCTGTACAAAGGTATGATGTTGATGATAGGGTGTAGTGTGGTGTGATGTGATATGGTGTGGTATGTCAGAGTATGGTGTAATGTGGTGTGGTAAGATATAGAATGGTGTGGTGTGGTGTAGCATGGTATAGCATAATATATTTGCTATATAGTCTAACATCCTGTGATGTGTGATATGTATGGTATACTGATTGTGTTGTATGGCATGGTGTGTTGCATGACATGGTGTGATATGGTATGGTATATCATGGCATGATATGGTGTGGCATGATATCATGTGGTGTAGCATGGTGTGGTATGGTTTGATGTTGTAAAACTTCTGTCCAATAATATCATGCATAAGTAGAGACTTACAATAACACAAGAAGATGTAAAAGGAGCGACAGCCCGTGCCCTGGTCTTTCTAGTTGCCCTGTCCAGGAGCCCTGTGGCTGTACTCACTGCCAGCTCTTCTGTAGCGGCTGACGTCTCAGGGATGTGCTCATGCTAAAATTACTTCACTTGTGATTAAGGTGTTAGCCATGACAGACTATCATAAACGATGGTGTATAGCCTGACTTATGCCCTTCGCTACTGTGTCTAGTCAAGTACATCACCATTTAACTTTCCTGCTGGCTCCTTTGGAAAAGTAACACACCATCCTTTCCTACTCCACCTCACAAAAAACGTTATGTCCTGACCCCCAATGTACACACACACTCATAAGGTGTGATGCACAATCTATACTTGCTCCATGGACCCATCAGCAGCTTTTCTGGGAAGTTGATTCCAAAGATACTTTTCTTCTTCCTTCCTCCCTCCCTCCCTCCCTCCCTCCCTCCCTCCCTCCTTCCCTCCCTCCCTCCTTTCATTCTTCTGTGTGTGTCAGTGTGTGTGCGCATGCACACACACCAGTATCTCACATTAGCTCAGTTTCACTCTATGAGGAAGCCCTTGAGCTTCTGCCCCTCTGAGCGCTGGAACTGCGGGTGTGTGCTGCCATGGTCCAGCAGCTGTCACCATCCTCCCAGGACTAAGAACATGTGTTTATAGAGCCCCACAGCAGGCTTTGGTCTCGTTTTTTTACTAGAATAGGTACCACTTTTCCTGGACTTTCTAACAGCTTTCATTTTAAAAGAATTTGACTTTTCACCATCATTTATTCACTATTTGTTTCAGCTTCCAGGATCTATTCTATTTAACTAAGTTTTCCTCGGCCTCTAGAAGGCCTTCCCTGATTGTGCTCTGCCATCTCTCCAGCCAAATACCCTGTGCTATGGGTTGACTATGAAATGTCCACATATACTCATGTCTGAACACACGGTCACTTGCTGGAGCCTAGCAGGCTGAAGTGTATCACGGGGGATGGGACTTGGAGTTCCTTAGCCTGGTTCCAGATCTTGGCCTTTCTCTGTGCTCTGACTATGCAGACAAGTGATCATGTGCCCCACACCTCTGCCACTGTGCCTCTGCTGCCTCCGTGGACTGCATCACCTCAAATTCTGAGCCAAGTAAACCCTTCATTCTTTAATTTGCTCCTTGTAAGGTATTTTGTCCCAGGAATGAGAAAAATTTAGCACACCCTCCCTCATCCCTTAGGAGTTTCCCTCATGCTAGGCCAAACCTGTCACGTGTGGGTCACATTTTTTCTTCCTTCTTCCTTCAGCTGAATACAAATGTATGTCTAGGAAAGAACATTTATGTCTAGGTAACATTTTTAAATATGTCTGTATTCCATATTGTATAATCCTCTCTTTGTGATTTGCTGTTAGTTTGTCTGGGTGCAGAAAGCTCTCATGTCTTTCTGATAGTTCAGCCAGATAAAGAAATCTCAATATAAAGCCACTATTGTGAGAATTTCAAAGAAACCATTCTGCTACCACTAACAGTCATTGTGGGTGACAACAGAACTCCTTGAAAACTTATCCTTGTGGATGGAAAGACACTTTCTGCATGGTTAGTTTTCTAAATTCCTCAGGAATGTACATATTGGTGTCTGTCTCATCCCAGGACCTGGGAACCCTATAGGATTGTTCAGTCTAACGTTTGTCCTTTATTTCTGGAAGAATCTCTCTCCTTTTCGTGTAATTTCTTCTGTGGTGTATTTTTATTTTTTACTGAGTTTGCACTTGACAGTGTTATGTATACATAATGTTTGTTTTTATTGCCTCCTGCCCAGCAGGTGCTAAACCCCACACATTGCTCTTCAGAACCTTTTCTTTTTTAATCTGTGTGTACTGTCAGTTTTGCTATTATTTCCTTGTCTTGGTTTTCTGTATTTAACTTCCAACCCTCAACTGGTTTGTGTTTAATCCAAACAAATTACTTTTTATGAAGAGTTATTTTTCATTCTGAAGTTGTTCCATTTTTCTCTTATGAAATGCCTTTTTCTCTTCAAACAATACCTCTTGATGCTCTGAGAACAGAAAATTATCGAACTCATTTCTTCTTTGAAGGAAAGATGTTCCTTGTATTCCACATCTGACTCTGTCTCCACCCCAGTGCATGCACCATGGGACAATTCTTTTCTCCTTTTGCTTATTTTCTTGTTTATTCACTTGGATAGCTTTCTCTCTTTGAGGCTTTCACATTCTCCATCAGGCACAAGCCTATCAAAGGGATGTGGGAACTCAGGGTGTGTGAGTGGGCTCCTGCCCTGGCTGGTTCACTTCACTTGACTGGGGTGGGAGGAAGACCACCGCCATGCTTTCGGGTCTCTGAATGCAAGGAGGCAGGTGTGTAACCTACAAAACTAGCTTCCACTCTTCACTGTCTGCATCTTCCCACACCAAACATCTCCCTGGATTTCTGTAGAAGACAATTCTGCTTTGGGGAAGGGAGTTTGATTCAGGTTTGAGAAATGTATGTGTCCATTCTTCTTGTTGTTGTTATTGTTTTGTTCTCTTCATTTGGAATTAAGTTGTTATGAATTGGATTATTTCCTGAAATTGGGAAGTGTCAATCCTTAGGAAGTATAGTATATCATACAACCATGCCATATCCCTTAGAACAAGGAGCAGAGAAATCAGCAGAGTCAGTGATATTCGAACCCAGGCTGAAGTGGTCTGGTCTTCTTAGGTCAGGATGAAGTTTACTTTTCTGTGACATCTATGATGAGTATGAAAGCCACTGTGCTGTCCGGCATGGGACAATCCAAACTCAAGTGAAGGAGACCACTTCAGTTCCATCAAAACGTGAGCACGGTCTACTCTCCAATGCCTATTTTCTGCTCTCTGTGGCTTTCACTTGCTTCTTATCAACACTCCTTTTATGATATATGAAAGCAGATGGCTTCATGGAAGCAGAAATTGCCTTTGTGTCTCCTGATGTGTGTCTTCTAATTACAAAAATGAGGAAACTGAGACAGAGGTCACACAGTAGTTAGTGTGATAAAAGAAATAAATATGTGTGTGGGAGTGACAAAAACCCCAACTTGGTCACTTATAAAGCACAGAAATGTATTCCTCTCATTTCTTGAGGCTGGCAAGGTCAAGATCGAAGGACCAGATGACTCAGTGTCTAGCGAGGACTGTTCTCTGCTTCCAAGGTTGTATCTTCTTACTGTGTCTCCACGTGCTGGGTGGGGACAAATTCTGTGTCTTAACATGGCAGAAAAGAAGGATTATCAGGAAGGCAAAGGGACAGGATTGTAATACAATGCCTTTTAAAAAACTACACAGCTATTGAAAAGGTCAGAACAGGCACGGCTCAATCATTTCATGAAGACCCCACCTCCCAACACAGTCACTCCAAGTGCCAGGCTCCTTCTCTGCTCTGTCCTCTGGTCGTGCTGTTTTGTGTTAGACTTATCGTGCCCAGACATGAGCTGAGATGCACTTGTGGTAAGTTGCGTCAACATGTGGAACTGAATCCTGGGAACAGAAATCTGGAGCATTTTAAATCCCAACAAGAGGTAACAAGATGGCAAACCTTGATGACCTGAGTTCTATCACCAGGTCTCACACAATAGAAGGAGAGAACCAACTCTCACAAGTGTGGAGGTGTACACACACACACACACACACACACACACACACACACACACACACCCCGCATGCTGAACAAATAAGTATAATGGAAAAAATCAAATTCCAACAGATCTTGCCAAATACCAAAACTATCTGGTGGCCTTTTGAGGGCTCAGGAAGATAGGTCTGAGAATATTTCCAAAAGTCCATCCATTCAATTGTGTGGATGTGCAGGTAAAACCTTTTAATAACACAGTTCTTCAGTTCTCTTTGACTGCTGTTTTAGTTATCTAGTTAAGTAGTTAGTCGTTAGTTAGTTAGTTGGTAAAAATGTCTCACCTTTTGTTCCATACCAGCCTATAACACAGGTTGTCCTTGAACTGGTAGCTTCAGCCTTCCAAGTGCTAGGATTTCAAGTTTGAGCTAACATGGGTTCTTCAGCATTCTTCCTGGTGTTTAGAGAGCTGACTTAAGAGACTTTGAAGAGGACTCAGCCTTGGAAGGCGGTAGCATCACAGATCCCAGATTACAGGTCCTGTGACACCTTCCATTCCCACATCCATGACCGTGGCAACATTTACAAAAGAAAGAATTTAATGGGAGCTTGTATATAGTTTCAGAAGTTTAGTTTATTATCCTCATGGAAGAAAGCATGGCAGCACACAGGCAGACATGGTGCTGGAGAAGTTGCTGAGAGTTCTGCATCTGTATCTACAGGCAGCAGGAAGAGACAGTCACTGGGACCAGCTTGAGTGTCTGAGGCCTCAAAGCCCACCCCAGGGACACACTTCCTCCAAGAGGCCACGCCTCCTAATCCCTGTCAAGCAGTGCCACTCCCTGGTGACTAAGTATTCAAATATCAGAGCCTGGGTGGAGTGGGGGAGCATTCTTATTCAAACACCACACCTTGCCCCCATTCTTCACAGTTTCCACCACTTTCGTTTGGAAATCTTCAGTTTTATAATCAGAACCTTCAGCCAGATGTGATATCGGCTTACTTCTGCAAAGGGCTCACAAAAAATGGATTGATGTGGACAAGCAAGAAGGAAGTTTCAAAACATAAGGAAAAGGAGCTTTGAGAACTACAGGACTGAAAGGGAATGGGATCAGAACTACCCAGGTCATTTCTCAGGTGACCACAGAGAGAACATGGCTAGCCACCGGCCTGGTCTCACCCTGGACTCACCTACCCTTCTATCAATAGCTGCTTCCCTTCTCCAGGTACTCACTTTCCTAAATGAGGTGCCGAGGTCAATGACCCCGAGGGATTTCTGCCCAACCTTTAGTGTCCCTCTTTTCTATGACACAAATGTTTAAACCTCTTTCCCTGGACATGCAGATCAAATACCAGCCATTGAAATGTCCCCTTCCTGTGGCAGTACTGTTTTAAGGGGAAACCCACAGGGTTCGTTATCAATGTGCTGAGTGTGTTTCAGACCTCACAAAAGTTGAAAATTGTACATATTTGAGTGAGACATGCATTAAAAACCTTTTAAAAGCATTCACATCAACTTTGGACTCTCTGTTTCAGGGTCATTTTCATCTTGAATGGTAATGTTGACAGTGAATTGTAAATACTGAGAGTGTAAATACACATATCCAGTTACAGAATACAAGTGGATAAAACTGTTTAAATAATTAGCTTTGACAAAATAAAAATCTCAAGTGTAATTTATGGACATTTATGTTTCAGTTTGAAAAATGGGTAGGGTGACTTCTTTTTGAGTCAGAGGCTCAGGTGAGCAAAGGCCCCCATAAATTCTCCTTGACAGCATCCAAGTAAATATCAAGTCATATGCTCTCTGGGAGATATCCACGTGACAACTTACTTGCAGAAATACAGAATTATATCTTGATCAGGTATTTTATTTGAAGAGACCACTGTACATTCTCCAGTGGGCAAGAGTGTTCCCCTAAAAGTTACATAGCTGAGCAATCTTTACTGCTCATTAAGGACATTAAAGAAGGGCATTTGGGCCCCTGGACCTCCACAATTCCAGGGACTTCAGGAACGTCCATTCTATGTCCAAAGTTTCTCTAGCAAAGCAAGCTAAACCAAAACTAGCTGCAGTTTGGGCAGTAACACAATTCAGCATCATGACAAAGGAAGGAGAGAGCAAAATGATATGAGCCAAGACCTCAGGGAGCCGCAGCACCAGATGACAGCCTATGCATCTTACCTGGACCCTGATCCCCAGTCATTCATAGGAGTATATCGCTGTCTTAAATAAGGAGTGAGATCCATACAGAGTGCTCCCTTTAATGTCAGCCCAGAAAACACTTGTGAATGTGTCAGTCAGTTCAGAAGCTGTAATTTTGCAGAAGGACATGTACTTTCATGTAAAAGAACCATAAGATGAGTCTTACTGGCCCCTGAACACTGACTCCGATGTGGCCACTCTTGCTGGACAGACCCCCAAGCACAAAGCAACATTGGTTATAGGAGGAAAGCAGAGAAATTTACTGGTTCCCTGAAAAAACTAGGGAACTACTATAATAAGAGTATCTCACAAATGAAACCCAGGGGTTCCTCAGATATTTGGTGGGTTTCTGGAAGCTTTTTTCTTCTGTGCCATCATGGTGGGCTCTTTAAAGTTCTACCATGGTCAGGTCTATAATGAATTTGTCTCCAATGTCAATTCCAGAAGAGCCTGACTTGAGAAGAAAATTAAAACCAGACCAGAATAACGGTATGAATTAAGTGGGCTTGAATCTGGAACCACCACTCCAGTTGTTGTGATCATAACATGATGATGGAAAGCCACCATGTCCCCAGCCCTGAGCAAAAACAAGGCACCAACCCTGCTTCCTGCCATCTCTGCATTCTGAACCAGCAGCAGTGGCAGAGGGATAGTCTGGAGAATGATAGCTCTTGGGATGCCTCCTGCCAGGGAAACACACCCCTGACAGGCTTCAGCCCTCTAGAATGTACACCACAGATACAGAGCTGCCTCTGGGACAGAGGGATTCAAGTGAGTACCACAAGTGAAAGCCACCATGGTGAGAAAGATTAAATTAGAGAAACAGAAGCCTCGCCTCCCCGGGCAGAGCACAGTCAAGGACAGCAGAGCTTGTTCTGTTTTAGCTCACACTGTTGGGCTTCCCAGGCAGAAATTTAATAGGAAGACAGTGCAGTGGAAAGGCTGGGGGTTGATGGGATTGCTCCCAGCACAGTGAACTGGAACAATTGATAAAGACATACAGTAGCGTTGCTTTGCTTTGAACTGTCCCCCTCCCACTGAAGACATGGATAGCCCTTTGAGGACTGAAGTGCTCTATTATAAGCAGAACTCTAGAGCAAACCATCTCTGCAAGCAGGCATGCCGAAAAGTGACAACTGAGACCTAAGGGGGAGTTTAACAATATGTTTGTGACAGATAAGTTTGAATATTCAGGAGTGGAAAGATAACATTTCTCAACTGCTTCTTTAATTACAGCCTTGGAAGAGGAGGCTGTCAGCTCCACCTTCATCCAGGAAGCTGTCTGTGATGTCTCCATTCATTATGACTGTCTTTGCACTCCAGGGAGGTTCTCAATTGCCCTGCACCACCAGTGCCTTGTGGTGGGTCTCAGAGAGGGACAGAGGCTCATTCCACACCAGGGGTCCGCGGTCAGGACAGTTCTGCAAAAGGTTGAAGGTCATGTGTTCAACCTCACAAAGCTATGCCTTTGAGGAGGCGTCCATCAGAGCCAATATCATGACCATTCCACAGCACTGCCCACCCGCCCACCAAACACCAACATCTATCATGCTCTAACCAGACAGATCTGGTTCACTGATATCTTTGTTTATAAAGGAGTACATTTAGGAAATACTTGTATGCATAATTTTTAATAGCCAAATAATATGTAGGAATCCCCAAGATGGATGAAAACCCCTCAACTGTGGGTTTCATCTCATGACTCACTTCTAAAGAACAAAGTATAGAAATGTAAAGTAGTAACTCTGCCATGTAGTTGACCAGTGGCCACCACCAAAGCCAAAGGGCCAAGATTGTCTCCTGTTGTTTCTCCATGGGCACAGTGGCTGCGTCTGAATCTACTGCCTTTTCAGCCAGTAATTGTGGCTCTGCAATTCTGGCCTGCTTCTCAGGCCTGGTGGGACTTTTACAACCAGCTGGATCTGCCTCCAGCCACCGCCCCCAAATGTAGTTTTTAACGAAATTGCTATCCTATTTATCAATAAGACTCAGGAGTCAGAGGTGGGGAACAGCTAGCTTACCTTCTCTCTTTGCTGGTGTTTCAGAAAGACAGTGTCCCTTCTGATGCACCAAACCTAAAGGGCGCCACACTCAAAGTCCCTCCCTACTACTTCCTGTGCATTTCTAGCCATTTCCTGGACTCCCTCTGACTCTCTGTGGTTATTTTCTGTCGACTAGCCCCGGTTCCACCTCCTGACACAAGGTTGATTTTATTTAATTAATGCAAACTTGCAAACACAGGTTCACAGTGTGATCAAATATCCCACAACAGTCTTCTGCAGTGACTTCACACTAGGAGTGCTTGTCTTTGTAGTGTACACAGGAGGAAAACGTCAGCGAGAACAAGCTAAGGATTAAAGCAGCCCTCCTTAAAACTTCCGAGATGAGGAAAGATGAAGAGGAACAAACAAGAAATTTGCCACAGACAAAACTGAGGGAACCAGTGAAATGGAAGGTAGCATCCTGCACAGGACCCTGGATCAGAAGAAGGGCATTTGCAGAAAACCTTTAGAAACTGAAAACTCTCACAGCCCTACTAACAAGTCAATGTTTATCTCTCAGCCTGACAAACACATAATTATGAAAGATGTGAACATGAGAGATATACAGTTAATCTTGTCACCCTGAGTGGATCTAGAGTCACCTGGGAGACACACCTCTGGCTGTCTTGTGAGTGGGTTTTCAGACAGATTTAACAGAAATGGAAAGGTGCACTGTGAATGTGGAGCACTGTTCAATGGGCTGCTGAACATCAGCCTCTCTCTCCCTCTCATTCCTGACTCCAGATGTGGCCAGCCTCCTCATGCTTCTGTCTCCACAGCTACAGCTGCTGGGTCACATTTCCCCACAGCGACGGACTGCACCCTCAGACTGTGAGTCTTCCGTCCTAAGTTGCTAAATGAAGCCTCTCCTTGCCCAGTTTGCTTTGGGCCACTGTGTTTTATCAAAGCAACAGAAAACAAACTACAGTTAAATCAGAAAAGTATAAAATATCAAACAACCATCAATCCAACTCAAAGAACTAAAAACTAAGAAGAAGCTAAGCCTTCAATTTCTAGAAATAAAAAAGTGATACATATCAGACCAGAAATGAATAAAATCCAGATTCAGAACTATGAAAGTTAAATAAAGCTGACTTTTTAATTTGAGTAAACAGAATTGATAAAACTATACTAAAGGAAAAGAGGGAGAGAACCCTACAGAAATAAAATCAAAGGTTAAAAAAGAAAGACCCCATAACCAGTACTCCAGGTAATCCTTAGCATAGTATCAGTGCCATTCTTTGCAAAAATCAGAAGTAACGCCTATGTTTGGGGATCATGGAAAACTGAAATAGTCAAAGATTGCTGAGCAAAAACAAACAAACAAATAACAACAACAACAACAACAACAACAGAACCCACTGGCATTATCATAGTGCCTGACTTCAAAACATACTTCAAAGCACAAAGCCAGAGTGACAAAAACAATGTGGTATTGGCACAAATGGATACGCAGGTCAATGAAACAGAATTTTTTAACCCAGAATTTTTTAAACTCACTTCCACAGCCTACTGTTTGTCAAAAAAGGCATTAGAGTATATATACTGAAGAAAGGGCAGACTCATTAATAAAAAATTCTGGGGAATCTGGATGCTCATCAAGAAGAATAAAATTAGACCCAGTGTCTTAGTTACTGGGGTTTTTTTTGTTGTTGTTTTGTTTTTGTTTTTGTTTTTTTTTTTTTTTTGTTGTTGTTGTTTTGTTTTTTTGCTGTAAAGAGAAATCATGACCAAGGCAACTTTTCTTTTCTTTTGTTTGATACAGGGTTTCTCTGTGTAGTTTTGGTTCCTGTTCTGGAACTCACTCTGTAGACCAGGCTGGCCTGGAACTCACAGAGATCTGCCTGGCTCTGCCTCCTGAGTACTGGGATTAAAGGCATGAGGCAATGCTGCCCAGCGACCAGGACAACTTTTAAGAGAAAGCATTTAGTTGGGGGCTTGTTTCCAGTTTCAGAGAGTGAGTCCATGCCCATCATGGCAGGAACTGTGGCAGCAGGCAGGCTGGAATGATGCTAGAGTAGTAGCTGAGAGCTTACATCCTGATCCAGAGGCAGGAAGCAGAGAGAGATTGACTGGGCCTGGTGTGGACTTCCGAAGCTTCACAGCCCACCTCCCTGAGACACAGATCCTCAACAAGGCCAAAACTCCTAGTCCTTCCCAAACAGTGAACTAACTGGGAGCCAAGCATTCAAACATACAAACCTATAGGACCCATTGTCATTCAAACCAGCACACTCGGCATCTAAAAAGTCAAATCAAATTGGGCCAGATATGCAAATGTAAGTGCTGGAACTATGAAGCATTCAAAGCAGGAGGGGCGCTCCAGGACATTGGTCTGGAAAATAATTCTTTGGATGTGACTCCCAAACACAGCTTCAAAAGTAGAAATTGGCGAACAGAATTACATCAGACTATAAAGTACCAGAACAATAAATGAATAGCCAACAGAGAGAAGGGAGAGGGGGGAAATAATTGCAGACTACTTATCTGGTAAGGGGGTGAGTCTTAGGGATGTAATAGGAACCCAGTCAAGGGCATGAAAACTAAATAATCTGATCTTAAAATGAGCGAATGATGTGAAAATACATCCCTCAAAGGAGGACATACAGATGGCCAGCTGGAATCCGAAAATGAAAATGTTCACTGTTCTAGCCATCAGTGAGATGAAAATATAAACCACAAGGGGAGTTGCCTCACTCCAGTTAGAATGGCTGGTATCACAAAGACAAAAGGAAAAAAAAAAGACAAATACTGGCAAAGACAGAGAAGAGGATTCTCACATAATGTTGGTGGAAAAGTAGTGTGTTATGGAAAACAAAAACATTTGCCAGCAAGTGTCTACCTGAGCTCTATACCTGAGACACATATAGTAGAAGGAGAGAACATTCTCCTATGAGCTGTCTCCTGACTGACACATGTGTGTCCTAGCACTTACACACACACACACACACACACACACACACACACACACACTCACTCACAGAAATGTCTCTGTCATTTGTTTGTTTTTAGAACTATCATGTAAGTCAGTAATTCCTACAACTGGATTACAGCCAGAAGAAACTGAGTCCTTCTAACAGGGACACACCTGCTCACCATGCTCAATAGAGCACTATTCTAACTGTAATAACATATGGAAACAACTTAGATGTCCATTGGCAGAGGAATAGATGTAGAAAATGTGGCAGATAGACACCATGGAACATTATTTGGCCAATAAAAGATAGAAATTCTGTCATTTGAAGAAACACAGATGGTCCTGGAGGGGACATTGTATTTAGTGAAACATGGCAAGGACAGAAAGACAGACAGACCACATGCTCTGAAAGTTCAAGAGGCTGACCTCATTGATGTGCAGGACAGAAGCAGGTGAAGGCTGGATGCACAGGGGGTGGTGGTAAGATAGTGAATAAGTACTGGGTTCAAGTGGATCAAAGCCACGGCTTCCAGTGTCCACAGCACAGCAATTAACCGTAGCTAAGAGGAAAGACTTCCAGCGTCCCTAGCCCAAAGGACACATGCATCAGTCCTCTCTCCTGATCAACTTGACACTTACTTTATGAATAGTATGCAGCTATTCTTCCAATGACATTCTTAGATCTATATTTATTTTTTATGTTGTTCGTTTCCCTTTCCTGAGGAGAGAGCTGACTATATGGTCCTAGTGGTGATGGGTGGAATCCAGTAGGATCCTGCTTTCTGAGGGTCTTATTGTTCTTAGTGTATTGTTACCTTGTCACCATTGGGAAGCCAGCTGACCAAAGGAACTCAGCCTTCATCTAGAATCATAGCAGTGAACCACATACCACAAGGGTCTCTGCAAGCTTTGTGTCCCATCCTGGTCTCACTATGGATACAGTCAGGAAGATCAAGAGTTACAGCTCATTAGATAATACAAAATCAGACCTGGAACAGGATGGAGAGAGGGAATGGGGGAGAGACTGAAATTTTTCCAAGGAGAAGAGTCACCTCCTACTTGAATTGTGAGCTAGAGTCCACCCACATGTGTGACACCACATACTTCCGGTGTGATGCCACCAACACCCACGTGCAGCAAACAGCAGCCAGTTGTTTTACCCCTGGCATCGAGCTCTAAGGAGCAAGAATGGAGACTGCCATTCCAGGAAGTACCTGGTGCTGGTGGCCATGTGGACAGTTATGCAGCATCTCCATGACAAGGTGGGAAAGAAGGTTCAGGATTCCAGAATCTTCTCCAGGGAGCTGTGGAATGTTAGCAAGAACAGCACTGAGCAGACCCAAAACTCATTTTCTGGGAATTCTGAAATCCTTCCGCTAGCACTTGCCTCCCTCAATGAGAGCTGCCAGGCTTAAATTTCTCACTATTTTTATTTTCTGGGGAAATGATCATTCTTATAAATAGCCTTTTAAATGTCAAACTAACTGTTTGAATAATTTATCTCTACTTCTTATCCTGTATAACTTGCTTAATTTTCTTGAGCATGTCTAAAAGGTTAAGGGGGAAGTGTTTTGCAAATAAGCATCAAGAATAAGCAACCATGATCTATCTCCGTGTGTGTGTGTGTGTGTGTGTGTGTGTGTGTGTGTGTGTGTGTGCGTGCGCGTGCGTGCGTGTTCACAGGCATGTAGGTGTATGTGGACACATGTGTGAGTGTACATGGAAGCCAGAGGCCATCCTTGGGTGTCTTTCTCAGTCTCATGATATTTTTTGAGACAGTGTCTCTTGCTTTTACCTGAAACTCATTGGTTTGGGCTGTTTAGCCAGGGAGCTCCAGGGATGTGCCACTCTCTGCCTCTCTGGGGCTGGGATTACAAGCGTACAACACCATAACCATCTCTCTCTTTTTTTAAACATAGGTTCTGGGATTGCACTCACAGTCCATGCATGCACTTTACTGACTGAGCCACTTGCCCAGCCCTGGCTCATGTGTTGGGTCCCACGTGGCTGGAAGGAGGTCTTCTTTTTAATATCCTATTTACACTTGGCTCTGACTATTCATCAGTCACCCACAGTTAAGCTTAAGATGGGTTTAAACCAAGACTCCACCAACCAGAGCACTTCCTCCACGGCCACAATACCCCAACTTTCCTTCATCAGACAAAAACACTGTTTCCCAGCACTGTGCACAATGCACACTTGTCATCTTGGTTGTCTCTGTCTTCCTTGGTCATGGTCAGTTAGAATCTGGCTGGCAGGCATGTTGAAGACAGGAAGCATTTCAGTTTCCCCTATGCGGAAGTTCTCACAGCATATACAGACCAAAGATAAGATGCATCTGGGAATCCACCAGAAACGTGTTTTAGCCATGCCTCCAGACATGCTGAATCAGGATCTCAGATTCTGATTCTCCATTCTAGTTCTCCAATGTGGCAGTGCATTTTTTTTTTTTTTTTTTTTTTTGAAGCTGAGGATCAAACCCAGGGCCTTGCGCTTGCTAGGCAAGTGCTCTACCACTGAGCTAAATCCCCAACCTGGCAGTGTATTTTTTTTAAAGACCTGGAGATAGGGAACTAAGGATGTAACTGTCTTACATAGCATAGCACAAAGCCCTGGGTTCAACCACCAACACTATATAAACAAGGGTGGTGGTGTCTGTAACAGTCGAGGCAGGGATATTAGAAATTCACTGTCATTCATCCTCATCTACATTGAAAGTTTAAGGCCAGCCTGAGCTGCCTGAGATCCTGTCTCCAAAAAGAGTACTGACTTCATGACTACCAGGAGATGATGAGTACATTGACCAAGTGCATGGACGCTGATCCTTTTCAAGAGTCCTTAGTGAGCTGACAGGGAACAAAATTGAAAAACCTCTGGACTGGAACACGGAAACTCTAAACTTAGATGCCTCCCTAGTGCAGTGTCCTGTGGCAATGGCACTCCATCCTATTGTACCTGAAAGTCTGTTTCTCTCTAGCAGCCAGAACAAAGCAAAGTTGGCTGCTTTGGACACCTTAGACTAATACAGGGGATTCCAAATGTTTTCATTCATTGGTTTTTCCTTCTAGTATAGCTTCTCTGACAAGACTGGGGATGGGGTCAGCCATGCCCACTTCCCCTTGGGCTGACTCCTGAGCAATCTCAAAGATGAGCCATGGGATTCTGTACCTGTCTTGGAACCCTGAGTCCCAAGAGCAGGAAATCCTATAGTAGGAGGCATCATTGGGGACTACACCCTGCTGGGTAGACCTTTCTTTCTCCCATGACACCAAGCTTCTGTGTGACAGATTGGAATGGTCCCTCTATACCCCTTCAATGCTCAGTGCTTATGTTCAAAGATGTCCCTATGGCAACTTTATGAAAACTCTTAAACATCCAGATTTGCCTTTAGCATAGCCAATTTCACTGCAATTAACATGCCCTAGTGGATGTAAATGACCTAGAGAACACCAAAGCCCAATTGAAATTCCTACGGTAAGTGTGCAATTATTTTCCATAAGAGCTCAGTTCTCACTTCCTCTGGCAGTCCTTCCATGTATCATACAAAAGAAGCATGTTTCCTACTCAGTGGCCTCCTACCCCTGCAGGCCTTTCCTCCCTTTCAATTAACAATCTGCTACATGAATTCATTGATCATTTGCATTTCATCCCTCTTTGTTCTGTTGAAGACATGGTCTCAATTATTCCAGGATGGCCTTGAGTTGTTCACTACACTGCTCAGGATGACCTTGAGTTGCTGATGTTCCTACCTCCAGGGCTTTGTGCATGCCAGGCAAGCACTCTGCCAGCAGAACTGCACCCCACTCTTTCCATGGGATTATATTTCTCTCTTTCTGGTGAGGGCAGGGCAGGTCTACATAGCTCACTCTGGTCCCAGTGGCTGGCAGTGTTCTCAAGTAAACAAAACCATTGTCCCTATCCCAGAACCTGCATGCTTTTCTCTTTTGAGAAGCTTTCTCTGACTGGGCTTTACTTTGGAATCAAATAGGTCTATGACACATGAAAGTTTGAACCCAGAGACAAAGGAAGTATCCCTTCCAGGAGGGTCCCGGCAGCCCCACTGATGTTCTGGCTACAGTTGCCTCTGTTAGACATGACCAACCACAAAGCATAGGGCACACGTGCCACAAAGAAGGAGATCAGTTCCTGTGGCTGCACTAGCCAGGGAGGTCAGGCAGAGTGGCATGGCTCTTCAGCCTTTCTGTACACAACACAGCTTACTCCAGCTTCATGGAGAGCGTGACGGTCAGCCTTCTATATTACTCCAAGTTAGTGGTTGGGCAATGGCACCCAGCTTAAGTCAGAGATTTAAGACTGGCTTGGCATTTCTCTTTGTAGCGGTCCTGTTATGGTCATCTCAGACCCTGGCAGTCACCAAGGCCAAACACAAACATAAAGACCCTTCAGCTACAGGACACATCAGATGTCACCGGTCACTTTAAAAGGTAGAATCATAGTCCGAATCTTACAACAAATAACAACAGAGTGTTTGTGCCAACCCTGCCATCCAGACATATCTTTCTAGCTAGCAACAGTGACAATGGGAGACAACAGGAACTTGGCCCTCTCTCCTTTCAGTCCCACTCACTGTGACAGAAACAGTCAAGGGTAGATTATGTAACAAAATCTGCTTTTCAGTAGAGAACTCCCCATGAAGCACTGATACCAGTGGAGGATCTTGGAATGCTGTGAAGGTTGTCATTGTGTGACTGTTTAAAGACTTCGTGACTTGCTCCCTCATGACCCAGTGAAGAGAAGAAAGGTGGACAAGTCCCTGAGTGCTGAGTGCTGAACCTTATCAGGGCATCCATCTAGTTCTTTGACTCTCATGGGACTCAGTCACCCACCTGCAGGATTACACCTGGCACTGGCTGCAGAGGGCACTCATTTCTCAGGGCAACTATGACCAACTAAGTCCATAACTGCATCAAGTAAGGCAATGGAAACTCATTGCCTCAAGTTCAAGAGCTCAGTAACCCTAAACCAGGATATCCACGGGACTGGGAGGACGTCCATGGGACTGTGCTCTTTCTGGGAGTTCTAGAAGATGACCTTTCCCACCTCTTCCAGTTCCTGGTGGTACCAAGAGTCCCTTGGCTTCTTGCTCTGTTGTTCTAGTTCCTTCCTGTTTTCACTGGTCTTTTCTCTGTGACTTTGCATCCTCATCAGTCTTTGGGGAAGACATTCTCTTCAAACTTGCAGCCACTTGATGCTGTTGCTTCCACAAAGGCTGTTTCAGAGCGAGGCTTCCCCTCCACAGTTCTGAGCTATGGATCTGGGGTGATGGTGTTCAAGCAGATAGCTAGGCAAACATTAGCAGGAGGCAAGAAGGTGTTGTAGGGATCTACCCTTTTGCAGCTAGGCACGTCCATGAGGTAACCAAGGAAACTGCTGCATCTGGGAAGCTGCATCTTCTGATATATAAAAACAGCCTTTTGTGGCTCAGCATTTATAAGGCTGGAGTTGGGCTCTTCCCCCAAATAGAAATTAAGGTGGGAAAGCACGTTCCCTCGACTCTATATACCCATCAATGAATATTCTTGTAGGCAAGGCAGGAAACACTGCAGAGGCCTCTTGGTTGTGAAGTTTATCCAGGAAAGTGAGAGAAAACAGAGGTAGTACCCGAGGAGAAGGAACCACAAAAAAATGGGGAAAGCAACGGGATTTGTGGTACCAGGAACTGACCCTAAAGCCTCATTAGGCAAGTGTTCCACCACTGAGCTACATTCCCAGCTCTCTTTTTTATTATCTTGATGTTAGGTTGCATTAAATTATCCACTTCATTTGGAAATCAAGGCTGCCTTGGAAGCCATGTTCCTCTTGTCTCAGCCTCTAAGTAGCTTGGATTGCGATCTTCACTACCAGGTCCAATGTAAAACCCACAATGAAGGATCCTCTGGAGCAGTTCACTCCAGTCTCTCTGGAAGGTGCCATTGCTCTGTTTTGCTAGCTAAAGTCTGTCTCCTGTCTGGATATCTCCTTTAAGAAGCCAAGAACTAAGGAGGAAATCACTAAACAACAAGAAGACATCACCCAACCCAAACGATACCACTCATTGATAAAATACCTCCACAGAAACATTCAAGGAATTACCAATTCTTCATTGAACAAGTGGGTTCCAGAGCCCAGCCAAGCTGACTAGTAAAGCTAGCCTTCCCAGTAGCACATCTGTAGTATGGGACAGTGGTATTCATTCCTTCCCAGAATCTCCATCTTTCCCATTAATTATAATGAGTTTCTTCCCAAGCGGTTGGCCACAAGAAGACACAAACCACAACCAATTCTTAAGAAAGGGGTGTGGGGTGTCATCATTGTGAAACAATGAATTGCCTTGCATCATGATTTTCCTAAATGAAGATGGAGATGGAGATTGGCTCTACCCAAAGAGTCAAAGGCATACTGAAGCATGAGTCAAATTCTTCTGCTAAGGCTTCCTTGTGATGTGTGCTGGAGATGTATATTCAACAAGATGAGCACAGACTGCTTATGCCCCTCCAGCCTAGACATCATGGATATCCTCTTGTAGCCCACCTAGGGAAGGCTCCTAGGGGTATCTTGGGATACATGGTAAAAGGGTAGGAGAGTTTCTTGTGTGCATGCCAGTGTACAGAGAGAATCATTGTTCTAGTCATCCATTCAGGAGCATTTAAAAAGCATTTCAGCACCTCCTTCTTGCCACAAAGAGCCTTGGAGAACTAACCCAGACCAGCAGTGTCATCCATTTCAGAAGACACTCGAGTGAGGCAGCATACTGTGTTACATTTCCTGTCCTGTACATGAATGCCCAGGCTACAAGCTATGTTTGGAAGGTCCTGGAGATGCAGACTGGAGAACTTCAGAATCAGAAATGCTGGCTCCAATGTCACTTTCCAGTAGGACCTATGCCCTGTAGCACACAAGCCTCCTGAATGAAGCTCTCCTACCCACAGTTCTTTGGAAAACACAGCTCAGATTCCTGGGGCTATCTACAGGCCAGGAGAAGTTGATCCTCAGTTTCTCTGCCACCATCCCAGTGGGAGAAGCGGTCCTCAAGTACACACACATGGCTCTGGTAAAATGACCCATCAAGGCTAATTACCATAAGCTTGGCATATATGGCCGACTGTGTTTGTTGGAGCTGCAGCCTAAGAAAGGCTGTATGAGGTTAGGGGACTGAGGACGCAGGCTACCAAAGGCAGTCAATCTCACTCTAAACTTTGGAGGAAAGGTGCTGTCCAAAGACTAAGGAGGATTCTTCAGGTGAACAAGCCTTTTATAGACTTAGCATTTTAGTAAGTGAGCAAATGTCTTCCTTTAGCAATTAAACAAGGCCTTTGTAAAAGTACAAACAACCTTCTTCAGCCTTGATGTGATGCTAATACCCACTCTGAAAAGCAGGGGAAAAAAGACCTTCCAATCAGACCTGTGCTAAGGAATAAGAGTCTGAGCAGAGGTTTGCGGGTCAACAGGAAGGGGTCAGGGGATACATCATATTCCCCTGTACCTGGATTCTTAAATATTGATGCAAATGTAAACTACTTTTATATTTCTGTTTAAGATAATTTGTATATTGATCCAAATACAAAACTATATTTCTTGTGTTGTACATATATTTCTACTCCTACTTGAAATATCTTGTATATTGATACAAATGTAAAATTATATTTGTCATACTGTTATATATGTTCTATCTCTATTTAGGATATTTTGTGTATTGATACATATTGTTGTCATATTGCATATTGCACTATATATTTCTACCTCTGTTTAAGATATTTTGTGTATTGTCACAATTTTGAGGTCATTGTCCTTTTACTGTACATTTGTTTACATACTTTTTGCCTTGTTTACATGAAGCTTTAGTCCTTAGGTTGTTTAGGTAGATAAGACTTACAGAGTTATAGTCACCATGCTTGTCATCTCTATAGTTATGTTAGTTAGGTTGTCCAAATTTACAGATACATAGGTCAGATGGACAGGTAATCTTCAAACACTTCATAGACCTAGAGAATATGGCATTTAAATAACTTAGAATTCTATTGTCATGAAACACAATTGCTCCTGGCAGCACTGATCTGATACTGAGGGAATGTTGGGCTTCTAAGACATTTCTGTTTGGAAGTTTGTCTTCTTCCTGGTGTGTAATGGCCTACTGGGCAAAGAACTGCCCTTGTCTGGACTGCTGACAGTACGAATGCTCTCCTTTCTGGATGAGCAGGACACAAGAAAAAGTGACTTCTGAACTCTGCCAAGACAGGATAAGATGGTCTTTCAAAATTCCTGCTTCTAAAAATGGTCTGTCAGATACTCTAGGCCTATAGCCAAATTGGATGCCCCAACGATCCTGAGAAACTTTAGGTGACTGTCCAGGCTGCCAGCTCTCTCTGTCTATTCTTGAAAGAATTCCCAATGTTGCTTGCATGCTTCTCCTGTTTCTCAGGTATTATGATATTCCTTTCCCAGGTCTTTGATGGGGTTGAAGACTAGTAGTTACAGTTACAAACTTCTTGTCTCTTAGCTAGAACATATTAAGTATTAGATTCAGGTTCTTCAGGATAGGACAGCTTTTGGAATAATCTCTCTAATATACCATTTACCTATGTTCTGGACATCTCTGGATTTTAGTATGTGTCTCTTGTTGGATGTTGTTCTTGTTGGTTGTAGTTCCATTTTGCTTAGGTTATTACCCTTTATTTCTCCTGGACAACACTTAATAATCATTCCTATTATATATAGCTTTGTGTTAGGTTAGAACTTTCTTATTTAGACAAAAGGGGGAGATGTAGTGGGTGGCTGTTTGAGCCATGCCCTGAAACACCACCCCTAGGGAGGTAGCAGGCAACTGTTACACCTGCCTATGACCTTGAGGTTCATGCCCCTCAGGTGTAGCCGCTGGGGACCCTGAAGACCTGGAATGCACCTACGCTCTTTCTCTCTTCAATACATCATGGTTTGGGATGCTGGAATGTACCAGGGCAAAGCTCACCAGAGAACAGCACTGGACCATGCCTCACCCTTCCAATATCCTATGATAAATTCCTTTATTTCATCTTGTGAGTTAACCCCTGAATAAATTCCTTTGCTCATTAAATAGATTTCGTAGATTGTTAGCGATATAATCCCAACAAAAGGAGGTTCACAAACAAGGTTCCCAGGGGTCCTGGGATCTGGGAGACAGAGCATGGCTGGGCTCTGACTTTGACGAATAGAAGGAGTTGGATTGTCCTTGGCTCCCTCCCCTCATTTCTGCTTTGTAAGACAGCTAAACAGAGAAAATAGACATAAAGGATATTCATCCAGCCCCTACCCCAATAACATCATAACGCTTTCAAAGGCAAGAGGACAAGGACTGGGTGAAAAGACAAGACCTGGACACCCCCCCCCCCCCCCGCACATATCCCCCTGTACCTGTGCTCCCCTCCACACTGCCACCTCTAGAGCTATGGGCCTGATTCTGATGACAAACTAGTTGATATACGCTCTGAAGAACTTTCCTGGTGTCCTCAAACCCAAGTCCAGAAACTCATCTCACCAAAGAAAGTGGCCTCCATCACTGTCTCTCCATCTCCTTGAGACACATTCCTCTTAGCCCTCTGGAACCATGGGTCGATATCACACAGCACACTTACCCCACATGGATGTTCTACCTGGCTGTTTCAGTGAGAAAGAAAGGCTGTATTCATACAGGGGACAAAAATGGAGGAGAAGGAAGGAAAACTGTCTCACACAAGATTCAGGTATTTCACACCCAGGGCTTTGGATGGAGCTGAGGGGTCACAGCTGGATAGGAATATTAAAGGAGACATGTGGGCTAATGAAGGGGAGGAATATTTGTGTGGGAACAGGTGAAGCTCTCCCAAGAACTCAAGGGCCACCTCTTATCACCCCCTTTATGGTGTGCTGTTTCTAGTCTTCCCATGGGCAAGTCTCTTTGAAAGGAAGAGGAAAGATGAGGTGAATCTAAGCCAAGTCAGCCCAGATAATAATCTGAGCAAAATATTTCTCAAGTGACCAATGCCTTTGCCTTGAACTGAGTCAAGAGAGCATGTCAGTCCGGAAGCGGGAGAGACAACTTGAAGGTAGAGATGTCAAGCCTTCTCTTCTCATTCCTGTCAGCCATCAGACATTGGGGGCCAACGTAAAGGGTCAGTGTTCTCAGAAATGGCCTTCCAGACTCTGAAAAGTAACCTAGCAATCATGTCATCATAATCCATGTGGCAGATGTGTCATCCACGACAAAGCTAGCAGGAGACTGATAATGTGTCGCTGGTTGCATGGCCTACAAAATGAGATTTTCACCCAAGAGCAAGTGAAGCTGAGGACCTAATGAGCCCCAGTGACTCCGAGGGGCTTGCTATGAAGAGACTGTGATTCTGCTGGGATAGATGCTTGGTGACTGAGCTGATTCCTGAGGCTGGCCAAGGGCATGGCATGGAGTGAGCATTGTCTTCAAAGTCCTGTGATGTATGTAGTTCTGCAGCCAGAGAAACCACAAACAAAATGTGCATCAGTGCCACTGTGGTGGGGAGGGTGTGAGAGAGAAGATGGGTGTGAAGAAGATGTGGTCCATTTCTCCCAGCTCCTGGAGCCAGTGACATCATGTGAAAACCAAACCAGTGTCTCTAGATAGAAGAAGCCAGAATTCACTGATTTATCAAGGACCATATGATCAATTCCACCTGACAGCAAGAGTCCGTGGGGAAATCTCATAGTGTTCTGGGACTGTGGGGCCCAAGGGCTGTGGAACAGCAGCTAGGATGACACTTCAAGTTGACTTGTTCCTATTCACATAAGCCTTACCCCGTTCCCATAACCCTGAATACCCAATGGTGGCATTCTTGCCTCTGAGGAGTCATGTGACCATGTCTGGAGACACTTTCCTTATCTCACTGTTAGAGGGCAAGGATCTGATGAACGAACACCCTGCAATGCCCAGGCCAGCCCCACCATGTGCTCTACCCCAATGTCCAATGTTGAGGAGAGACACCTGGCTGTAAGTTCCAAAGATTCAGGTTCATAAATTCTCAAAATGTTTTCAAATTCCAGATTTGTTCATCCAAGCTAATTGTGACTAACTCTCATATTTAAATAATTACATCTTAGAGATCAAAGTAGGACATCTGAGACAAAGTGCACAGAAAAGACTGAAAGGGGAGGAAATATGGAATCCTTCGCTTTCTAGTCAGCATTCATTAAGTTTGGACAAATGTATCACATCATGGTGTGAAAGAAAGGTTAGGTCCCAAATAGGAGCAGCACGATGTTTGCCTGTGACCCATCACCTAGGCATATTCCCTGATATCCCCATATTAGCAACCATGGCAGAAGCCCAGGCAGCGCTGCCTGTAAACACAATGTCAACTGAAGGAGAGGCATGTAATTACACCAGGCAGGAGATGGCACTCACCAAATTGCATGTTTTCCAGATTCCCACTTCACAGTTTAATAATATCGCCTGTAATTACACAGCACTACAGTGTGTGATGTCACAGACACACTGGATATGTGCTTTAGGAATCTTCAGCAGCCCTGCTTTGCATCCAAGGCGTCCCCTGTGCTCAGGCTGTTCTGGCCTCCCCGTAGACCTAATTAGCCAGGAGAGCAAACAGAGCAACAAAATGGCTGCTACGGGGCACCTCCAAAGCAAGCGCTGGGACTCCACGGTCAAGGGAAACCTTCTCTGAGCCTATGGAGGCCCTTCAGCAAAACAGCCCTAGCTGGTGCGGCATGCCTAAGTGTGTGCTGGACCTCCCACCCAGACACACCCACACATGGCTGCAGGTGTTCCATGGTAGTGATGCCTCTGTCCTTGTGTGTAGGTGTCCTGGGCCAATGTCCCACAGCTCAGAGTGGAAGTAACAGATGCATTGCTCACTCCTCTGAAAT
Organism: Onychomys torridus; assembly: GCF_903995425.1. NCBI lineage: Eukaryota > Metazoa > Chordata > Mammalia > Rodentia > Cricetidae > Onychomys > Onychomys torridus. The sequence goes on along the minus strand of NC_050457.1, from coordinate 73,310,611 downwards.
CCAAATGTTGGAGATGCAAGTGTTGATTCCCTGGAGACTCGGCGGAGGGCCTGCTCTGAGCTGCTTTCTGTGGTTTGTGGGTGGTCCTTCTCTTAGTTCTTTCTCTCATCCTTCTGACCAAGTCCCTGACAGAAATAACTAAAGTGAAGAACCTTTTACTTTTGAGTAACTCATAGAGTTCAATACAGGATCATTTGGGTATGTCTGCTCCTCTGAGCCATGGAACATCATGGAAGCTGCAGTCTGTGTCTAAAGAGCTCCTTGGCAGACAGGAAGCAAAGGCTGTAAGTATGGGAAGAGGTCGTGGTGAGCCATCACCTCCAGGAACACGTTCCTAGGTGCTACCAATAACTAGGCTCCATCTCCTCCCTTTCACTTCTGCTCACACAATCATAATGAATTCATCAATGCAGTAAGCCATCCACTGGGTCAGAGCCCCCGGGATCTGAACAACACTGAAGCTGCCCTCACAGATACACCAGAGACAGGGCTGGGTTTTTTGTTCCCTCTCCGTCTCTCCTTGGCTTTAGTATTTGTTTGTGGTAAGGTCTTACTCTGTTGCTCATGCTGGCCTGGTACTCACTGGGCAGTTCAGGGTGGCCTTGAACCCTCAACAGTCCTCCTGCCCCAGAGCCTCCTGAATACTGGGATCTCCAGTGTATGCCTCCATATCTGGCTTTCAGGTCCTTGTTAGTTCAATCAAGCTGGCATTTAAGATCACTCATCTTCTCTCTGTGTCTTTTCACATGTACATGTTTGTCCCTGTGTCCTAATGTTCCCTTATTACAAGGACACAGATCCTATTGCATTAGACCAGGCCCTGCTCCAGTGACTTTACTGCAACTGAATACCTCTGTAAAGATAATAGATGGTTGGGGATTTAGCTCAGCGGTAGAGCACTTGCCTAGCAAGCGCAAGGCCCTGGGTTCGGTCCTCAGCTCTGAAAAAAAAAAAAAAGAAAGAAAGAAAGAAAGAAAGAAAGAAAGAAAGAAAGAAAGAAAGAAAGAAAGAAAGAAAAAGAAATAAAGCCACACTCTGAAGTATGAGTAAGCCAGCTTTATATTCTTCAGAGGGAATACAGTTCAACCCACCACCTACTTCTCTTACTGGTTCCCCCTTTCACAAAGGCACTGTAGGGTGGTATACCTGCCGAGGGCCCCAGGAAGTATCAGGCATTCTCAGGTGCAACGCCCCCCCACACACACACACACATACAACACTGGCTTAAGCTACATACATTTCCATTTACACAAAATGGTGAAACTTGTTTCTGCAGCTAGAAGTGGTGGGTCAGGATTTGAACCTGGATCTGACCAGTAGAAAACTTGGGTCCTTCCCAGTCCCACCTCCCAATTCCTACTGCTTCTCTTTATCCCTGTAACTAAAGCAAATCAGTCTTAATTTAGCTCTTTGAGCACTAGAGAGCCCTCCAGCTCCTCCAGAGAAAACTCGAAAACCCTGGTGTGTCATGAGTGTGCTGTGGGGAAACGCACTGCTACAGACTTGTATTTTTAACTCGGGCAGCAAAAGTAATCCTTGTGCTGTGAAGTTACTTTCTAAGTCCAGCTAGTATGGTGTGGGGAGTCCAGCCCTCGATTGTCTGCTTTCTATTTCTATCTAATGCCAAGCTTCTCACCTTTGGAGCAGGAGGAAGTATATGACTCCAGGCAGCACACTCCCTTTGCCTCTTGGTGCCAGTGACTCTCAGGACAGTGGGTATCAGACAGCAGGGTCCCCAAGGGGCCACAGGCTGTCTGCCTTTGAAGTGCATGCCAGAAGTCAGAACTTCAGATGAAGTCATAGCCTCTCTCCATTGTCCCTGCTTACCTTGACCCAGTTCCAGGTACCCGTCTAGCCAAAACTTGAAAGACAGACTGTGTACTTTGCCCCACAAATCAAGATATTTAAATTCTATCCACTCCAATACTGTTGGTGACGTAACCCCACATTTGCAAAGGCATCTGAATGGAAACTGGAGTAGAGCAGCTAGAGGTGGACTTGCAGAAGTTAGTGTCTTCATGTTAGCATCCACTTCAGCAGAGGGTCCTCCTGCTCCCCCGTCCTCCCTCCTGCCACCCCGGCCAGGACTGCTAGCATCCACGCAAGCACCACAGCTGTCCTTCCTCTCTCTCACCTTAGGGGAGATTGCTACCCAAGAATATGCTCCGGTCCTAATCCTAGCACCTATGAGGTGACCTTTTCTGGAAATAAGTGAAATTACAACGAGTGTGGCCCTGGTGTGATGCTGAGCTGGTGTTGGCATCCCTGCCAGAAGAGGAGATTCCTCATGCAGCCAGAGGTGCTGCTAGGTGGGATGCAGGGTCGGCTGGGAGACAAGCCTCTGGACATGTCCATAACGGACTCAGTAGACTGGTCTAATTGGGGGTGAGAAAACACACCCTAAAAGTGGGTGTGCTGTTTCATGGGCTGCAATCCTAGACTGAAAAGGAGAAAATGAGCTAAGCATCCTGAGCGTCTCTTGCTTCCTAACCATAGTGTAGATGTATCCGGCTTGTTAAATAAGAAACACAGAACCAATTGCAGAGTTAAAAACCACGAGGTCAGAGCAAGAGCGTAAACCTTACCCTTCACTGCTTCTGCTGTTCTTCCTCTCCACAAGAGACCTACTTCTCTGCGTCCTGTCTATTTAAAGATTTTCTGTTCTGTTTTCTCATTGGTTGTAAACCCAGCAACATGACCTCGTCACTGCCTGTTTGTACAGACTTCCAGGTCTTCTATGGTTGGTATTGAGATTAAAGGCATGTGTCTGCCATGCTGGCTGTGTCCTTGAACACACAGAGATCCGCCTAGCTCTGCCTCCCAAGTGCTGGGATTAAAGGCGTGCCCCACTACTGCTCAGCTTCCGCTCTGGCTTGCTCTGACCTCAAGGCAACTTTATTGACATACAAATAAAACCACATTTCAATACAAATAAAATATCACTATATTTCCCCTTTGTGACCAGCTGCCTCACCCCCCAACCACTAGGCCTTTTCCCACCACGATGGGCTGTACCCTCAAACAGTGAGATGGAATAGCCCTTTGTCCCTTACGGTGTTTGGTCATGCAAGATGAGTAACTGATGCAGATTAGGAACAGATAGAAACTGGGGTGGCTCTGCCACACCCCAGCAATGTCAGGGAGAGGTGGAGAAGACTGCCGTCCAGAGTCTTGAGGGACCACGGCTCCCCCACAGCTTGCCTTGGCCGTATGCCCTGTGCGACTGACAAAGGACATGTCTCTGCTGTTTTGGGTGCCAAGTTTGTGTTTCTTCATGATGACAGTGCAGGACACATCCCCCGTCACCTTCTGCACTACCATTCTGTCAGTTCTGATGGGAGCCACAGCCACTCCAGTGAAGACCAGCTCAAACCAAGTTTTATGGTAGGGGGGAAAAAGACACTAAATTCTGTTTAGAAAAAGGAGGCTTGTTAGAAATGAACATTTCCTCTGGTTTGAGGGCAAAACCTACAACATCCCTACCACTTCCTGTTGATCACCTCCTACCTCCCCCCCCCCCCCCCCCCCGCCCCGTGAGCTGAAACTATAAATGAGCACTGTGCAATGGGGTGGGCGCCCAAGCTGAGGAAGGGCTGTGGGAGACAGGAGTGGGCCCTGAGTCACACTCCCCACCTGCTGCCTCCCCCGCCTGAGTCACCACCCAGCCAATCAGCACTGTTTCTCCCTGGCTCAGCTCCCGCCATCTGAACAGAGGCACCAGATGAGAGGCAGACCTGGGGATGGAGGAATGCAGACTCCCTGCGAAGGACAAAGGGCCTCAGAGAAGGTCACTAGAATGATTTATGTCTCTCATCGCTGACACAAAACGCCTGGCGGGAAGCTGCTCAGGGGGGAAGAGATTTGTATGGCTCCCCGCGTCAGAGGGTGGACGCAGCATCGTGGTGGGGAGGGCACAGCAGCAGGAGCATATGCCTCTGCTCCTCACACATGGCTGCAGAGAAAGCAGGTGACAACCTTCAAAGGCTGCACCCAGGGATCCATCCTCACCATTCTAGTGGAGCTCTGGTATACTCTTAAACTGGGGTACTCCAGTTTACTTAAAAAAAAAACAAAAAAACAAAAAACAAAACAAACAAAACAAAACAAAACAAAAAAACCTCTGGTATACTCTTAAAAAGAAATGGTCTTATGGGTTGGAGATTCAACTCAGAGGTAGAGCGCTTGTCTAGCAAGCATAAGGCCCTGTGTTTGGTCCTCAGCTCTGGTAATTAAAAAAAAAAAAAAAAAAAAAAAAAAAAAAAAAAAAAAGGTCTTATGTGGAAAGACCACTGTCCTCATAAGAGCCAAACTCATGCAGGCTGTGAAAGCCCCTCCCTCCAGCTCTGGTGTGTCTTGTCTGGAGCAAACTTTTCTCTCTGAGTTAACCTGAAAGTATCCAGGCTCCCCACTCCTCCTCCCGATGCCAGTACCACACGGCTCCTATAGAAGTTCTAAGCAAGCACATTAGGAACATCCATTCACCCAACTCTCAATCTGCTGTGGATGATTGATTGATAAATAAAACGCTGATTGGCCAGTGGCCAGGCAGGAAGTATAGGCGAGACAAGGAGAGAGGAGAAGTCTGGGAAGTGGAAGGCTGAGGCAGAGAGATGCTGCCAGCCGCCGCCATGAGGAGCAGAATGTAAAGTACTGGTAAGCCACAAGCCATGTGGCAAGGTCTAGCTTAATAGAAATGGGTTAATTTAAGATATAAAAACAGCTCACAAGAAGCCTGAGCCATTAGGACAAACAGTTTAAATAATATAAGCATCTGTGTGTTTATTTTATAAGTGGGCTGCGGGACTGCCAGGGCTTGGTAGGAGCTGAAGAGAAACTCTCCAGCTCTATCTGTCTGACCCAGGCATCCCTCTCTAACCGTGTGTGTGTGTGTGTGTGTGTGTGTGTGTGTGTGTGTGTGTGTGACAGGCTCTCACTTGGTACCTCTGCCTGGCCTAGAACTTATGTAGACCAGGATAGCATCACACTCACAGAGATCTACCTGCCTCTCTCTCCTGAGTGCTGGGATTAAAGGTGTGTACCACAATGCCTCGTGGTGGTCCTTGTCATGGTTTTATGCCTGGTGAGAGCTTCAGATTATTCATATCCAAGAGATCTGTTCAAGGGGCCCTCAGGGTGCCTGGCATGTGTCAGACAACCACACATGCTAAGCAAGCACACCTGAGTGTGCCCAGGGCAGGCTGAGTAGAAGACCTCATGGTGTCCGCTACTCCGTTCGTTGTTTCTTCTCAGGTCTCCGTCCTTCCTTTCATTGTAAGAGCCCAGCAGAGTCTGTTCAAGCTGAAACACACTCAGTGAAGGAAGGGAATCTTCATGTGGCTTCCCTGGGTAAAGAGGATGGAGTGCGGTAAGTTATCTGCTTACTAGGAGGAGGGGGATGTAAAGGTTACTTTTCTGTCACATTTTAATTCTTGAATTTGTTGTTTGACATGAAGGAGAGGAAAAAAAGAATCTATTTTTCACACCTGCAAAATGGACTAACAACAGATTTCATTGGACTCCAATAAACCAAAAGCAATTTGGCTTTGGAACTGGATTAAACACCGAGAGTAGCAGACGTAAGCCATGACTCGTAAAAAACGGGAAGCAGATGAAAACTGGTGAGTGAGAGGCTTTCTAAGAAACTGCACTGAGTGTGGCAGTGGCACTGGGCATGCTGGGGATCAAAGCCAGCAGCGCCACGCTTGTTAACCTTTCCCACTCTTTAGACAGTACAAGCCCCAGTTGCGTGACATCCTAGTCACCAAGCTTCAAACAAACAATATCACTAAACTCAACCAACCAGGCTTAAACCTTTGCCCAGGAGGGGGAAAAAATTCCTTCAGACAAACAAGAGATTAAGAACTGACTTCAGAAGTGAGTAAATGATGGAAGAAAGAAAGCACAGACACTGTGATTATGAACCACCCAGGAGTTCCCAGGACACATGCTGTACAAGGAGAATAATGGTCTCCTGATGTCTTTTTCAGATTATCCTCAGCGTCTCTCTGTTTAAAAACTACCATGAAAATTCAGATGCAATTGGCTATGCTTTCTGGATACAAATGGTCTTGGGAATAGGCCCTGCCTCCTTCTCCCCAACATGTGTGTTTGGTGCTTGAGGCCGGTGCCAGGGATCTGACCCAGGGCCTCACACACCCTGGGCATGGGATCTTCTGCCTAACACACTCAGCCCCACGGCGCTCATCACTTCTGTCACTCTTGACAATGCAATGGGTGGCTTGAGGAAGGGAGGGTTTACTGTGGCTCCGTGGGGTGGCTGGTCACACTGCACTTGCAGTCAGGAAGCAGAGAGAGATGAATGATAACCAGGTCCCCAAATCATGGAACACTTCTGTCCAGGTGTAGGGTGAGCCTTCTCACCTCATGAACCTAATTTATATAGCTCATCACAGACATGCCCAGAGGCTTATCTCTTCTTCGGTGATTCTGGATCCTGTCAATTCGACAATCAATATTAAACATCACACCATTTTCTTGAAGGATGCAGACCTAGAGAGTCTAATTCTAACTATGCCCTTGTGATCACACACACACTCACACACACTCACACACACACATACTATATACATATATGACACAGATAAGCTTCTATGTTATAATCATGTACACTTAAATATACATGTACTTACATGTTTGATATTAACTACTGTGATGGTCGGTCTTTGTGGTCAACCTGGCTGGGTTTATAGTCACCTAGCAGACACTTCAGGCATTGAAGGTGTTTCCAGAGAGGTCGAACTGAGACATGGGAGCCACCCTGAATATGGTTGGCGTCATCCCATGGATTGGGAGCCCAGACTGAATAAAAAGAAAAAATGGCGAAGGCAGTCTAAGCACCCATGTCTCTCTCTGCTTCCAGCCTCAGGCGCCTGCCGTGATGAGCCCTTGGCCCTCAGCCTGCAAGCCACAATACATTCGCCCTTCCTTATTTTTGCCGGGAGTTTTATCACAATAAGGCCAGTGGCTAACACAGCTGCTTTCCCTCTTATCACTTATTTTAGCCCCTTTCTCTTCATCTACGTTTTGCCTCAGGGCTTTTTACCTTCCTTTCATTCTGTGTGTCCTACTCCATGTCTGGCTGGCTGGAGGCTGCCTGACTGACTGGCCTCAGGCATCCCTCTCTCTTTCTTCCTTGTTCTCTCCTCTATCAAGCCTAGATTCCTCCTCCTGTTCATTCTCTCTGCCTGTCAGGCCCACCTATCCCTCTACTACTTAGCTGTTGACTAATTCAGCTTTTTACTAGACCAGTCAGGTCACTTATTACTTCATTGCTAAGAAACTTAAGTTTCACAGAAATTAAATAACTTTGCTCCAAGATTAACTCATAGAGTTCTGTTTAGAAAATAAACCCATCAGACTGCTCACCGACATCTCCACTTCAGTGACAATGCTTTACCAGACTATGAAAGACTCAAGTTCTGGGAAAAAGAAAGGGCAGCCCCACTGTCATGGGGAAACTGATTCCACTGCTCATGGAAGTTAACTAGAGCTGAGAACAAACAGCATCACCACAATGTGCTGCCTGAATTCATGAGCCATGCTGTCAGTCATTCTCCTGGGACAAAGAGCTATCTGGCTCCATCTGTGACATTGTTATCAGAAAGGGCAATCATAATGTCCTTTTAGAATCACTCTGAAACTAGACCTCACTGTGTCTCATATCCAACAGTCAGTCAACAGTTACCTGCCCACTTGCTCTGAAACCCTCATGCTCTGGTCAAACACAATATTCAGGGGTGGTGGATCATGGATTTTCTCTGGTTTGATAATCTTTATATTCAGATGTTCCCTTTTGTGAAGTTGCAGGATGGGTAATAAGCTGATCTCAGATGAGCTTAGCTTAGGGGGTGATGGGACAATAGACAGTCAACTTCATAGTAAGCAAGCAGGACTCCACATTTGACAAAACCTCCTTAAGGTAAGTAAATGTCTTAAGGCTTGTTTTCAAAACACTCTCCATTTATGCATTTCTAGCTTCATACTACTCCCAAATCCAAGCATTTATAAATTTTTATAACTTTATAAAATCCAGCATATCCTGGACTCTAAACATCCTTTGTCTCCTTGACCTCAGGCTATGATGCTGGAAAAGCGTCACAGGCCGGATTGCATTTCCTTCTCACACACTGCCTTGTTCTAGGTCACAGCACTGCTTTTGTGAGGAACTTTTAAAAATAGCCCACTTGGGTTCCAAGCACAAGCTAGCTCATCATTGCCTAAGCATTGCCTTGGAGAGGAGCCCAGACTGGAGGCTGCAAGAGGTATGGGAGCCAGGCGAGGGAGCCAGACAGATGGGCTGAGGCTCTGGACGATGTGCAGACCACGGTGCAGCCATGAGCAACATGCTTCACTCTGGTTGCCACCCAGGAGTCAGCCTTGAGTGCCACAGATGGATGGACATTGGGAGCTCTTCCAGGTGGCAATGGAGGAGCAAGCCCATGCAGGATCCCAAAGCTGGTTCTCCAGTCTCCATGGACTGCCAATCTCAACTTACTGCTGACTCCCTCTTTGATTTTGGCCTATGGTCCTTCAGTTCTCAGAGACACTGAGACCTGGTCTTTCATCCTTCTGTAGACCTGGAGTCTGAGGGCATGGAATAGACAGTCCTTTAATCTTCTAAATGTTATTCCCAGAGGCTCTTCTAGAAGTAGTGGGGAGTGCAGGGTAAGAAAAGGGGTCAGGGTTCTCCACACTATTCTTCTCAATGTTTGGATCAGAGATTCCCTCATTACCATCCCATAGGTATTTTATGAGGTCCCCTGGTGCCCAGGGCTTGGCTGGGCACTGAAGAGTACAGAGGAGGATGTAATGAGTCTTCTTCTGTCCCACCAGCCAGCTCCCAAATAATCACACAGAGACTTCTTACTAATTATGAAAGCTCAGCCTAAAGCTTAGACTTGCTACTAACTAGCTCTTATAACTTAAATCAACCCTTTTGTATTAATCTATATTCTATCATGTGGCATTACATCTCTTCCATCTTACACCTCCTCTTTCCTCTCTGTATCCTCTGGTGTCTCCTGTGTGCCTAGATTCTCCTCCTCTTCCTTTCTCTCCTCGGAAATCCCATCTATACCTCCTGCCTGGCTGTTGGCCATTTAGCTTTTTATTACATCAATCACAGCAAATATATCTTCATACAGTGTACAGATATCCAAAAGCATTTCCCCCTTTTTGTCTAAATAAAAAGGAAAGGTTTAGCTGGGCGGTGGTGGCACACGCCTTTAATCCCAGCACTTGGGAGGCAGAGGCAGGTGGATCTTTGTGAGTTCGAGGCCAGCCTGGGCTACCAAGTGAGTTCCAGGAAAGTCGCAAAGCTACATAGGGAAACCCTGTCTCGAAAAACCAAAAAAAAAAAAAAAAAAAAAAAGGAAAGGTTTCAACAATTATCAAGTAATAATTACATTCACAAAGAACAGTCCATTTTTATTTGGCAAGTTTAGAGAAAGTATTGTATTATCTATCCTATCTTAATGAGTTCAAAGTTTTGTGTCTAATTCACTTTTTATCCTTACTTGTACTACCAATATCATTTTTAGACCTCAAAACATCTTTTTAGATAAAAAATTTAAGCTTTTATGTCTCTCAACCTTATGTATTTATATCTCTTATGTATTTTTTCTGAATTTGATAATAAGTAAAACTGTAACTATAACTATCTTGTCTTCAACTCCATCATAAAATATTACCTGAGTAAACAGGAAGTACAGAACAAACTACTTAAAAAATTATAGAAATGACAGGGACAGTTGACTGCCTGGACATTTACCCAAGGTTCCTCGTCAAAGTTGTTATTTAGACAAATTTTTCTTTTCAAAAGAAATGTTATGGGATATTTGTACACTGTGTGAAGGTGTATTTTCTGTGATTGGTATAATAAAAAGCTGAATGGCCAACAGCTAGACAGGAGGTATAGGTGGGATTTCCAGGGAGAGAAAGAAAGAGGAGGAGAATCTAGGCACACAGAAGATGCCAAGAGTCACAGAGAGGAAACAGGAAGTGCAATATGGAAGAGATGTATGCCACATGATGATAGAATATAGATTAATATAAATGGGTTGATTTAAGTTATAAGAGCTAGTTAGTAACAAGCCTAAGCTTTAGGCTGAGCTTTCATTATTAACAAAAAGTCTCCATGTCGCTATTTGGGAGCTGGCTGGCAGAACAGAAAAAGACTTGCTACATATGGTGTCGAACATGGAGGCTTGAATATCCACATAGGGCCTAAGAAAGCAGTCTTTCAGGTAGGCTCAGCATACAGAGGTGGGCTCTTTTTTTTTTTTAGAGAAATTTTTTTATTCATTTTAGATAACAACTATAAGTTCCCCTCTCATCCCTCCTCCAACTCTCCCCCAGCCTCCCCCTGCCATCCTGTCCTCCAACAGGGTAAGGGCTCCCATGGAGAGTCAGCAAAGCCTAGTATATTCAGTTGAGGCAGAACCACACTGCATCAAGTCTGACCTCTCCCTTGCATCAAGGCTGACCAAGGCATCTCACCATAGGTAATGGGCTCCAAAAAGCAAGCCAATGCAGGGATAGATTCTGCTCTCACTGTCAGGAGCCCCTCAAACAGACCAAGCTACACAACTGTCTCCCATATGCAGAGGGCCCAGTCCAATCCCATTCAGGTTCCACAGCTGTTGGTCTAAAGTTTGTGAGTTCCTGTGAGCTTGGTTTAGTTGTCTCTGTAGATTTCCCCATCATGATCTTGATGCCCCTTGCTCATATAATCCCTCTTCCCTCTCTTTGACTGGATTCCCAGAGCTCAGCCTGGTGCTTGGCTGTGGATCTCTGCATTTGCTTCCAACAGTTACGAGATAAAGGCTCTATGATGACAGTTAGGGCATTCACCAATCTGATTACTGGTGTAGGCCAGTTAAGGCACCCTCTTCATTATTGCTAGTAGTCTAACCTGGGGTCACCTTGGTGGATTCCTGGGAACTTTTCTAACACTATGTTTCTCCCTATCCCCATAATGTCTCCCTCTATCAAGATATCTCTTTTATTGCTCTCCTACTCTGTCCTTCCCCCAGCTCAACTACCCAATTCTCTCATGTTCTCATCCCTCATTCCCTCCCCTCTATTTTATCCCCCTTTGTGCCTAGTTTACTCATGGAGATCGCCTCTGTTTCTCCATCCCAAGGAGATCCATGTGACCCTCTTAGGGTCCTCCATGTTTCCTAGCTTCTCTGGAGCTGTGGGTTGTAGTGTGGCTATCTTTTACCTTACATCTAGCATCCACCTATGAGTGAGTACCTACATATCATGTTTGTCCTTCTGAGTCTTGGTTACCTCTCTCAGGATGATATTTTCTAGCTCTATCCATTTGCCTGCAAATTTCATGATGTCATTGTGTTTGTTGTTGTTGTTGTTGTTGTTGTTTGTTTGTTTGTTTGTTGTTTTTTAAACACTAAGTAATACTCCATTGTGTGTATGTACATTTTCTTAATCCACTCTTCGGTTGAGGGGCATCTAGGTTGTTTCCAGGTTCTGGCTATTACAAATAATGCTACTATAAACATAGTTGAACAAGTGTCCTTGTGGTATGATTGAGCATCCCTTGGGTATATGCCCAAGAATGGTATCATTGGGTCTTGAGGTAGATTGATTCCCAATTTTCTAAGAAGTCACCATACTGATTTTCAGAGTGGTTGTACAAGTTTGCACTCCCACCAACAGTGGAGGGATGTTCCACTTGCTCCACATCTTCTCCAAAGTAAGCTGTCTTCAGTGTTTTTTATCTTAGTCATTCTGATAGGTGTAAGATCGTATCATAGAGTCATTTTTGATTTGCATTTCTCTGAAGACTAAGGATGTTGAGCAATTCCTTAAATTTCTTCCTGCCATTTGAGATTCTTCTGTTGAGAATTCTCTGTTTAGATCTATATCATACACACACACACACACACACACACACACACACACACTATCCTACTCAAGTGTCCAGGATGCACCCAAAGGACATGATCATCAGTCAGTACAAGGTAAAACAGCAATGCATTCTTCCAACCCAGCAGCAACAGAGATTACTCAATCTGTCTGTCCATCTGTCTATGGTTTGACTATGTGATGGTTTGTACAAGAGCACATAGAATGGCTAGGAATTAGTTCCAAATATTCAGAGTTATAAAGCCCTGGGTAGTCTACAAGTCTAATCAGTGTGCCACTGTACACAGGTGTTGCCTTCAGACTTAGAAGTGACGCACAGGTGCACAGTTGTTCCCAGAACAGATTCTGCCAGGATTTCACACATCCACTTTTCAGGATCTCACACATCCACTTTCCAGAGCTACAGAAGGCTGGAAATGGAAGCCACAGCCACCCAGAGTGAGCAGGGAGCACACGAGAAATATATGGAGCAAGTTCCTCTTGGGTTCACAGACTCCTTGGTGAGAGGAATGTTCCTTTGTTTGGGCTGCTATGCCAAATGTCACAGATGGGTCACTTAAAGAGCAGAACCCACTGTCACCTTGTTATAGAGACTAAGAGTCCAAGATGAGGTGTAGGAAGGCTGGCCTAAGTCCCTCTCTCCCTGTGTCTCTCTGCTCAGATATGCACCTACGTTCCACTTCTTTGTGTTTTCAATATACAAAATTGTTTTTAGTTAATTCTTTAAAATTCTCATAAAATGTAATTTGACCACATTCATTCCCCCTCCTCAAACTCCCCCCAGATCTACTCTCCTACTCATGTAACTTTGGGGCAGCACAAATTAGACTCAGTGGGCTTTTGAAATCCCTACACCTTAAATGAGCACTGGCCATATTGGATTAGGGCCCATCCAACTATTTTAACCTAAGGACCTCTTTAAAGACTTTGTTTCAAATACTGTATAATCTACAGTGTGGTGCTGATGGGGACTCTGATTTCCAATGATGCCAAATAGGAGAGACTAGAAATTTTGGGGGATGCTGAAGAGACTGTTCAGTGGTTAAAACCACTCTCTGCTCTTGAAGAGTTCAATTCCCAGCACCCACCTGGAAACTTACAACCTATCATATTTCAAGTTATCCAAAGCTCTCTTCTGATCTCCTTGGGCACTCTACACAGAGTACACATTCATACATTCAGGTAAAACATTCATACAATGAAAGTTAAAAAAAAAAAACTTTAAAAAATTATTTTAAGAGAGACACAGTTCATTCCACACTGTGGAAATTGGGACAGGGAAGAGTAGTCACAGCCTTTCCCTCACCCAAACCCATAGGCTCAAACATAGTTGTGCTGAGCTAAAGCAAGTTGCCATGTTCTGTGATGTGTTTGGCCCAAAGCAGCTTCTATATATAGCTAACTGTAACCAAGCCTCAAGTATAAACAAGATACAGCTTAAGCATGCCTTCCTGTCACTAAGCTACTGATCACAGCCAATCACAGATCTTAACCACCCACAGCCAGCTACTGATCAGACCATGAGTACCTCAGGAAAGTGCCCATTGCAGCCAATCACATTGTTTCTATACATCATTTCCTTTTCTCCTGCTATCAATAGAACTGCTCTTGTGTGCAGTCCCTTCTTTGATCTGAAAGGATGCCTGGATCTAAAAAATTTTGTGTGAATTTTGTTAAATAGAGCTGGATCCCATTTTTCAGGGTGTGTGAGTCAGGGTTCTCTAGAGGAATAAAATTTATAGTACGAATCGAGAGAGAGAGAGAGAGAGAGAGAGAGAGAGAGAGAGAGAGAGAGAAAGGGGGGGGAACAGGAATTTATTAGAGTGGCTTACAGGCTGTGGTCCATCTAGTCCAACAATGGCTGTCTACCAACGGAAGGTCCAAGAATCCAGTAGATGTTCAGTCCACAAGGCTGGAGGTCTCAGCTAGTCTTCAATAAATGACGGAGTCCCAAAGAAGAAGGCTCTAATCAGACTAAAGTAATGGACTTGCCAGTGAGAGTGAGAACAAGCGGTCAAAGAGAGCTTACGTAGACTGACAGCAGCAGAAGGTGTGGCCAGATTAAAGGCGGATCTTCCCACCTCAAAGGCTGGATTAGAAGTGGACCTCCCCACTGCAGATGACTTAACTAAGAAAAATATTCCTCACAGGTGTGCCCAGAGGCTTCCAGAGAAGGTCATGTGGACAACTAAGGAGAGCCATCACACTGGGCAGTGAGAGGGCTCGGTGGGTATAGCTCCTTTCCACCAAGCCTGATGACCTAAATGCAAAACCCCAGGACACGCAGAGTGGAAGGATAGAACCAACTCCTGCAAGCTGTTCTCTGACCTCCACATAAATACCATAGCATATGCTCGTGTACACACACACACACACACACACACACACATACACATACACACACACACACATACACATACACACACACACACATACACATACACACACACACACACATACACACACATACACACATACACACACATACACATACACACACACATACACACATACACACACACACACATACACACACACATACACACATACACACACACATACACACACACATACACATATACACACATACACACACACACATACACACATACACACACACACACATACACATACACATATACACACACATACACACACACATACACACATACACACACACACATACACACACACACACACACACACTCATACACGCACACACACACACACACATCTTGAACAAGTCCCTTTCTCAAAACTCTTTAGAAAACACAAATGTCTTCTTAAATTCTCTAAGTTACAAAAAACTTCTACAATTCTAAAATCCTCTAGTCAGAACCAAAATGCTGTTTATATAAGAAATTTGAAAATAAAAGGGAAATATTAGCAGACATTTTTCATGAATTCCAATAAGGATATACTCTGTGCAGAGGCAATCTAATTATAAAGATACACAATAAACTTCCAGTCTAACAGAGTTATTCTTTTCTATCAGGCAGATGGTAATTGCTTTTAAAAATATCTATGTATGTGTGTAACTCGCATCTTATCTGTTTGTGATCCCTTTGGAGGGAGGAATATCTATCCTTTTAAATTGCCTGCTTCTTTATTTTGTAAAAGCTAACTCTGAAGATATTATCTTCTTAGGAAAATATTGCTGGCCTAGGCCAAAACTTTAAAGGTACTAAAAAATAAAACACTATTTTCTCCAAAAAATAAAAATGAGATTTCAACGTGGTGGTAAGACTGGGGGAAATGGAAACGTTTGCCACCAGCTACTTAAAAAGGCAGAAAGAAAAATAAAGTTACCTGGTAAAGCGCTAGCTAGTCCCTACCCCACAGTAAAGTGGCAGAGTTCTGTGAACATTGTGGACAATTTTGTGTGACTGTTCTTAGGGTCTCATCAGAATGATTCAGTTTCTTTGAAACTTAGATTCAGACCAAATGTCTTAGCTCTCATTCTTTGCTGATGTGATGGTTGGTCTTGTCAACCTGACGACTTTTAGAGTTATCTAGGAAACACACCTCTGGATGTGTCTGTGGGTGCATTTTCAGAGAAAAATGCTAGCCTCAAACTGAATAACACCTTTCTACTGGAGGGAGGCCTGGATATGAAGAGCCCAGGGGAAAGGAAGTGTTACCTCCTGAGCAGGTGTAACTATCACTGTTGCTGCCCTCTTCCATGGGGACCACACTCCAGCTTCTTTGCGCTTTCAGTGTATATCCAACACCAGAGAGTCTCCAGGGAGCTCTGGGAATATAAAGATGCTACCTGGTTCTTCCATTATACCATGTCAAGTATATGAAAGAAAGACCTCAGAAACACTGCACCCAAGCTCCAGATGTGTAAGCACTTCAAAGTGCACACTGAGACCATCTCTCCTCCAAGACAAGCTTACCAAAAACCATGACCATTCAACCTGCTGACTTACAACACCTGTTTTTAAGTCCCATCCTCAAATGGTGTCTGTAGCAACCATGAGATCACTGCCTGGAAGAGTAGGGTTATGGACCTTGAGATGGGGGTGTGAGGAAGAACTCTGATCTGCCAGGGAGCATTGAATTTCCAGGTTCTGGTGGGGGTTTTGTTGTTGTTGTTGTTGTTGTTGTTGTTTTTGTTTTTTGTTTTTGCTTTTCTACCTTTGGTGGCATTTGCAGCCCCATCCCCTATGACATTGCCCTCCCTGCCCTTGACAGAGGTACGACAACCCCATTTTGTCTTTGGAACTGACATTCCCAAAAGAGATGCCAAGCTAGGTGAGTCTGCTGTTTCTCAGTGCCCACGTATCTAGACCTCTAACCAGATCCATTCCAGTAGGGTCCTTGTGTATAAAATATTTCATAAAAACAAGTATTTTGTGAGTGTGTGAGGAAGCATTTACTTAGGAGTGAAAACTATGCAGAATATGATTACCACATGGCGGATGAAAGACTATCAAACAGTAGTGAAATTAATGAATTAATGTGTTGATTGATTTTCTTATCACTGTGACCAAATACTGAAAAGAAAGGCAACTGAAGGAAGAAGGGCTCATTTCTGCTCCTGGTTGGGCAGTTTTTCATCATGACAGAAAAAGAATGACAAAAGGAATGAGCTATCTAACCACATCACATCTGTGATCAGGGAGCAAGAGACCAATGCTAGTATTTAGATGCGTTTCTTCCTCATGTTTGGTCTGGGACCCAAGTCCATGAGAAGGACCCATCTACATTTAGGGTGGGCCTTCCTCCCCTCAGCTAAAGTGTTCTAGATATATTTGCTTGCACAGATATGGTCTCCTAGATTACGCCAAATCCAGACAGACCGACAAGCTTCGGGATAAGACAAGTGAGAACACATCAGTATCTCCCTGACAGAAAGGGTTCAGGCTGCTGATGGCATTTTCTGCTATTCCAAACATACTAAGAAGACCTGCAGTGTGGCTCAAAGGAGCAAGTACCACATGGCAGCAAAGGACCATGAAATTCTGCTGGAATGTGAGGTTTGGGATCAAAACTGCATCATCCCTGCCTGGGTGCCCAGAGACAAGAAGCAAGCCCCTGGCTTTGTCTGTGTCTGGAGCTAATGACGATGGGGTACATATGTGAAGCAAAGTGGAAAGGATGTTGGTGCCTCAAGACATGCATGTGTACTAAAGGCAGATACAGACCCTGCAGTCGTTTTCAGGGTCCCTGTACTTCTAACACAGTGCTGCAGATTTGTATCCCTGTGATGCTGTATATCTTACAGCCTACCTCGTTATCTCAGGTGTACAAAATATATTTCTTGCTGAAAGGTTCACAGTGAAAATTTGAATTTTCCAAAATAGATGACAAATATTCCAGTGGAAATTTCTATGTCCTGGTCACACCCCAGCCTGTGGCACTCTCTCCAGACACATGTTCCTGCAGCCTGGAGGACAGAGGTAGCTTCAACTCAGGAAACCCAAGAAGTCATTTCCTTGAGGCCTCCTGCACTCCCGCACGCTTCTATTTAGTTGTTCCTGAGTTTATTAAACTCTAAACCATAATGGGATGAGACAGCCATGTCTTATGAAGCCCCTCTGTTGTGATGTGTTCACTGAAGTCATTGCCATGTTTGACAAACTAAGATTGTCCTGTCTTTTATTCCTCATGAACATCAACTCTAAGTTGAGGTAGAATTGAGTTCATCATTGTCGCCACCGCCGGTGTACATTTGAAAGGATTCTATGCTAGGCTGTCCTCTCAGCCAGTGTGTCCATCCAAGAGGCTCTTATCCCTCAGATGCCAGACACCCTTCTCTAGTCCTATGTGAGGAACTCTGGGGAAACACAAACCCTGAAAGAAGCCGGGGCATCATCGTGGCCTCTGCTGTCAAACAGCAGTTCTTGTCTATTCCTCGCAGGGAATTTTCAGTGGTGATTTCTCTACTACACATTGCCAACTGACTCCGGGGTTATGTGGACACACACACACACACCCCAGCAGTGAGGGACTCCCAGGAGTTGAGTGCCTGAGCTGAGACACACTGAGAACCATGAGAAAGGTTGTATACACAATGCTGTCCATTTATAACCCCAAAGGTCAGTCAGCTGAGGGCTTGGTGACAGCTGCTGACCTGCCTGTCTGGTGGCCTGGAACTGCAGGGGAAAGGCTGCAGGAACATGTATCTGGAGAGAGTGCCACAGGCTGGGGCGTGACCAGGACATAGAAATTTCCACTGTAATATTTGTTCTTGAATTAGTTCATTTCATCCAAAAAGGACTCAACAATTCATAAAAGCAGCTTATCCAAAGGTAACAGATGAAATCTTCTCTTACATCTCTCTTTTCCATTCCTTCTTCGAAGGTTTCACACTGTATACAATATATTTTAGGCACAGACCCTCCCCAATTCCCCTCAAGCTCCTCCTGCCATACCCCCTCCCAATCCCGGGTTTCCTTTTCATGACCCACTGAGCCCAATCACTGCTATCACTGTGTGCATGGGTGTATGTGGTGATATACTGTGTCCCCCCAATATATTGTCACCTTAATAAATTTATCAGGGTCAGAGAACAGAACAGCCACCAAATAGATACATAGAGGCCAGAAAATGGTGGCATTCACACCTTTAATCTTGTCATCTGGGAGGCAGAGATTCATCTGTATCTCTGTGAGTTCAAAGCCACACTGGAAACAGCCAGGCATGGTGACACATGCTTTTAATCCCAGGAAGTGATGGCAGGAAGCAGAAAGGTATATAAGGCGTGAGGACCAGGAACTAGAGCTGGTTAAGCTTCTAGGCTTTGAGCAACAGTTAAGCTGAGATCCATTTGGATGAGGACTTAGAGACTTCCAGTCTGAGGAAACAGGATCAGCTGAGGAATTGGCAAGATGAGGTGACTGTGGCCTGTTCTGTCTCTCTGATCTTCCAGTGTTCACCCCAATACCAGGCTCTGGGTTTGTTTTCATTAATAAGACCTTTTAAGATTCATGCTATAGGTATAAGGTCATCTACAAAAGCAAAGGCAACCTCCCAGGGGTCACAGCCCGGGAGAAAACTGACTGCCTCTGCCAGGAACCTTCAGCTGCCAAAGCTCCTCAGCCAAGGGTGAGGAGATATTCCTCGCACTGATAAAACTCTCTCTCCCTCCATTCTCCCTTTTCTCCACTCTCCCTGTCTCTGTCTCCCCTCTTCTTCCTCTCACTTTTAGCCCTGTTCTTCAGGCCCTGGGCTGTGGTTTCTCTTTCTCAAACGTTTGGTGCTGTTTTGATCTCTGAGATGTTGAATGTTTGGGAGGCCTTGCTCACTGTCTCTGGGGGATGATTCTGATTGAGAACTGGTGCTTTACCCTGAAGGGGTAACGTGGTATGTTTCCTGTGGGCGACCAATTTTTCAGTTCATCCTGGGGTGTGCAGCTGCACCCATGTTTTCTCCTAGACTGGAATGCCCAACAACCAGGGGACAGGAAGCCCCTTACCCTGTTTTGTTTTTTAGTCCAATCACATCATCATCTGTCTTGGTTACTTTTCTATTGCCATGATAAAAACACCATGACCCAGGAAACTTATCAAAGAAAGCATTTATTGGGTTTACAGGTCCAGACGATTAGCATCCATGGGAGTGGAGCAAAAGCACGCTGGCAAGAATGGTTGAGAACGCTCATCTCAAACTGAAGCTGAAGGCAGAGAGCAGGCTGGGCATGGCAAGAAGGTCTTTTGAAAAGTCAAAAGCCCATCCCCAGTGACACACCTCCTCTAGCAAGGCCACACCTCCTAATCCTCCCCCAAACAGTTCCACCAATGAGGACCAAGTGTTCAAGCATATGAGCCTAGGGACGCCATTCTGATTCAAACACAAAACTCCTGCTGTGGACACCCTGGGATATCTTCTCTCAGTATTGTTCATTTCTGCCATAGTCTTCCAGATATTCCTCTGAGATCCAAGCTCACAGATGAGCTTCTTTCATGTTCTCTAGCAGTTATATTGAAGGAATGTAAAATGCCACATAACCTTGGAAGTGTCTGGAATTTTCATATGAAGTTAAATACATACCTACCCCTTGACATAGCCAGGCCATGCTTTGCCAGCTGTGAAGAAAAGTAAAAATGCATCCTAGAAGCCATATGCACAGCAGCCCAAGCCAAAAGCAAGCTAAATGACCTCCAACAGAAAGACAGGTAAACAGTCTCTGGTGTCTGCATCCAAAGTCCATTTCCAGGCATAAAAAGCAAACTATCCCACACACAAGATGGCCAGTCTCAGCATGATAGATGCTAGGTATTCAAGAAGACATTTTGCATTATTCCATCCACATACCACTTGCACAGAGAGAGAGAGAGAGAGAGAGAGAGAGACAGACAGACAGACAGACAGACAGACAGACAGAGACAGAGGAGAGAGAGAGAGTATGTAAAACGAAGTTATGGTGATAAGAACCAAAGCAGGGTGCCTATGGTGATGGGGTAGTATGGTCTTGACTAGAAAATGGTATGGGAGAACTTTCTAGAATGATGGGACTCCTCCATGTCTTGATTGAGGTATTTTCTAAATTACATATGTGCATAGTTTTGAAAACCCAGAGTTATGCAGTGTTAAGCTCTGTGCCTTCTAGTGCAAGTAAATGAATGCTCTATTCTAAAATCGGATTCTCGTACCAAGCTGCTAGCAGAGTTTGAGAGTTTATTCTTGATTGTAGTTTTTCAAAGCTGACATTGTAGCAATAGACAGAATGACAGCAAAGTAAACACCCAGAAGAATCCACTCCGTTCTAATGCTCTGATAACCAGGATACACGTCCCATGCTTCAACTAATTATGGGATTCCACTCACCACCCTCAGCAACTGGGAAGCCGAACCAACTTCCTTTTCTCTGGGTACTACGTGAGAACCTATATTTAGACCTAGCATTGAAGGTGACATGGATAGAGACACCATCTTGTCACAATGCCAGCTGTCATCCTGCACTTCCACACCACCAGAGAGCGACTGCTTTGCCTGAAGCCAAGATAAAAAGGACAGGAGGAATGAGACTATCCCCTGGGAGTCTCTTTAGGATTGAACCATTTCTTCCTCAGCGCCACTCAACTGCCAGAGAGAACCTGCATTCCATAACGACAAAAATCTCCTCAGATCCCTTCTTCCCTGCTCAAAAGCAAAGCACAGCCCACAACGAGCAGCTGAGGAAGCCACATAGATACTGGACCCTCCAGGAGCCTACAGACCCACCTGTGCTAGGACCTGACCATTGGACATCTGGAGGTGACAGATGAACAGTGGGGCCATGATGCTCCTAACAGATGCCATAGTGACCATGAAAGGAACCCAACAACCATGCAGTGCTCAGTGGCAGCTCCAGGGCCATGACCTAGGTATGGGCTTGTGCTGTGAAGGGGTGTCAGCAGAATTCTCAGGATCACAGCCCTTCTACTCACTTCTTAAACATTCTCCTTCTTTCTTTGGTCCTTTAACACCCTAGCATTTTATGACCAATTATCTGGATTAAACTCTTCTGTTGGAACACACGGTGTACCCTGTGTTCCTGATTAGAGTTTAACCAATTCAGGGCTCAGTGTGAGGAATGTATCCAAACACAGAGAGCTATCTAATTGACTTTGAACCTGACCCTGGCCACGGTGTTAGTGCCACTCAGAAAGGGTAGTTGTTAGGAAAAAGCAGCTGCCTCAAAAATCCCATAATTAGCAATGACTGTGGTATCCCCCCCCCACCGCCCACCCGGTGAAGCCGAAAGCAAAGGGAAGTTCTGGGAGGAAGGAGCTGCTGCCCTTGACTGACTGCTGGGAAGGAGTGATGTTGACCATGGGAAAGTGGAGGCTGCAGAACTTGTGAAACAGGTAGAAAATTTGTAACTGTTTATATGGGAGAGAGAGAGACAGACAGACAGACAGACAGAGACAGAGACAGAGAGAGAGACAGAGAGAACACAGAGGGACAACCTGGAATGTCCCTAGTAAATGAGCATAACTCAAAGAGCCACGGAGCTGACCTTGTTGAAAACCAGCCTCAAAGATTTGAATCTTGAGATCTCAGAATTTACATAGTGCCTTGAAGTTGCCATCTTGCCAAGCCTATCATCTGAGAGTTAGATTGTGACCTGGGAATAAGGAAGACACCGGGATTGCTTGGACTTTGAGAACCTACATCCTCACACTCTTTGCCTCCATTGACACACCAGTCATTCCTTCTGACCAGGCAGGAAAAGCCTCCCATCTGAAGACCCAGGGCTATGTAGCTGTATCCTCCAGACTGAAACACCCCCTCCTGGAAGGAGGGGGTGGTTCATAAGGCTCACAAGATTCACCAAGATGCTCCTAGAGTTACAGTAGTGAGCACCTGCTAGGGAGAGATGGTGGGTGCTGCCTGTGAGTTGCACAGAGGTTCCAGTGATGTGGTGTTCATGAATGATGACCACCCCAGCTGGAATGGGGCTTTTGGTGATGATGCTCAATTCATCCATGCTCCCATAAGTAACAATTAAACATATTGGCTCATCAAGCCAGACTTGATAGAAGTGTTTCCTTGGCCTGCCAGTGCCCTTTATATCTGATGTGAACAGGCAGAGATGCCCCAGTAAAAGAAATACAATACCCAGTGCTGACTGTACCCTGGCAAAGGCTTTACCTGTTCTCTATTGTCAAACCAGCATCCAGCAAACCACCAGGGCACCGATGCTGTGTGTGCCTCAGGAAGAGATAGCTTACATCCTCAAGGAATCACAGTGCAGTGTCAATGAATCCTGGCAGGAACCTGTGTCCCAACCAAGGGCAGTGGGGAGAATTGCTCTAGTGTAGGTGAGAGGAAAGGCCAACAAAGAGGATGGCTGTGGTTAGTTGGAAACCTATGCTTTAGTTTTTCTTTCTGGAACTGAGCTGCAAAAGAGGAAGAACACACCAACTAGTTATCTGATTCCAAAATGTTCAACCCTGAAAACACGCATCCAAGTAACATTATATAGACTGAGAAGGTTATATTTATGTATTTAAGAATATGCATGCATATACATATGTGTATGTAACAGCAATTAATAAGAAAGAAGCCACAAATTTGAGAGAGCAAGAGAAGTATATGGAAGGGTTTGGAGGTAGGAAAGTGGGGGGATGATGTAATTGTAATCTCAAAAAATAAAAAAAATAATTAAAGTCCACTTAGGACAGTCACAAAGTAAAGACTCTTACTACTACCCTATGTTCATTGGTCCCATCTTATTTCTAGTGAGAAATTATGTGGACTCACACTTTCCTTCCCTAGACCACTCTATAGCTAGATGGAAATGAGGTCCATCACAGGTGCCGTAGAAATGGCCAGGTTATTTAATTACAGAGTTTTCTGGAAAAGGTAGTAGCTGGAGCCCCTATGAGAAATGTGTTAACTCTCCTCTCCTATTACATAGGAAAGAAACAAAAACAAACTTTTTCGATTGGCTCTTGTTAAAGCAGTCTAGCATGCTCTATTGAACATGAGACAGATTATTACAAAATGTGAATTCTGCTAGGGAGCTATGTGTTATCTAAAATCCATATTACTTATGTTAGCCAAATTTTCTTCTAGATTCTATATAGTTAATTAAGTCCAAGTCCTTCTGGTGTGGGTCTGGATTCTCCCAGCCCCAGAATATGATCTCCTGAAAGTCTCCCCGACAGAGTGCTGTTGCCACTTCTGCTGACTGGTCCAAACTGGTGAAGTGATAAATACTCACCTTTCCTGACTTAGGCTTGGGTGGAAAACAGCAAACACATGGTCACAGAAGTGAAGGCTTTGAGAAGCTAAAGGCAGGGGACAGCCCATGAATTAGGGAGGAATGAGTGATTGATAGCACAAGGTATGTGTGAGTGAGCACTGTGAACAAACACTATTCCAAGCAGGGGCCATCTAATGCACACAGTAAGTCTGTCCTTGGTCATAAGCAATGGGAGTCATCTCAGCCATTGCAATCAGAAAGGAACATACAGAAGCTACCTTAAGATTTTATGATAGAGCTGGGTGTGGTGACACACCTTTGATCCCAGCACTCTGGAGGCAGAAGCAGGCAGCTCTCTGGGTTCCAGGCCAGCCAGGAGCTGCATAGCAAGACACTATATCCTACCAAAAAAATCTGTAACAGGGTTAGAAATATTTATCTGGAAACTCTGACGCCTAGGATGTCACCCAGGCTGGTCTGGGAAGGATGAGGGAACCATAACTCCTAGGCTTCAAAGCCCTGTGAGGACTCTGGATGCAGCTGCCCCCAGCAGCATGTGGTCCTCCACTGCCACCCCCGTCACTCCTTCTGGGCTTCCCTCTTCACCCTGAAGTTTCACTATAGGAATCAGACCACATGTCTGTGCCTGTCTACAAGGCAATCCTAGAAAGTGGATGCCTGGCTTCTGGAAAGAGTGGCTATATCTACATAGACAATGTACAATTTACCCACTATTTCATCATAAATGGTCCCAAAACATAATGGCTTGACTCAAAAGGATTTCTTTGTCCACCTCTCACAGTTTCTGTGGTTGAGGAACTCACTACAAGACTAGGGCCTCATCTGAGCTGCTCAAGGCTGAAGACTGGAATCATTGATATGGCTGCCAGGAACGGTCTTGGGCTGTCTGCAAAGACCTCAGCTGGGTTAAGGACTTGGATACTCATGAGGCTTGGTCTTCCCCACATGGTAACTGGGTTGCAGAGACAAGAGTTCTGACAGAAAACGAGTCAACTCGGCGTCCTGTGATGATAACAACCTCAAGACACCTGGCTTTGCTGCAGGCTCGTATTACCTTGGTCTGATCAGTCAGCCCCAGCCTGGAGTTGACTGAAGGGAGCATGGAACCCACTTCTCCCCATCAAGAACAGTGCAAAGAAGGCATGAGAGGCAATGATGTATGGGTGTGTCCTTGGAAAATGCCATGTACATCAGGGAAATTCTCCAAGGGTAGGAAGGATTGCTGATGGTGTCCCTGGGGCACAACTAACATGCAGATCTTCCCTTGGTGGAAAACCAGCTCCAGGAAAAGAGGGCTTTCCTCCCAGCAGCCCCACAGTGATGGCATTCAGGGGCCTCATGGAGCTGTGGAGCAAGCACCACCAGGAACCAAAGCTGGGGACTTAAATCCTGGCTCCCCTGGGACAGCTTGACCTCTTTGCATTTTAGTTCACCTGACTGTAAAACTAGGGTGGACACATTGCCTACCCAGGATCCTTGTGGGAATTAAGCAGGATCTGTACACAACGTGCTTGGGGGTGGTGCTTAAGATATGGTGCATGCCAGCTCAGTGCAGACTTTGCTGATGAAGATGTGAAGGAGAATTGGTCCTATGACCTTGTAGTATCACAGGTCCGTACAAAGAAGCATTTATGTCAATGTTCACAGTGACCCTAATACATGTCCTTGAGAATATACAGCATGTGCAAATGTAGGGCAGGAATCTCTTGACATGATTATTGTTGATGTCTTTTTACTGACCTTGAGTTTGGAGTTCTGAAGAAAATAACCAAAAGCACCTGGAGCCAGTCTTTTTATTATCCATTCATCTGTTCACTCACTGAAACAGTCTTAGTATGTAGCTCAGGCTGATCACAGTCCTGTAGGGGGTGGATGTTGGAGCCATGCCCTAAACCTCTGCCTCTAGTGGGGTAGCAGGTAGCTGTTACACTTGCCTATGACCTTGAGGTACACTCCCCCAGGGCATGGCTGCTGGGGGACCCTTAAGACCTGGGATGCATGTATGTGCTCTCTCTCTCTTTCACTACCTCCTGGTGTTTTTGGATACTGGTATGGACTAGGGCAGAGCTTGCTAGAGAACCACGTTGGACCGTGCCTCAACCTTGCAGGATCCTGCAATAAATTCCTTTATTCTGTCTTGTGAATTAACCCCCAAATAAATTCCTTTGATCATTAAGCAGGCTCCATGGATTGCTAGCAATATAATCCCATTATCTGGTGCCCAACTCCCTGACTAGCATCCAGCAGCTTACATCCATTGGCTGGAGAGAGCGAGGAAAGACATCATCCACCTGCTCTAACATAGTGACTGCCATTCAAAATGCCCTTGCTGGTCCTTTATTCTCGGCATACCCTAGTGTGCCTTTGTAACTACTGTGTAAGACTATGGACACAGCTCCTCACTCTTCTTGCTCATTTAAAGGTTCTGTGTGAACCATGAATACTTCCACTCCCTATATAACCTGTGTAACTGCCATGGCACTGCTACATGCTAAGTTCCCGAGTGGAATATGTGTGACTCCCTTCAACATCTCCACTTACAAATTTTGGTTATTTTTTATTTTTTAACTAACATTTTAAATGACATTTGGCTTTGGACATGTCTTTTAAGATTTCATTTTATTTTTAATTATATGTGCACATGGAGGCCAGAAGAGGGCATCAGAAACTCTGGAGTTACAGGTGGTGGTGAGCCACCTGACCTAGGTGCTGGGAATCAAACACAGGTCCTCTGGAAGAGCAGTCTGTGCTCTTAACTGCTGAGCCATGTCTCCAGCCCTGGCTTTAGACTTTTGTAGAGTTGGTGGTCCTGGATTCCGTGAGGCAGATGACACAGGAGTTAACCCTAGTGTCTGTGGGTCAGCCAGTCCTGATTGGACCTCTTGACCCAGCTCCGGCATTAATCCTGATCATTTCATTCTCTAACAGTGTCTACAACAAGACACATTACATAAATGTTTTATCACTCTGACTTCCATTGCTACAATAAAACTCCTGGGTCACTTGCAAAGAAAAGTTGTTTTGGCACACTGTTGTGCAAGCTGAAAATCCAAACAGCGTGGAACCAACTCTTTCTGACTGTGTACATTGTGGTGGATGGCCTTGCAGAAGGAGTGTTTACAGATGGAGCCAAAGACTGGAGAACACCAATAATAATGTCCCTCTAAGCCCATCTCTTAAAAGACTCATGGCTCCTAACTTCTTGAGGGTTTCAACACATAAACCCTTGGGAGACACACCATATCCACCTGAAACAATCACCCCAGGGATAGTCCCTCAGAAGCAGGTGCAGATCAGTTACTGTCTAGGACTTCCAATGGCAATCCTATTCCAGGGGGATGGACCCATCACTACCCAGGTTCTCCAGTTTAGAGATCATGGCAATTGCATTCAGCCAGGCTTTCTCATCTTCTCTGCTGGGGCTAAAGCACAGCAAATCAGTCTCAGGCCAGCTGTCAGCAGCAAGCCTGGAGAGCCTGAGGACTTGGGGGCCTAGGTACCTGGGGGCCTGGTGGTAAATGGTCACCAGGATATGGGTTCCTGCTAGCACATCTCTCTTAGCATATGGCAGTGTGGAGCCAGCAGCTGGGTCTTTTTAGAACTCAGTTTCTTTGCCAATAAAATGTGCCTTAGAGAACTTGGGAGAGCTTCCACAGAAGTTAAATCATAAGGCAAGATAATTAATATTGATTATCAGCTTGGTGTGATTTAAAATCACCATGGAAACATACTTCTGGCACATATCGATGAGGACATTTCCAGAAAGGTTTCCCGGAGCAAGGAAGACCTACTCTGAATGTGGGTAGCACCATGTCATTAACCTGGGCCCCTGACTGAATAAATATGGGGGACAGAAGAAAGCAAGCTGAACGTCAGCATCCATCTCTACTTCGTGACTGAGGATGCCATGCAACCACCCACCTCTGGCTCCCACCCCTGTACCTTCCCCACTGTGATTGACTATGCCTTCAACTATGGGCTAAAACAAACTTTCCCTTCTGTCTTAGTTGGGGGTGAGTATTACTGTGATCAAACACCATGACCAAAAGCAAGTTAGGGAGGAAATGGTTTCTTTCAGTCACCCTTCCATATAACAATACATCATCAAAAAGCAATGGGGGCAGGGACTTATGCAGGGCAGGAACCTGGAAGGAGGAGCCGATGTTTATTAGCTTGCTCATCATGGCTTGCTCAGCCTGCTTTCTTGTAGAACCCAGGACCACCAGCCCAGGGATGGCCCCACTCACCATGGGCTGGGCCCTCCCCCATCAATCACTAAGAAAATGCCCTAGGACTTGCTGCAGCCCTATCTTACAGAGACATTTTCTCAATTGAGGCTCCCTCCTCTTTTGATGACTCTCGCGTGTGTCAAGTTGACATAAAACTGGCCAGCATTCGGTCCCTAAGCTGCCTTTGCCAGGCATCTTGTCAGAACAATGAGAAAAGTAGTTGATACCAACGCCTGACCAGCCTCCTTCGGTGCCCGCTTTTCACCTGCTTATGCAGCTTGCTTGCTTAAAGGAACTCCCAGGAAGCTGCAAGCAGATACTTCTACCCTCTTGCCCTTCCTTAGTGGTGTTGATGATGATGATGATAAAGACTGTCATGGGGATGCAAATGATAAAAATCAGAGAATGGTATAAAGCCATAAACCAAACCATCAGAAGACTTGGAAAAACAGACATTGGGTCAGCTTCGCTCTGACTTCACCAATAGTCTGAGTTGTTCTTGGCCCAAAACACTGTGTGGGTCCCGCTGAAAGCCAAAGAACCGCCAGGGTCTCTGGGGAACCCCCCTCTCCGAGCGCAATGCCGGGTGAGCAGGAACCTTCTGCTCCTCTCTCTACCAGGTAGGTTGCTCCCCGTCCCCCCATTACACATCTATCTCCAAATCTGAATCCCCAAACCCTTCCGGTCTGTGCCTTCACAGTGACCTCACCAGTTATTTTCCACGGTGAAAATTCAAAATTTGGTAAAAGATGTCAGAAGCAGAAAGGCGACGTTCTGGCATCCAGAAGGAATGAGAACTGAGCGACTCCCGCGCCTCAGCATCCACAAACCGGCAGCGGCAGTAGAACCTGACGTCAGTTAGGGTGGCATCAGGATAGTGTCTGTACTTGAGGGATTGATTGTTTTTGCCTTCTCAATGGGGCCACACAGCTTCACAGTTGGAACTCATCTGAAATACCTTTTAGTTGGAATTTTCACCAGATTTTAAATGTGAATTTCCACAGGCTAAAGGAAGAAAAGGCAGGGAGGGCCGGGAATCTGCAGGTGGAAGGCGGATCCCTCCCTTATTCGAACATTGGGACGGTCCCTCACGGAGGGGAACAGCGCTGGAGGCGAGGGAGGTGCTGCTCAGAAGGTCCTCTCCGGCCCTCGGCACCAGTCAGCGCCAGGGAAGACATCTGATGTGCTTCTCTACAGCATTTTGGAAAGCCGCCACTGCGCACAGCCTGGCCACGGAAAGCGGAGTGTCGGCTGCCAAGCAGGCGGGAGGGAAGCGGCCCAGTGAGGTCTGGGTGCGTTGGCCAAAGGTTTGCTTTTACTTTAGTCGTAACCTGGAGGCTGTGCTTTTAAGGTTTGCGTCTGGTCTGGCCTCTCACCCCGCTCTCGGGACTGATTCTTTGATCCGTCCTTAAGTAAGTGTCCCTCCGGCGGTCCTCCGCTCCACCCGCCCAGAACTGTTGCGTAGAAACATTGGGCTCATCCGTCTGATTGGAAGGATTAATAAAGAGGTAGATTTCCACCTTTCCCCTGTACGTTGTCCCAAGGAGGATAAATGGGATATGAGACCGGGACCCCAGACACAGCATCCAGAACTGGGGACAGAAGAATAGAGTGAGTCTCAGACCCTATTAGTGCGCTCAGGCCAAGCCTTCTCCGGCTCCCGGGCTCAGGCAGCTCGCACTCAGCCCAGAGCCAACGGTGCGAGCGCGCACCGCTGTCTCCCCCCAGCGGCCGCGCGTGTGTCGCCGCAGGAACCCGGCGGCGGGGGTGGCACGGCACAGTCAAGCCCGCGGCTCCGCCCCGCGCCCCCCCCCTCTCCGGGCCGGCAGTGCCGCCCCCTCCGCGCCGTGCTCGGCTCAGACGGAGCAGCCGCCTCTGCAATGTCAGCAGCCGCAGCGGCGGCGGCGACGAGAGCGGCAGTGGCCCGGGCCCCCCGGTAGCCACCAGCGCCGCACGGCCCGGCAGGCGCACGGCGCGACTCCGCGGCCACCTCGCTGCCTCCGGGGCGCCGCGGGCCGCTCTGCGCACCTCGGTGCTGCTCTCAGACTCCGGGCCAGGCGGTCTGCGGCCGCGCACAAAGGACCACGGACACCGGGGTCCGGGGACTGCGCCCTGGGACCGGCCAGGGACATCAGCGGCGCCGCGTCTCCACGCCTCCCCTCCCCGGGCGGCCGGGAGCCCTCGCCGGAGCAGACCCGTCATATGACAGCGGCGACACAGCGGCCAGCGAGCGCCGGTGCTACTACCAGCTCCGCTGCGCCACGGCCACCGACTCCTGGGGTGGCCCTCGCCGCGCCCCGCTGAGCGGTCGCCTGCCGCCGCCCCAAGCCCGGCGCCTCCCAGCAATCCGGCTCCCAGATCGGGAGCCCCGGGGAGACCCCTGCCGGAACCGAGCCTAAGATGGCCACGCTGCTCCGTAAAATCGGGCTCATTCGCCTGCACAACCGGGACACGGAGGACCCTAAGCACCACCACAACCACCGTGGCGGAGGCGGCGGCCAACAGAGCGCGTCGCTGCGCGGCAAAGGCGGCGGCAAGAGCAGCGGCCACAAACAGCAGCAGCTGCAGCAGCAACAGCAGCAGCAGCACCCCGGGGGCGCGGGCGACGCTAGCCCGGGGCCCGGCAAGGGCAAGAGCAAGCGCGCGGCGGAGCTGGCCGCGCGCGACAAGCAGCCGCAGCCGGCCGCGGGGGCGGCGGGGGCGGCGGGCGCCGGGGGGCCCCGGGAGCGGGCGGCGGGCGCCAGGGCGGGGCCGGGCCCCGCGGTGGCCGCGGCGGCGGCGGGCGGTAGCCTGGTGCCCGCGGCGCGCCAGCAGCACTGCACACAGGTGCGCAGCCGGCGGCTCATGAAGGAGCTACAGGACATCGCGCGCCTCAGCGACCGCTTCATCTCGGTGGAGCTGGTGAATGAGAGCCTCTTCGACTGGAACGTGAAGCTGCACCAGGTGGACAAGGACTCGGTGCTGTGGCAGGACATGAAGGAAACCAACACGGAGTTCATCCTGCTCAACCTCACCTTCCCGGATAACTTCCCCTTCTCGCCGCCCTTCATGCGGGTGCTCAGCCCACGGCTGGAGAACGGCTACGTGCTGGACGGCGGCGCCATCTGCATGGAGCTGCTCACGCCGCGCGGCTGGTCCAGCGCCTACACCGTGGAGGCTGTCATGCGCCAGTTCGCTGCCAGCCTGGTCAAGGGCCAGGTAAGGCTGCGGAGCCAGGGGCCGGGGGTGGGGGTGGGGGGGGGTTTGAGGGTAGGCCGGAGATGGGAAGTGGTGTCTGACCCCTCTAGGGGCAAGTGAGCTCTGATCCAGCTCATCGCCTGGGGACACTTCGTCCCACGGTCTCTGCTTCTTTTCCCTAAGGGATTTCTTCCTGTCTGTTCTGCGTCCCGGCCCTCTGGTCTCCAGCACTGGTCCTACTAGAACCGCTGGGCTCTCTGGCTTGTCGGTTCCCTTGCTTTCTGCTTTCTGCTCACGGTCTTGCTCCACGATCCTCACTGTTTTTCTCTACTTCTTCGCTGCAGGCTACACTTCACTCTCTCTTCCTCTTTCCCCAGCGACGGTCCTGCTTCCCTCCTCCTTCCTTTCCCACAAATCCCTTCCGCGTTTTCCACCCTGAGTTTCCCATACTCTCCTGCCCTTCTCCGTTTCTCCTCCTCTCCACTGCCTGTTTAACTGGTCCCTGGTCAGCACGATTACCACGAAGGTACGAACTTTTCCTGAAGCTTAGGATGTAACTATCCAGCCCAGCACATCAGAAACAGGCACATACACTCACACAAACAAGCACACATATACCCGCACTCACACACACGTGCACAAGCACACACACACACAAACACAGGTTTCTTCAAACCTCCCAGGTGGACTCTATACAGACCAGGCCAGCTGCCTGCTATGAAGCTCTCTCCCCTTCTCCTCCCTCCCAGCAGCCACCCTTGTAAAGGCCAAAGCCCCCCTGGAAGGCTCTCTCCAGGCAGAAGCGTGATTGAGTCTTTCCTAGTGTTAGCAGGCCGGACTCCATTCAGGGAACGCTGCCCTGACCATCTCAGCCTGGTACTTGCCCCTTGGAGAACATGTCTGGAGTATAGGCTGGGCCTCGGTCTCTTTCAGACCCTATTTCTTCTCTTTCTTTACCTGCCCTCCCCCCTCCCAGTGCGCCTGCCCCCATGGGTTTCAGCGCTAAAGATTCGATCAAGCACAGAAAGGAATGCTAAGCAGGTCACCTGAGCCTTCTCTCCTATGGCATCGCAGAGCTACTTTACAGAGAAACAGCCCCAAAACTTACAGGACATTAATGTGTTTTCTGAGATATGCCTCCCACCCAGCTGCAGAGAAGGGCATGGCAGTTTGTTTTCTCATGTTCTATGTTCTTGGCCACATTCAAATCTATAGTGGGCATTTCCCAACACCGTTTTGTCAAATCACATTTCTTTCTATCTGGCATGGACATCTTCAATATTTACAGAGAATTCTTATTTTCTTTAAAAGACCACAATGACCTCCATGTGGTCTTTGCACAGCCAGCTCATCAGGAATGATCATTTCTTCCCCAGTGCCTGTGGCTGCCCCCTTTCACTGCAGGTACACACACTAACTAAACACACTAATCAAATGGAGCGTGTCCTGCCCATTTCTCTCAAGGCTAAATGCCTGGGATTTTAAAACAGAAGAAGAAAAGAAAAGAAAAAAAGGCATCCCCGTGCCAGCAAAAAGGTCACTGCATCCTGAGCCGTCCTGCCAGTCCGCCTTTTCCAGGAGTTCCATTTCCGGCAGGAGTAGGCTGGGCACAAGGGCTCCAGAGCAAGGCTGTAACAGAGTAGGCCAAGGCTTTGACAACCAGTTTCCTTCATCCCGTAGTGAGACACTGGCTGGAATACAGTGTGCATGTGATTAAGTGCATGCCACTGGGAGACGGGGGAGCTAGCTCTGTTTCCCAGTGAGGTTTATAGGAATGCAATGGAAAGATGGTCCTCAGAAACGTCATGGTCATTGGCTTCTCAAACACTTCTTCTTGGGGAAGATGATTTGGAGGGTCAGAGAAGAGGAATGTAATTTGCCCCATAGACTCAAATCTGTGGCATTATGGACTTGGGAGGTATTTAAGGCCCCAGCCTGCATTCTGAGATATGAATGAGAACGTAGGATTGGTAAATAGCAATAGCTTGATAAATAGTTTTACAATTTTCACTTAGTGCTGGGAACAACAGCTCCCTTGGTGTCCTTCTTCCAGGTCTTAGTGTTTGTGTTCTGTTTCTTTATAACCAAAACGGAGAGTCTTTGCAGATGAGAGCATTACTCACGGAAAACAGAGTTAACAGCATTTCCTTCCTTAATTTGATAAGCAATTAGACCCTGCTCCTTCCACCTAGCAGGTTGCATTGGATCATCTGATGAGACATGGCACTTTTTAAATGATGGTCAAGACTTGGTACTTTTTAAAAAGCAGTTTACTTCCTCTGTATTTCCTATCTCCTGGTTTCAACATACAGTTTTCAAAAAGAGGGTGATATGTGGTACACATAAAATATTCAAATGCAATGAAAGAATTGAAGAGATGAGCAGTCATTAAAGATTCAAGGGCCTGGGTGCAGCAGGGCAGCATCTCTGGTAACCTAAGGACTGTGATGCCTTCATCCTTTGCAGATCCATGACCAAGGGCTGTTCATTGCACATGTGTTAGCTACCAAACCATAGTTAGAGGTAATGTGCTTTGAACCCATCCACGCACTTGATAAGCTAGTCAAAGGAAGCAGGCCCACTACTCACCTGTAATCACTTAAGGCACTGTTACACTCCAGTGGCAGTCCCTGTCCCTTTGCATTCCTCTTTTAGGGTTTTTTTTTTTTTTTTTTTTTTTTAAGCTGCAATAAGAAAGACCTTGTTAGTCTTTTTCATAGAGGAAAACACTCACTTAAACTTCTGAATTGAGGCAACACTCTTCCAGGGTCTCCAGAAAAACCTCAAGACAGCTTTAAGAGTTTAACGTGTAACATTCAAAAGTATCTGGTTAATAGTGTTGTTCACAAAGTCAAAAGCTCAGGATTGTGCTCTGTGTGAAGAATTCAGGAACTTCATGAGACTTAGCCTGGGATGAATGTATATCTTGTGTTTCCAAAGTGGTTTTCACATTGCATTGTGGAATATTCTGAATTAAATGGATACATTTGTCTCTCATGTGCTATATTCTGTGTATAAAGAGACATAAGCCTCTTACCTGTTTATGACTAAATAAGGGATTCTTAATAGGGACATTCTTTTTTTTAAGATGATACTGGAACTCAAGGCAATCCTCTTTCAGCAACCTCCTAAATGTTGGGGTGACAGGTGTGACCTCTCACATTCACCAAGAGAGATTTTGGGGAATGTGTAGTTCTCTACAGTTGGGTGGACAATTTCTGGGCCTTTGAAATAATCCAGTGCAAATAATAAAAGCTTTTAAAGTAGCATTTGGCTTCTTGGTCACGCACAGAGCCCCAAGAACACAATGCGTAGCTCCACTGCAATGCCGCTGGCATTGAAAAGCTTTCCTGGTTTTGTCCTGAAGCTGAAGGGAGCTGCATAGAGTTCACACTAGCAGGCGTCACAGCAGCGAAACTCCATGTTCTGAGATTGCTGAGAACAGAGCCTAGGCCGTCTGGCTCCAAGACTGAAGAGGAAAGCCTGGTCACAGAGTACCTCCAAGCTCAGCAGCATCTATCTCCAAGGGCACATTTGAAGGCTGCATGAGTGCCAGACAGCCCTCCCACTGCTGCAGATAAAAGGCACTTGATTATGCCCTAACTCAGGGTTCTCTTCAGACTCTTGCACACCTCCTGAGTGTCCCCATTTTAATTAATTAGCTATGTCATCAGAGAACCAGATGGCCCCTGATTGACAGTTTCTCTCCCTTCTCCTGCCCCTTCAGAACTGAGTGTCTGTATTACAGTGACAACAGCAGCTAACATTTCCTGTTTTCGATGCCACAGTCTGGCCAGCCTGAGCACAGCAGCCACCAAACTTTCCCTGGGGTGGATTCTTCTCATGACTACCATACAGGTGTGGAAACCACAGCTCCTAGAAGTCAGGATGATTTAACTCTCCACTCTCATCATAAGGTCTCATGAGAGGCCAGACTCCTGAGTCAAAGGTGTGAGGAAGGGCAGCAATTCATGCTGGGCCACCTGGATACCTTTGCTGCTTCCAGGTGGCCATCCATTAATTGCCACCTACCGGATCCCCACGGTCACCCGCAGAGAAGCAGTGGTACCTGCAAAAGGTTCCCAGGCCCTCAGGACCAAACCATCCTTGAGTCTTAGTGTTTGGATAAAAGCTGGCCAGCAACTGAAAGAGAGCCACATTTCTAAGATTTTATTGATGAGGAAGCCCAGCAGGAATCACCGCCGGTCTGAGTGAGTGCTGGGCAGCCCTGCAGACTCAGCTGCAGTCCAGGAAGGTGGTATGGCCCAGGAATCACTTTAGAGCTTACAGTCCGCATCCACGCCTGTGCAACCTTTGTAAACATATATGGGATGATATTTTATTAATTTTTTGAGAATTTTATAGATGCACACAATGTATTTTGATCACATTCACCCCTCACTTCACTCCCTAACTCCTTCCAGATCCATGCCCTGTGGTGATACTTTGTGTATGCTCTAACAAATAAAGCTTGCCTGAATATCAGAAGGCCAAGCCAGCCACTAGTTAGCCGTAGAGGCCGGGCGGTGATGGCACACACCTTTAATCCCAGCACTTGGGATCTCATGCCTTTGCTCCCAGTACTCAGGAGGCACACATGCCTTTAATCCCAGCACTAGGGAGGTTGAGACAAGAAGTGATATGGCTGGGCAGAGAAAGGAGTATAAGGCAGGAGGAGAAAGGAGCTTGGTCTCTGAGGCTGAGGATTCGGTAGAGGTAAGAAGTCTTTCTAGTGGCCAGCTACTCTGCTTCTCTGATCTTTCAGCAAGCTTTATTTGTTAGATCATACACAAAACATCACCACTGTCATCTCTCCCAAACTTCATATAACCTGCTGTCTAATTTATGTCACTCATACTCAGGGACGTGAGCCCATCAGTGGTGCCTGGGTGACTTACCAGAGACTCTCCCTCCTGCAGAAGCTATCAGCTGCCAATAGCTTCTCAGCTAGATGTGGGAGCTCATGAAACACCCACCCCCCCCCCCCCCCCCCCCACCCCACTGCTGGGCTGTTTACTGACTAGATCTGATTCAGATCTTGCAAAGACAACTACAGCTGCTGTGAGTGTGTGAGATTAGCAGCCCTGTCGTGTTGAAAAGACACTGCTTTGATCCAGTCTTCCCCGACCTCTGACTCTTCACACAGACACAGATACAGGCGCGCGCGCACACGCACACACACACACACACACACAGACACACACGGGGGGAGGGGAGGGAGGGAGGGAGAAAGAGGGAGGCAGACTCTCTTTGATGATCTCTGAGGGTAGGGACCTCTTACCTTCTTGGTAGGAAGGGGGCTACAGACATCTCATTTATAGCTGAGCCCTCTACAGTTACTTTCTCTCTGCATTTTTGACCAGTTGTGAGTTTCCATTCTGTCCAACTTTTTGACATTGTAAAACCATGCCGTTATCTGCGATACCCACACTCATGAATGGCACAATAATCAAGTGGCAGCTGTCCTGGAACATGTGTGACATGTAGCCCTCAGGTTGGACGTGTCGCACTGTGGCAGAGAGTAGAGGTTCAGGTGCACACACAGTCGGACGTAAAGCCCTTCTTTAGACCTCCCTTCCTTAGACCCCACTCCAGAGCAGCAGACCAAGCAACAGCATTCATTTATGACTGCACAAATACACACCATCATAAAGAGCGGCACAGGCCGTCAGCCATTGAGCTCCTCAGACCTATGGCTTCTAACCTGCTGGAACAGACATTGTGTGTCCAGAGCTTTGTTAATTTGCAAGAGCTGTGTCCTGGAGGTACTGTGGCCTGGTGGTTCCCATGACAGACCTTCACTCTCCCACAGCTCTGAAAGCTAGACATCAAAAGTCAAGGTGCAGTAGATAGAGCCCACTTCTCCTGAGGCCTCTGTCCTTGACTTGAAGATGGCATCTTCCCCCTTGGTCCCTTCACATCATTCTTCCTCCATGTGTGCCTCTGTCTGGCTTCTTATGATGATGCAGTCCTAATGATTTGGTCCTGTCTTGAGGACCTCATCTTAACTTGATAACCTCTAAAAGACCCTATCTATAGATAAGGTCATGTTCCCAGGTTCTAAGGGCTATTGGTTCAACATTTATACTGGGATGAGAGAGACATACCCATAACCAACTCATATGGAGATTTATTAACTAGTTCAACGTATTGGTTCCAAAGAAGCTGCTACTGGCTCGTAAAACACAGAGAAGCCATGCTGTGAAGGCAGAGGAGATGAATCTTGCCTGCAGTGCCAAGCCAAGAAATGCCAGTGCACTCCAAGGGAAGCCAGGGAGCCTACACCCCGAATAGTGTCAACTAGGGTTGGAGTAGCAAGTGTGTCTGATTCACCCCAAGAGACAAGGGTTTTTATTCTTATGAGTCACAGTGTCATTTTGTCCTGTGCTGCATGGAAGGGGCAGAGATAATTACCAATGACGTTGACTCTGCAGTTAGAAGTATCGATACGCCTGACTATTTGCAGAAAAAAATTAGCTACTTGTTCTCCTATCAAGTAGGGCAGGCAGGAGGACACAGAGAGGACTCTGCATCCTAAAAATAGCCCCACACCAACCCCAGTGCTCCGTTGAGAGCTCCCGCCTCCAGTACCTAGCACAGTTAATAATAGGAGCTACTGACTCTCCTGCCTTGTGAGTCCAGGAAGTCGTTGTTCGCTAGAGCAGGATGCCCGAGTGTGCTTGCTTACCTTTGTGATTTAAAAGATGGGGGAGATTAGTCTGCTTGAAGAGACAGCTTGTAGTTACTATTGTGTGGTGGGATACTAAGTTGAAATTCTGACAGTAGCACAGCCCTAAGACTCCAGCGTCTCCTCTATGTCTCTTCTTTATACCCAGGAATGATTCTTATGGATCCAAGTCTAGAGGAGGAACAGCTACCCTAGTACTTAAACCATGTTGGGAACAGATAAGGAACCAGCCATAGTGGCGCTTATGTGAAAATAATAAAATAATAATAATAATTATTATTATTATTATTATTAAATAATAGAATAGAATAAATAAGCCACTTATACGGGTCCTCTGTGCCACATTGCCAATATCCCCATTGTGGATTTTGTGGCTTGGTTAATAAGGAAAGAGAGGGGAGGTAATCACATGACTGTCCTTTCCTCTCGGCCAGCGGTTCTCACACGTAGGGATACATTA
This sequence comes from Onychomys torridus, assembly GCF_903995425.1. Taxonomy (NCBI): domain Eukaryota; kingdom Metazoa; phylum Chordata; class Mammalia; order Rodentia; family Cricetidae; genus Onychomys; species Onychomys torridus. The sequence goes on along the minus strand of NC_050457.1, from coordinate 73,272,485 downwards.
TGTACCTGATGATTTAACTCTCCCAGTGCTAAGGCCCGGCCCTCAGAGCTTGACGTTGTGGTCTAGCTTCAGACCCTGCCAGAGGCTGCAGGTAAAGCCTCTCAGGGCCACTGTGAAAGCAAGTCTTTCTTCCCTCCAACCATTTACACAGCCCGAGGAGGAGAAGGCTGGGGAGAGACAGCGGCTCAGGTCAATCCACTCAGCATCCCCAGGTCCAGCTGGGCAGAGCTGGGGCCAGGGAGGGGGACACCATCTGTGCATAATCCACTAGTTAGAGCGTTCTCAGGGATGAGCACACAGAGCCCTGGGGCTTCTAGGTTCTATGGCTGGAGAAGCCTATGGAGGACCTGCTTCAGAGAACCCACTACCAGTTAGAATAGTGCACAGCCCATTTGTGGCAGTGTTTGCTAAATTTTTTGTAATTTTTTGAGGACATGCATATTCATAGAATGTCCACAGCCCTGGCAATGGACCATGGCCTGGATGTGTACCAGGGACTTGGATGTGAAGAGTCTCCAGTTGCTCTAAGTGATGTTTTCAAAGATAGCATCCAGCTTAAGGAAGCCAAGCCTTGATGGGGAGCTTGGTTGTTCTTCTGGTGTGTTTTGTTGCTAAAAGACAGAAGGATGGATATTTCCAACAACCAAGAACCCACTGCAACAGCAGCAGTTACTTCCAGCAGGGGCCATACTTTCCCACCTGCAACTGGGTGTGGTGGCTCAGATGACCTGCTGTTTCCTCCATGGCCCCCACATCAGTCAGTCAGCATCCGCTTGCTGAGGGTCTATCATGACGTCATCAGCCTCGACATTCCTGTGATATCTTTTCTCTACTCTGTGCATGGTCCTAGGTCCTCCTCATGGTTTGTTCGTCCCATGAGACTCAGAGGAAATCCTGTGAGCAAGGATACCAGACTAGGGAAGCAAGGTGGGGAAGCAGATTTGGGACCATCCAGAAGAAAAGGCTGGCCAGTGAGGATGGGTATGGCTGTGAGAGCAGGGGAGGAGCTAGTGAGGTGTGCCCTTCCCCCAAGCAGCAAGGCAACTGTATTCAGGAGACACATGCACCCGAGGGATCCTCATGTGTGCTTTCCCAGCCTCCAATCTCCCTATGGCTTCCACCCTCCCCCACCACTTGCATGGCGTTCTCAGAAATGCAGACCTCTTTTGTTCAGACTATGCATTATGAAACTTCTAGAACACAGCCATAGTCCACCAGTACTGCTCACCACAGTGGCAATCTTTCATTCTCCATGGCCCCCACTGGGGTCCCACCAGCCCTTCCTGCTGGAATGCCTTCTGGCCTTATTCACTGGAAAGAGCCCCTGTCCATCCTTCAGAACTCTACCAACACACCCCCGCTCCTCCAGTTACAGCAATGGCTTCCTCCCCTGAACCCATCTGCACTGATGGCAAAACACTCCCATCCTACGTGCCCTACTAGGTGCTGTGGGTTGACAATTGTATTTTTTTTTCCTCTTCACGGTGTCCATCTGTTTGAGCAGATGTCCCACACCCTTCACTCCCCACTTTCTGCAGTATAACCTAAGAATACGAATATGCATCAGGTGCTTCTGCTGTCAGTAAAGGAGGATTGTGGGTAGGCAGGCAAAAAGAAACTCAGCAGTGGCAATCCTGAGGGTCCAGAGGCTTACAGCTCCTGAGAGCTGAGGGCCTATTGCCCCAGACTTTAGAACCCAGAGACTTAGTGGCCCTCACCTCTCAAATTAGAGGCTCTCTCATCTGAACTCACAGTTTCCTGGGACTGGCAGCTATCATGAGCCTCAGCCTCTAGCAGCAGTAAGTGGTGACAGCAAACAGTGGCAAGCAGCAGCTGAGGGAGCTTTCTGGTGGCCCAGCACAGTGTGGGCCTCAGATGCTGGGGTCCTCCGTCTTATGGTGAAAGTGTCACAGCTCCGAGATCTAGGATGTCAGGACGCTCAGTCCTTGACAGTGACTAGTACTGCAGCTCAAAGGCCTCCGGTGCCTGAGACCTTTGGTCCCTGGACAGCTTCACGGAATTCTTCCAGAAGCCAGGTCTCGTCTTCACCTCTCTGCAGGCCTCTGCTCTTTCTGCTCCCCGGATTTCCACGCCCAGAAAAATCACTCAGATGTGTCAGCTGTTTCCTCACCACCACCTCTGCTGTGGCCAGCACTGTTGCCCACTTCCTTTCTTCCTGTTACCAGCTCAGCCCCCTGGATTAACAATAAAGACAAAATGTAGGCCAAGGGAGGCTGATGATAAATGCCTTTCCTTGTCTAGATGTTGCAACACTGGATTGTGGCACAAGAGGCTCCTTGCTGACTCCAAAAGTGAGGAAGCTGCTTGCATTCTTAGCTAGAAAGGGCACCTGATGATCATGGTCCTGGATGCCAATGAAAGATGACTTTATGCTAGTCACTGTGGTTTCTCATGCAAATCAATGACCATTTGTACCAGCTACCAGCCTCCTGCTGGGCCACGAGGGAGTGCTTCACCTCTCACCTAAGCAAAAATGGACTGGCAGGCTCATCTAGAGCTCCCCACAGCTTGTGATAACAAGAGGTCTGGTGCAAGCTGTTTTGAAACAGTCTTTGGCAGCAAGCAGCTGTGATTGCTATGTAGCTTCCTCAAGGCATCGTGGAGTGTTCAAAGCAGCCAGTGCTGGTATGAGGACAGTCCAGCTGGCTGCTTGGCTGATAATCCTTGGCTTCAGGCATCTGCATCTGGGGCACAAGATAAGTGCCTAACAGCTGTCAGTTGGGAAATGGAACTGTCCCCACATTTTAGTTTATTTAAAGGATAAATAAATATTAGGAGGAGTGCTTACAGTAAAGACTTCTCATTAACATAACAGTGTTTTGAGGGTGTTTAATGGTGCTCTGACAATGCCTCATGCCTGCACAATTACCCCAGGGAGAGTGAGGTCCCTCTAATTGGTCCCCCTTCCTGTGAGCCAGCTGCTTGCACATGCTTCCATGGATCATTTCATTAAATCCTGGCAGCAGCCTGTGAGGTGTTGCTGTTTTTATTCTTACTTCACAGAGGAGGAAACAGAGCATGTTTGGGTGAGGACTCGTGCCAGAAGCAGAGAGAGAGAAAGGGACTGGGCTGAGGTACCATCAGAAGCTCCAGGACCAGAGCCATCCACTCCAGCATCCACCTAATAAGCGGCCACCACCCAAGTGCCATATAATGCCCCTGTGTGCACCATGGGTGACTGTGGATGGCATGACACACTCAGAGTGCCCACATGGCCTCAGCCCTCAGGACTGAACCAGGGGGAGGGTCCATGTGTCCATCAAATTGGGGCCATGGCTCTGAAGTATCAGCAAAGCCCAAACTCCACAGAAGCTTGTTGAGTCTATTGTGAGAACCATAAGTATGCTTTAATTCTTTGAAACTGTAAGAGAAAGATAATTATCACCATTTTATTTCTTCTCTATACAAAAGAGAAAGGAATTTTAAAGATTCTGAAAATAACTCAAGAATGAAGTGCTTTTTAGAGATAATTATCACATTGGCAAAATCAGTAAGATTGAAGAAATTACTACTTTAAATATAATTTCCGTAAAATAAATACCAATTCCCCGTCACAATATTTGGCAAGCATTTCCCCTCACCCCCAGAAAAATTGTTAGATTTTTTGATGAGGGAAATGAGGAAATGCTATCTCTATATTGATAAGATCATACCTCAAGTTAAAATGTGCTCTGCCCATCAGGAATTGCAGAGAAAATCTCCAGATAAATGCCATTAAGGGTTTTTTCTGGTTTTAATCTTGAAAATCAGACTTCTACAAAATTCAGAATATGGACTTACAGATTTTCCTTTATCATGGCAGGGGTACATAACAGCTTTGTGGGGTGGCGTTTGGGCCTGCTGGAGACACGGCTGTTAAAACTGTGCTGCCACACTTCCCACGGCCACACTTCCCACGGCCATACTTCTTCCCACGGCCACTGTGACTCCTGAGAGTCAGGAGCAGGGCGATGTGACTTCACAGGAAGAGTTAGCTGGGATTTGGATGTGACTGTATCAAAAACATATCGATTGCTGCCAGCCTTCATGTGTGCAGGGATCCTTGGAGGTTAATGGCACAGCTTATGCAATGTGCCTTCCTGGCCAGGGGACGTAGAGATACTATAGGGGAAACCTACCAAGAGTGGAGTTTGTTACAAATTTAATGAATTGTAGGTAGCTGCGCATCACAAGACTATGAGACATAGCTTTTTAAGAGTCATCAGAATATCTCTTCATAACACTATATTCTAGTTCCCTTCCTTGAAAGAAATGCAGAATAGTATGTGAATCATCATTTTGTTATTGTTGGTTTTTTGTTTTTGTTTTTGTGGGGGGCATGCATTAGACATTAAGGCACACCCCATCTCCTAACAGGAGGAGAGACAGAGGACTAATCTCAGGTTTCACCCTCCACTATCCATCTTTATAAACAAAACAAACAAACAAAAAATCAGTCTCTCCCTGGGCGGTGGTGGCGCACGCCTTTAATCCCAGCACTTGGAAGGCAGAGGCAGGTGGATCTCTGTGAGGCTAGCCTAGGATACAGATACAGAGTGAGATCCAGGACAGGCTCCAGAGAAACCCTGTCTCCAAAAACAAAACAACAACAACAAAAAAAAAAAAAAAATCAATCTCTCTTCACCAAATAGGCTAGACTGTCTGGCAAATGAGGCCCAGGGTACTGCCTATCTCTTGGTGGGGTCCAAGGCTCCAACTCAGGTGCTCAGGGTTGCAAGGCAAGGGTGGTCCAGCTCCTCTACCTTCTCAGCCTCTCATGGACAGAAGCCCTTCCTGAGGTTCACACCTGTAGGTATCTGAGGACTTGTCATGGAGTGAGTGTCTGCCACCCCTTCTTTTTGTCTTTGTTCCCTTCCTTCCAGGTTGTCCTGGAGAAGAGAGAGGGCACAGGGGAGGTTTCTCACCTACAGTAGCAAGGCCGTGTTCTCCAGGGACAGCACCTGCATTCCACGTACAGGCAGGCAAGCAGGACACTAAGGATTTAGGACCCAGCTCAGTGCTCAGTGTCCTTTGACTGACTTTATGATGGATGTTATAGAGCATGACAATCTGAGAGAACTCAGATAAGAACGTGGTTTTTGTTTTTTGTTTTTTTGTTTTCTTTCTGTATCAACCCATAAAATTACATAAAACTTTAAGGATATTATCTTGATTCATAAATAAGACTAACCTGATTTTAAAAAAAGTGAGCTTGAACTCTACTGAATTGGATTAGGGTGATGATTTTATTAGTAATTTTGTTTTAAAAGGATCCTGGCATCTGCCTTTTCATTAACAGGAGTGATGGAGGTCTTGTGGTTGTTCCTGAGGATCAGGCGAGGAGAAATAGAGATTCCTGGAGCCTCTCCCCTAAGCATGTGGCCCTGCAAGGTCACCTCCACAGAATAATGCCTTTAGAAGCACAAAACAAAATGCATTAGAAAACTGTCTTGGATGGCTACAGTTACTACATGTGTAATGTGATGAGCTTAGCTATGAGTTAAATGACAATCTACTAACACACTACTGGGACCAAGAGGCACAGCCAGAAGTCCCTGCAACCGACAGTCATGAGCCTCTGCGAGGTTTACAGATGTGGACAGCTGTGATGTGTCTGTTTTCAAATGTGGAATTCCTTTTTGTTTCTTCTGTTGTTTGGGTCAGGGTCTCACTCTCAGCCCAAGCTAGCCTGGAACTCAATGTGTAACCCAGGCTGACATGAAGCCCATGGCAATCCTCATGCCTCAGCCTGACAAGTGCAGGGATTACTACTCATGACAAAGTCATGGTGTTGTTGTTGTGATTTAGTTCAGAGCAAGTCAGTGAAGAGAAAGAGACTTTCCCATTAAGAGTCACAGCCCCTGGGAGCACATGGGTCACAGCCTCTGGGAGCACTTAGATCACAGCCCCTGGGAGCATTTGGGTCACAGACCCTGGGAGTACTTAGGGCAGGTAAGAAGCTTCAGGTGGCATCAGCTTTGAGGTAATGGCAGTCTGGGGAATGCTCTTAAAGCTTACTCTACTGCTCATAGCAGAACCTTTGGGAAAGAGGGTTACAACCCTGCATGTCTTGGTTCTGCCTTGTTACTGTTGGATGGGATTAAGATAAAATCCTGGATCTGGAGGTAGACTCAGGTTCCAATCTCATTATTCCTCCTGACCACACTTGAGGGCTTAAGGTGCCTCCCCTAAAGATGAAAAGCACTCACCCCACCACACAGGGGAACCCCACACTCTGGAAATGATGGACATGATGATTCCTAGAGAGGAAGTGATGAGTAGATGGCCCTTCTTTGAAGGACTAGAACTTGCTAAAATACAATAAAACTATCGCCAGAGGCCCAGCCATGAGTTTGCACGCAGCACCCCCTATACAGAGTGATCTGCTGTTGTGTTGGTATCTCCTGCCCACACTGACATCCAGTTGGCTCAAATTTCCAGCACTAAGCCCCAATTCAATCCGAAGAAGCACAAGGTAACCCCCTTTTTGTTTTCTCTCAGGATGAGCCCTTGCCATGGCCTTTGTAGGCTTCATTTCACCCCTCATCAAAGCATTACACATCATCAGACACTGACGTCTGACAGTGACCTACCCAAGTCCGACAGCTGAGGCAGGCGGTGCTCTAGCTATAGCCCAGTTCCTGCCCCTTGTACTGTGGTAACTAAACTTTACTTTTCATTGGAAGTTGGGAGTTTTCAACTGTGTGACTCTGCTCAACTCTGGTCCCCGAAGAATCCCGTTGTATGGCTGGGAGATGGCCTAGTGACTGAGAGGGCTTGTTGAGCAATCATGAACCTGAATTCAGATCCAAGTACCCAAGTCAAAAGCCAGGCTTGGCCATGCATGCTGTAGTGTCAGTGGGCAGAGGGAGGGGGAGCTGCAGGGTACAGAGACAAAAGGATGGCTGGCGTTTGCTGGCCTCCAGGCTAGCTCCGGGAAAGGACCTCATTTTTCCATAGTGGAGTCTATAGGGATAACCTAACCAATCTGGGGCCTGGATGTGTTGCCATAACTACCAATGTAGGCATGACATGGTTTTGAGCATCATGGTCAGCGAATACAAAGAGTTCTGCCCAGCAGCTCAGACCGCTCCCTTGTGTTTATTTTTCACGTTTCTTCATGCTCAGTATCTCTTTCACTGAATCTAATCTCACCTGAAAGCTTTTCAGTCATCCTGTCCTCCACGAAATCTTGAGCGTCTTCCGTTTCCAGCTTTGCTCCACTTGTGTCTCCAGCTATGAGGACACGCTCAGGTCTTAGCATCATCATCCTGGGCATTCCCGGCATCCTCCAAAGTCCCTGAAAATCAGCCAGAGCCCTCCCCAGTCCTAGGGATCCACACTTGGTTGGAAGGGCAAACCCAGCAGGTTCTGCAGTAGCTTTTAGTCCGTGATGGTGTTCTGTGTCCCTGGTGAGAGCCGGTGGCTTGATGGCCATAAGCAAGGGTGACTGTAAAGTGACCTTCTCAGGACTGTTGAATACTCTTACCATCTCTGTGATCAGAAGAAACGCGAAGCCTTCAGAATGAAATGCTTATTGCTGTAGCAGTTTGAATGAGAATGGCCCCCATAGGCTCGAATATTTGAATGTTTGGTCCTTAGTTTGTAGACTCTCGCTCTGTCTCTCTATCTGTCTCTGTTTCTCTGTTTCTCTGTCTCTGTCTCTCTCTGTCTCTCTGTCTCTGTCTCTGTCTCTCGTGTGTGTGTGTGTGTGTGTGTGTGTGTGTGTGTGTGTGTGTGTGCACGCGTGCCCTCCAACTTGGGGGTAAGATATAAGGTCTCAGCTGTTTCTCCAGCCTCATGCCTGCCTGCTGCCATGCTAGCCCAAATGTGGGAGGAATTGCATGAAGGATGCCTAACAAGCCACTCTCAGAGGTATCAGAAAAGGAGTGGGGGCTTGACCCCCAGGTGCTGGGGTCTATAATTGAGGTGCTAAAGACCAAGCCTCTGATTTGTATTCAGCTTTAGAATAAACAGAGCATCTGACAGTTTCTGGAAGGGATTTGGGTATAAGAAACAAGGAGCCGGTAGTCTTGTGAAGCAAGACAAGTTCACCGATTTCATGGGCTCCTAAGGGTAACATGAATGAACCATGATATACCAGACTCTGGCTCACTCTCCTTTCTATGGAGCATAAATCTCAAGGGCATCTTTTTCCCCTCCATATGGTCTCTTGTCGGAACATCTTCATACAGGATTTGCCAAGGATCCAAGACTGACAGACCTCTAATTAGAGAAATGTCTACCCAGCCTGCAGACTGAATAAGTGAGCCCGTCAGAGGATTCAGGAATTACAAGACCACCCAACCCTAACTCTGTTGTACCCAGGGTAGAACAAGTCCCTCCACAATTGTGGGACCATGGATCTGAATCTGATAGGAATGCCCATACTTCACCATGAAGTTAGGATTCCCAGCAAGGCTAAGGGAAATGTTAAAGTCGCTGCTGCGGGAACATGACTGACATTTCCAGCTATGAAATATACTATAAAAGACTGTTTTGTCAAAATGGGGTCTCAATAAAAATAACACACTGGTATCAACTGGTCCTGAAAGTCAAGCCCGGTGGAATGGTACAAAGAAGGGCATATAAAACGTCTTGTCCCCCAGAAGCAGGTGTCTGTCCATCAGGCAATGTTTGCCATTTAACTTTTCCTCTGCATGTCATTCTTGCTACACAATTATAATGAAACTTGGTACAGTCTCAAACTTGTACCCACTCTTAATTTTCTTCACCTCCCTTCAGTTTCTTTTATTTTTCTCTCTACTGCTGTTCTTTTAAATCAAAAAGTCATGACATTCAGAGATGAATAAGATGTTTTAGAAAATATTGTAGAATATTCAAGAAGGTTTTATTTTGAATCGAGGGAGTAAATCCTTTATACCTAACTTTTGCATACCATATCTTAAACGTAGCATATATATAGGGGAAGATTATGAGTTTGGGGAGCAGAAACTACAGGAAGAAAATGAGTCACATGAGTACATATAGGGGTTCATAATGTGTGCTCAGAACAGACATGGGGGAGGGCTTGTGACAGGTGACACCCCCACACACACACACTTCTTCTTGTTCATAGTACAGTGGTGCAGATTTGTGATAGGATTTTATAGCAGAGTTTCATTCTAGAATATTCTTAGGACTTTTAAAACAAATGCCTTAAGTCTCACACTAAGAAAAGTTAGAAAAGTAGGCCTAATGAGCAAGGTCACATGCAAACCAAGAACCCAGTGATTTGTGCAAAGCTGGGATGAGTTTAGCACCATCTCCTTATTCTATGAAGATTCTTACCTTATGCCATATTAAGTTTTGCATATGAATTACAAATCCCACCTTGGACAAAATTCCAAATACGAGGTGATGAGGTGCTGCCTCTAGACAGAAAAGAACTGAGAAGCAATACATGTCACTTCCTTCAGACTACCACGGACACTCCCGGGTGTCCCTCTGCTTGTCTGTTTTAATGTTCCAAGGCATCATCAGAAGTGACTGCTTCACTGACATGATGGAGGTCACTCGCTCACTCCTTGCCCAGCTAGAGAAGGACTTGGACAACACATGGCAGTCACCAAGAGGACAAAATAACTCCTGGGTCTGAGCTGCCAAAAGCTGGCAGCAGGTGACTGGACTCTGGAAGGTATGGCAGGAGAGACCACCTTGGCCCTAGAGACTTTATTGTTTATACTGCAACCATCCCAGGGCACCCCAGTTTAGCAAAGCTAAACACAGTAATGGCCTTTTGAGAATGGATCCACTCTGACTCAGGCACAGGTCTTTTTCCCTCCAGGTGTTCTAACCCTTCAGAGATGAGCATTCAGGACTCTTAAGGGCCCAGAGAGAAGCTAGAGCTTGCAGGGATAACGAATATCACCCTTATGTAGGACCTTTGAAGCCTCCTCACAAGAATTGGGACACTTCTTAAATGTAACTACCAATTTTTATTTTGTAGACTTTCCAAATTTCAGAACTGAGGGGAGTGTCTGGTACTCATGAGCTGGTGTCTCTCTGTAAGAGTAAACATTGCAATTTCATAACAGGAAGTCAGGAGGGGAGCTTGTCCCCATATCACTTGTGCCAGGTTCCTGTGTTTCTCAAGTTCGGTTAGCGCCTTCTGCTCCCTAGGGATCTCTGTACCACATTAGGACAGGCTCCATGCCAGCACACCCTTTCCTACTTGCCTACCTGGATAATGTTTCCGGAGACCCAATTTCAAACAACACACACAGCTGGCTTGGTGTTAGGTCTTAGTGAATCTTCACCTTCCTGTCTCATCTTTCAAAAATCAGAGCAAGCAACCGTCTACCTCCTGCCTTCTTTAGGACCCAGTGATCTGTGATGGGCAGTGTTTGGCTTGTTGCTAAGTGTGTATGAATAGGTCACAATCTGCTTTCAGCATCCTAAAGTCAAAGCTCCCTGCTGTGTTCTACTCATCCACCCAGGCTACCTCATTGCCCCATTCTCCATGAAGCCTCTTCCCTCCTTCCAGGCTACCGTTAAGTCAGTGCCTTCCTTCCAACCCCAGAGCATTCCCTTGCAGCTTCCTTGAACAGCCAAGCCATGTGTCCCCACTCCCAGGAGAAAACAAGCCCTTAACACAACATGTCTGTGTGGTACCCACAAGCCATTGCAAGATGTGTCTGTGAAAGCACTGTTCCTCAGCCATCTGTGTTGGGGTTCCATTCTCATTTGTCACATGTAGAGAAACTCATGAAAATATCCCCTGGGGGGGGGGAAGACTGGCAGGACTGTGGAACTCCTTGGACACGCGCAGACCTTGCACCTCGAGGACACTCAGTGGATGTCACCAAATGAAGCAGCACAGGTGCCCTTGGGGTACAGCGAGATTATGAATCATTAGAGAAAGCTGGAGGGTGCTGAGTGCCTGGTAATTGCGGTGTCGGAAGAGTGGACATTTTTAGCAACAAAGCCACACTCCATGCAAGGACATTCTGCAGTTAACAGCAAGGACAGAGCAGCCTCAACTCCCAGCATCATGAGCATTCCATGCAGTCTGAAGTTTCTGCTCTTCTCTCAGCATCACGTTTAACCAGTCAGGGTGTTTTTGTGGATGTGAATTGGCTCTGTGGGTTTTGTTTGTGACTGGTAGCTTTTGAAGTGTTGTTTTGCTGTTTGCCTGGAAACCAGCAGATGGACACTGGAGAAGTGAAGGAATTGCTCCCTGTCCTGAGCCAGGCAGCATGTTCAGTGTGAAATATAGTCATGTTTGAAGATGTCTCTGCTCCTCTTTGGTTTTTCTTCTTTGAATGATAGGATTTTTCTTGCCTGGTTATAGTCACATCCGAGAACAATTAGGAATTGGTAGTTTTAACAGTCTGGTTGAGGCAAACACTGAACAACCCTGAGTGAGACCCCAGATCACTGCAAGGCATAGCAGGGAGAACTGTGGGCAGCCATTTCTTTCCCACCTACCAATTCCAAATAACCACACAGAGACTTATATTAATTACAAATGCCGGGCCAATAGCTTGGGCTTATTACTAACTAGCTCTTACATTTTAAGTTAACCCATATTCCTTATTTATGCTCTGCCATGTAGCAGTTCCTTTATTAGCATGACATATTTATCTTCTGTTCCCTCTGCCGATTCTGCCCTTCTTCCCAGCATCCTCTGTGTCTGGCTGTCCCGCCTATACTTCCTGCCTGGCTACTGGCCTGTCAGCTTTTTATTAACCAATGAGAGCAATACATATTCACAGTATACAGAAGTATTATTCCAGAGCATAGAATATCTTGTTTATTAGTGTGTACCTTGCATCTGTTCTTACTTTATTCAAAAGTAGAGACATTTGTTAGACTCCCAAACATCACCGCCAATCTGTCACCAAGGCCCAAGAACAGACTACCATCACCCTTTTGGCTCCCAGCAGAAGCTGATAGAGTCTGTGCCTCCAGTCACCACACATTTTCATCTGTGTTCTTCTCATTTTAATTCTCCAAGAATAAAGTAGGCTTGGTTTCATGCACTGAAGTCCACAGAGGGTAGCAAAGCTGCCAGAGGCCTGACTGCATCTCCTGGGTCCAGCTGCTTAACTGCTTAGATGGTCCTAGGCATGTTTCCACACCTGGCTGCCAAGGCTGGCCAGTACCAGATGTTCAGGACAGTCTCCATAAACCTGCTGAGTCATATATAGCCTGTCAAGATAGCTGAGGCTTAAACATAGGCAGAGCTTGGGGAATCCTGCAGAAGAGGGCGAGGAAGCATTGTAAGAACCAGAGGGGTCAAGGACACCACAAGAAAATGGTTCACAAAATCAACTAAGTAGGGCCTAAAGGGGCTCACAGAGACTGAAGCAACGATCGTGGACCCTATAGGGTCTGACTTAGGCCCTTTGCATGTAAGATATGGTTGTATAGCTTACTGTTCTTTTGGGACTCCTAACAATGGGAGCACAGATGGTCGCTGACTTTTTTGCCTACTTATGGGACCCTTTTTCTCCTACTGAGTTACCTCATCCATCTTAGTGTGATAGGATGTGCCTATTCTTATTGCAACTTAATATGTCATGTTTGTTTGATATCCCTGGGAGGCCTTCCCCCCACAAGAAGCAGGGGTAGCTAAGGCTTGATTCTCTATATGTGCATCATACATATATGTACGCAAGTGTGTGTGAATATAGGCATAGGTATATATGTTTCTGGGATATCTGTAAAGTTAAAATGGATATTTAAAAATACTTATATAAATTTTTATTCAAATAGAATGCGTGTAGCTATTTACATCTTAACTTCAGGGAGATATCCCCAATGTTTGCAATATGACAATTAAAATGATCTTTGATTTTTTTCTTCCTCTTAATGTACCTAACCTAAAAGGTAATTAAATGACCAATGGCATAAATGGATTTTGTCTATTGCTGCTGACTTTGGTCATCTGCCCCAAGGATGGTAACTGTTTAATGGAGAAATAGATGGTTCCCCATTCCATTCTCCAGTGATGCTTTACGATAAAGCTGGAGTGAGACCTTGCCAGAGAGAGAGAGAGAGAGAGAGAGAGAGAGAGAGAGAGAGAGAGAGCTGACTTTGAGGGAGCTGGTGGTAAAAGGCTGTGCTGCCATTCTGGTTCATTGGGTGAACTAGCAATGAACACAGGATTTCTCCAAAAATGCAGAAGTACCCAGAAGATAGAACATAGCATTTTATCGATGACCTCTCAGAATGCATGTCCTCCCCAGGAGTCATCTCTGTCCCTCCATTGGCCCACAGCTGTCTGGGTACCAACAAGTCCATTCTAGTTTGGTATGGTGGCCAGTATTACTCTATGGTTCTTTCTGTCATTGTCAAAGGCTTGTCTCCTCCTGAAAGGGCCACAAAGATCCCAGACAGGATGACAGTGTGCGAGATTGTGGTGGTGTGTTGGTTGTCTAACATCTATAGCTCTCTGACTAGAGAGCATCCTAGATTTTTATATGGGGTCTATGTAGCAGCCCAGCTGTACTCATGTGACACACACACACACACAGAAACACAGGGCCACTCCTGCACAGAGATCTGGAGCTCACACATCTTTCTGCCTATATCTACCAGCCTTCTTTCTGGTCTGTTACCTCTTTAAAGACTGCTAGCCCCAGCACACCCCACTGAAAGAAGAGATGCCTTGGATGACTGAGCAGACAGCCAAGGTCCTGTATCCCTTCCCTGCCATCAATGGTGTGCATGGTTCATAGACTACACTTCAGATCAGATTTCTTCCTGTGCTTCCATTACCATAAACGAAGCCTCACAGGTGGAATGCTGCATCAGAGGGTGGGGTCAGGCTGCTTACTGATTGGATGCATATCAGCAAATTGCCTCAGGAGGAGTTATCATGAATGAGCCTGTGAGCCACACCCTCAAACACTGAACTGCCTACTCTCACTGATAAAACATGGCTCATTTTTAAATTTACATTTTCTTATGCTATTGAGACTAGGCATCTGTGCATTAAGTTTCCTGGTTGCATGGGTTTTGTTACCAGTTTCTTAGAATTCCTTCATTTCTAGATCTCTTCCTTGTGGGTTTTAGATGTTCCCAGTATTTCCTACATTTTCTCTGTTCTCCTCTAGTGTTTTAATGGAAAAGCAAACTCTGGGTGGGAAGTAGTGGCATACATCCATCTTCGGTGGTAGACTCTGCCTGTACAGCACCTCTCTCCAAGCTCTCACAGAAGGCACTCCGTCTGCACCAACGGCCTTCGATTTCCCTTCACCTGGAGTCTCTCTCCATCATGTGGGCAAAGATCAGCCTCACTTCTCTGCACACAGTGAATGGCTTTCTTGTCCAAGCTTTTTGTGGCTAATGAGAAAATTTTGATTATTTGCCAAGAATTTTACTCAGAGCAGAAAACTCTGGTCCCGAGAGGTGAACAGGCCTGGCCAATGACCTGCAGTTCAGAGCCAAGGCTCCTGCATCAGGTCCCCACCCTGACCCGAAGTGTGTCGGCATCGGGTCTGCAGATTCTTCCTAGCTGTACCCACAAGGGACTCACATTGCTTGGCTTGCCATTCCCTGTGGGAAGTGCCCATGCAGCCAGTCCAGTTGTAAAAGAGATAGAAATATAAGAATCACACAGCAGTTTGGGGGGGTGCCAATGTTCCTTATCATATCACATTCTTCAAAAGTAGCCTGGCCCTTACCACTTCTGCATACTCAATTCCGCCATCTTCAAATAGCAAAGTCAGTGTAGTATTGTGTCTCGGAGATAAGAAAAACCCTCGATAACATAGGCACAAGGGAAACAAAGCCAGAGGGAAACTGACTGGGTCACTTCAAAAAGACTGAATAAAGTTGGTGTTTGTGAGCCTTTAAATCGTAAAGCAAGCCAAAGTCAGTACCACAATAACAGAGCAGAAGGGAATTAACTTATTCTGCCAGTGTACAAAATACACCTGGATGAACTTTCCCATTGTGAGGAAAAGGGAGTTTGGGTGGCTTCCTCTTTATCTCCTTTTGATGTCCTCTAATGCTCTCCCAGTAGCTCCTCGTGGTGTCTCCGGCAAACAGCCACGGCACTGCCCGCTTTCAGCAACATTGGTAGATGTTTACTATGAAACCCTAAGTGTTCTGAAATTGCTTACCTTGTGAAGGATAGTCACAGAGACTCTGTGATCAGAACTTGAGTGTGGTTGAAGGTCCAACTCTGTGGGGCTAAAATGGCATGCGTGTGAGATCTCATAGTATATGAGGCTAACAACAATAATTGGTGAGGTCATGTTGGTTACCTGGCCTGGGCTCTCGGGATGGCAACGGTGATGGTAATGTGTGTGGAATGGTGAGAGCCGGCTATTCTGTAGCTCAGTGAGGCTGCTTGTCCTGGCTCACTCAAGAGGCAATGAAGGATTCCAGGAGTCCGCAAGGGGCTGACATTTCTGGTAAATGTGCTGGCATTATGGGTCGAGCCCTAACTCTGGAAGGAGAGAAAGATTTATGGTGCCGCCCCCCTACCACAGAGAAGTTATTTGCCTCCAAGTCTCCAATCATCCATTTGCAAAAGTACAACTTACTTAAAATTAGCCCAGCTATCACGTGTGAAACACCATGTGGGCCACACTGAGAAGTGGCGATGTGTACACCATCCCTCCGACCATGGTATAAGGGCTGCACTCCCTGTTATAGGGGGAGAATTCTACAACAGTCGCTGTGTGTTCCTCCATGAACTTGCCTGAGCACTCACCAGATGCCGGACACAGAGAGCTGTGCAGGGCTTGTGGAACTCAGTACCTGAGCAATGAGGTCAGGTCACTTGGAGTGAGAAGTGAACGCAATCATAAACTCTACAACCCAATGTTGCACAGTCTACAGCTGGCTGTGTGACTCTGTGCTCCTTAAACTGTGCCTCAGTTTCCCCTCACCAGGAGAGATTATGGAATTCTCACCTGGATGAAGACTGGGAAGTTTAAACACAATGCTCAGAGCAGGACCTGGCACAGGCTTTCCAAAACCACGCCAGAGTATGCAGTAGGCATTGTTCAAAGGTTTCCAGGGATGCTCATAAAATCAGGTGGAATTCTTTTCACTAATGTAATTCTTGCTCAAAAAGCAAAGGCTATATTGCCGCATACTCATACAAATTAAGGAACAGTCAGAACATAACTCCAGAAATGTCTTGGAAGTACTAGCAGCCATCCCAGTTATTTATGGAGAATGTCTTTTCCATTTTATTAGGACAGAGAAAAAAATCAGTTCCTCTGTTTTCTAAGCTTTTCAAAAGAGACTAGAACCAGGCAGTGGTGGTGCACGCCTTTAATCCTAGTAGCACTTGGGAGGCAGAGCCAGGTAGATCTCTGTGAGTTGAGGCCAGACTGGTCTCCAGAGCGAGATCCAGGACAGCTACCAAAACTACACAGAGAAACCCTGTATCAAAAAACAAAAAGAAAGAAAGAAAGAAAAAAGAAGAAAGAAAGAAAGAAAGAAAGAAAGAAAGAAAGAAAGAAAGAAAGAAAGAAGAGAAAGGCTAGAAAGTGGAATTTAGAATCAGCTTCTTTGCTTGATTGCAATCTTAAGTGTATCTTATGATAATAGAACACTATGTTTTAGACTGAGGTCTCCAACTTGTTTTGGCAACACTCACTAAGCTGTTTCTGGCCATATCTCTACCCTGTTCCATTGGCAACATAAAAAAGTGTTGGGTCTCATTTACTCTGGAGCCAGCCCCAGTTGCTCGGAGCACCTGTATAACGCCAGCAGATTAGAAAGAGTTTTGAAAGACATAGTGCAGCCCTGAAGTCATATGGAGCCTTTCTTCTCCTCCAGCTGGTTGCAGCACACTGTGTGGTTGGTATTTTCTTTGTACTTGGGGCTCTGAATTGCACAAGACATCATGTCAGTCAACAATGGGGAGTAGGAAGGTGATGTGGGTGGCAGTGAAGGAGTGACTGGAGGAGGCTGGGGTGGGGTGGAGGGACCTTCGCACTCTGGCGAAGGCCTGGAATCCACAGCCTTACAGGACACACGTGCCCTGAAGGTGTGGGGAGAGCAGGCAGAATAACCTAGAAGCACTGATGCACAGGCCTACAGGGCTTAGCCTCTGCTGGTGGCTGCTGGGTTTCACAGCCAGGCCTGCATGGAGCAGGCTTTTGGAAAGAGAGTGATTCTGTAAAGTGTATTGGGATGACTTGGGTTAAGTGCATCACACCCACTTAAATGACTCAAAATAAGCCCTTTGGGGCCTTTGAAATCAGGGTGGTGAGCAGCTAGGATCCTAGGGATCGGGACTGGGGGGAGTGGGAGGGGCAGGGGGGCTCCCCTTCCTCCTTACAGCCTGAGTCCTAGCAGAGAGGGGAGTCTTCACTCCTGCAGGAGTGGATGCTTTCTTCAGCACCTACAGCCTGCCACCTCATTAGCGCCTCATTAGCAGACACTGCACAAAACAATCCAGAGGGTGTTCTGGGGGCAAATGTATCCAATGCTTAAGGCTTCTTGTAGGGAGTTTGGTCATTAAAAGTTTCTCAGGGCCTAAAGGTCCAATTTTCCACCCGGGGAGGCATCAGCTTAAAGACGGTGTTTGGAGGTTGCCCGCTGGGTCACAGAGTGGCTGAATTCTTGCTGCCTCAGATAGGACTCCCCTGTGCTTGCTCATTAGGGAAATGGGCTGGTGACCAATGTAGGCTAGGCACGAGGTTCAAGGCCAAGGGCAGAGGCTCTGACAAGCATGCTACTGAGTTCAGCTTGTTTGGGAGAAAGGGCTGCAGAGGACAGAAGTACCTGTAAACCACAACATGTTTGTGACAACACTCTTCTGTCCCTTCAGGGGATGGTATTGCCTTCAGTCCACTTGCTAATGACAGTTTTCTCAGCAGGAAAACATAGTTGGCCTTTGTGATCATCACCTCACTTGTCCTTGTTAGACACTCCTGCAATCAATAAGTAAACCAGTGATCCCCACCAACTCCAAGAATTACAAACCCCACCCCCACCAGAGTCTACCTAAGGTAGCCACACATCTAAGCCCTTAGAGCAGTGGCCAGTGTTGATGCTGAAGTTTCTAGATCTTTGACAGTTTACTCTCTCCTGGCATCAAGGGCCTCACGGTGGATCCACCTCTCATGCCCACACCCACACAGCCACCCACATCCCTCCAAAGAGGCAGTAATAACCACAATGTTGCCTCAGACTGTCCACCTTCACATACCTATGTAGACTCACTAAACCCCACCACCTGAGCTCAGCCCTGGCCAGGATCTCCTCTGGGTCATGCTGATGCAGATGCAGACACTGCAAGTCCACTGGGAATTCAGCCATGGCAAAAATTCTCCATAATCGCCCTGAAGCCAAGCGCTTCATGCTAAAGTAGTGCCTATGGAAGCCGCCCTTCATCCCTCACCCAGGATAGCTGTGGCTGCACCGGACATGCACTCCTGCCCAGAAGATGGTGTGCTCCACCAGGCGTCAGGGCGACATTACAGACTTTAGAGAAACAGCTCCATGGAAGTTGCTGTAGCTTCTTCCACCATGAGGCATTAAAAGGAGACACTTTGGGAAGAAAGCATTTGGATCTTAAAAGATGTCCACTCTGAGACAAGGAGAGTGACCTGGTGACGTGTCTGGATGGAGTGGAACTGGTTTTTGGATAAGTGGTGGAGACAGAAGCTGTAAATGTCATGTCCCTGAACACAGTGGTAAACTAAGGACCAAGTGGACTGTCGATAGAGCGTAGGCCGCTCTATAGAGACTTCCCAACATTCACTGTTCTTCCCTGAGGCTCAACCCTTCCCCACAACAGGAGTTCAGTCTTCACCTGATGCTGTCTGAAAAAGCCACACCTGGTACACCAGGCTGTGTCCCTACAAACAATGCCGCAACACCTGGTGGGCTTCTGCCCAACAAGTGTGTGGATATGTGTATTGGCTGAAAATTCAACTTCCTGTCCCCAGGGACACATTTGGTAAAATACATGGAATAAATGTCCATATAGTCTCATTGCTGTGTTTATATGCCAAGAACAAATTATTCTAAAAGAGTGGTGTGTATTTTATGTGGTGTGTGCCCAAATCATAACATTTTCTCATTTGAATTTTCCAGAAAACATATCTCAAGTGAGTTTTATTTGTTTAATGCCACAACTCTTTCCCCATCTGCAAACGCGGGTGCTGTGATATGCAATGTGAACTTTCTCTGTCGTTACAAGTCCTGTTGCTGACAGAACAGACTACAGCCGTGAAATGCCACAGCAAGTGCAAAGGCAGACTGGTCCCTCAAGGTTAAAAACGATCTGCGGAGTGGATTCCAGGCTGTCCTGGCTGCCTGAGAAATCCCATTCTCCTTCTTAGTGCATTTTTTTCTACAACAATCAATTTTCCTCCAATTCACGACGTTCTGCAGGAGCAGACATCAGAGCACGGTTGCTCTCTCTTTGCACACACCAATCCCCTGGCACTCTCTGCTGTCACATTATCTAGTACCATCTTGGACCTCCTCGTTTGGGAGGGGTTTCTTTTCAAAGGCATTGCCTATTGTCTGTGCTGAGGGAATCGAATAGCAGGAGCGGTGAAATAAAAAAATGTTCCAATGGCTTGATGGTGGAGAGTGATCGAGTCAATGGCAGCTGAAAGGGGCAGAGTCTGGGGTCACAGGCAAGCATAGTCCTATGTGGGGAAGAGGGAGCCTTGCCAGTGTCCGGCTGTCTGTAGGGAAAGGGCGGAAGGCAGGAAGTGTGAGTAACTTTGATCACATGTGTCTCTCTGGAAACCATCTGCTCAGCTGTGTATATCCCTGGGGGGCAGGGGAGGGGTCCTCCCTGGAGACAGAGATGGTGTAACCTCTTCCACAGTGTGGCTAGCCATGGGTCCATCCATGTTTATGTGACATCCTAGGAAAGCCCCTGGCTGGGACAAGGACTGTAAGAACAGATGGAGACATTAATGACATCATGGGCTTGCCACAGGTGGGTGGCCCCAAACTGGAATGAGCAAAGTTGTCCCCAGCCCCAACAGAAGAGGAGTGGGAATGGATGGGTACAGACTTCTGTGGTGCTGGGGGATGGATGCTTGATTCTATTTTCTAAATGTGTCCCAAGGAGATGGAGAACAGAGACGTAAAATCTGAAGGTAGGGAAGAAAGCAAGCCAGGATCTGAAGCAAGAGGCCAAATTGTCTGGGAAAGCATCCTTGTTCTTGAAAGTCACCATCAGACAGAGTCATCTTTGACTAGGGGACCAGAAGCGTTGCTGAGAGCAGTGATAACATGGATATACTCTCATGGAAGAAAGACCTGGCATAAGATGTTTAGTGCAGAATACCAATGTAGCATAGTCTATAGGTCTACCCATGAAATGAGGTGGGCGCATAAGGATATTTTCATAACTGCCCACACAGAATCGAGAACTATAAAATAAAAGACACAGGGGTGACTATGTATCCCAGTTTGGTCCATGTAAAGCAGTATCTAAAAAAATGAAGAGGGCTGGGAATCTTGCTCAGCTGGTAGAGTGCTTGCCTGTCACACACAAGGCCCGGGTTCTCACCTCCAGAATCCATAAGCCAAATGTGGCAGTGCATGCCTGTAGTCCCAGCAGCAGGGAGGTGGAGGCAGGAAGATCAGTCAGGGTCATTCCTTACTTCATTTGAGTTTGGGGGCTAGACTGAGATACATGCAGCTCCATCAATCAACCCATGGACAGGAATATACCTCAACTGTAGAGTGCTTGCCCAGCGTGTATGAGGCCCTAGGTTCAATTCCTAGCATAGCACAAAAATAATGATTCAGAACAGTGCCAGTTACTCCTTATCTTGGAACAGGACTGCCCTCGTACTGCATTAACTACCAACTCAGTGCAGCCTAGAGTCATCTGGAAAGTCTCCACTGAGGAACTATCTCTACCAGGCTGATATGTGGAGACACATCTTGACTGTGAATTGATGCAGTGGAGTACTGCCTACCGTGGCACCGTCATTTCCTGGGCAAGCGGTCCTGGCCCCTATAAAAGAGCTGGCTATGCATGAGCCTGAGAACAAGCTAGCCAGCAGTGTTCCGCCTTGTGGTTTCTGCTTCAAGTTCTTGCTTGTGTTCATGCCCTGACTCCCCTCAATGATGGAGTATGGCCTAGAAGTGTGAGCCAAATAAACCATTTCCTCCCCTAGGTTGCTTTTGAACAGTGTTTTATTGCAGCAACGGGAAGGAAGCTAGAGCAGGTAACGTGAACAGATCAAATCTCTGGGAAGATGGGGAAGACCAGAAGTGTCAACCAAGGCAGGGCTATCATGGCAAACTGGAGGTTTATGCATAGTGGCAATAATGAGGCACAGGCTTGGAGCTCTAGACTCAAAGAGGGGTTATTAGTAGCAGCAGAGAGCTCCCTGGGAAGGGCATCACAGAGAAGCCAAGAGAGGAAATTTGTGGGGAATGGTGGGGGGGTGTGTGTCACTGCCTTGCTTGTCCTGAAGTTATAGGTCACCCTAACTTCACAGCCAAAGATTCCTTTGTGAGAATCTGGCTGGGGTGTTCCGAGTTTTGTGACTTTAAGCGCCTCACTGATCTTTCTGTGTCTCAGTTAGTTCACGTGCATAGCAGGTCACTGAGCCCAACTGCTAGGGTGTCCCGGCATATCTCATGTGAGGACTGCCCCAGCCTGAGCACCGTGTCTGGCACAGCGGGCCGTGTCTCCCTTCACTCAAGTCTTGCTGTCTCTCCACTGTGGTAGGATAAGCTCTACTGGACCCCACCCCGAGGACCTGAATGCTCAAGCAGAAGTGTGCTAGTGAGTCTCAAAAAGGCAACTTTAAAATGGTCATCTGATATCACGCGCATTTTTAGCAGAAATGTTGCTTTTTCTGTGCTTGATTCTTCCGACAAAACACCATCCGTTTCGACGCAGGCTCAACAATCGCCAGAACTTTCTTTAGGCTGCAGAGGAAAATGATGTTCTGTGTTTCTGAGACTCTGTGAAGTATGCCTTTGGCATTGCCAGCAGTGGCTGGGGAATTTTTATGGCATTGTTAATTAAAGGGCCTTCACTTTAAAAGCTTCTCCGTGAACACCATCAAAATGTACACAAAACAAGTGATAGTTTCTCCTTCCAAGATGTTTCACAAAATTAAGAGT
Source organism: Onychomys torridus (assembly GCF_903995425.1). Classification (NCBI taxonomy): domain Eukaryota; kingdom Metazoa; phylum Chordata; class Mammalia; order Rodentia; family Cricetidae; genus Onychomys; species Onychomys torridus. Next base: position 73,250,450 of record NC_050457.1, on the reverse strand, counting down.
GTACCTAAATCCATAAACAGCTTAAGAATTGGGAAAATATTTGGGACTGGGTTAAACAATCTGTTGTTCTGTAAGATTGCTCTGTGAGGAAACATTTCCTCTTGAGTGGAGTGTCTTGCATTGAGATCTTTTCTCCTACCTTGCACCAAAGAGTCAGATTCTTAGAAAAATGATCTATTATCCTCCCATCACATCATGGGGTCCTTAATCTGCCCATTGCATTCATTCACTCCTTTATTCATTATTTCCTATACTTACTATTTCACTGGAGGCCCCCTTCAACAGGCTTGCCAACTGAGGAGTAGGAAGCCCCATGCATTTGCTTTCCCAGTGTCTCTAGCAATCCCTGGAGACTCTTCAGATGACAGTTACTTGACCAGTTCCTGGGGACTTTCAGACTGCCCGCTTAGGGCTCCTTCGTGGATAAGCTGCACTTTCTGTTAAAGAAACATATTTCTTCCCAAATGCAGCAACTACTAAAACATAAAAGTAGGAGAGTTCTCAAGTAGCCATCTGCATTGGCTAAACTTTTCTCATTCACTGTGATCAGATACCTGACACCAGAAGCCACTTGGGGGTGTAAGGATTGATTCCGGCTCTTGGATGGAGATGATGAAGTCCATCATGGTGGGAAAGACAGGTAGAGTGGCTCTGTGGAGGAGGGAGCATCTCAGCAGAAACAGACCTTGATCCAGAACAGCCTTAGAGCCTGCCCCCAACCATCTACTTCCTCCAGCTCAACCCACTTCCTACCTATTCCACTGCCTCTTGAAACAGCACCCCAATCTGGGGACATTTCACATCCAAACACCTTCACACATTTAAGACTCCTTAAGAGCTGGCGCTGTGGGTGATTTGGGGCCACATGTGTGTCCTCACTTGCTCTCTCCATGGACCACAGAAGTTCACCCCTATAGTGGTTATTGACACACAGGACAAGGAGAACACTGGGGCCAGGCGAGAGTGACTCCTGAGAGGCTTATGGTCCACTAGAGAGTGGAGGCAGGCTCCTTCCCTCCCTCCCATCTGTCCTGTGCACCTTCTTCACAAAAATTGTTCAGATTCCTTGATGCGAGAGCCAAGCCAGCCATCCCTACCCCTTCAGCCTGGAGTTCTGATGTTCATCCCAAACCCAACCAGCGCAGACTTAGCACCTAGTCCTGGAAACCTGCTTTCTCCTTAAGCTACTCTGGTATCCTGTCCTCACTGATCTCTCCCAAGTCCTGCCCACATATGTCTGGTTGGACTGACACAGGGTTGCCTCTGCCAGGCCTTCACCCTTCTTCTCTGCACTGACAGTAGCTAAGCTGACCTAAGCCCCAAGCCCACTGAACCACCTCCCAGGAAACTCATGCCAAAGACAGCCTTGACCCAGTGTTCTGTCTAACCTTGTGCTCTTCCGGGCCTGACACACTGCATCCCACTGGGAGTACATGCTACTGGGACATGGGGAAAGGTCACTCTCTACCCACTGCCCCCTTTTGTGTGCAGAATTACATCCTCTGAAAACATATGACTATTCCAAACATATGACTTACCCAAAATGCTCTGGATATGAACTGCTTCAGATTTCAAATTGTCTGGAGCATCATGCCAGAGAGGGGTTTAAGTGAATCTGTTACAGGGTGTCTATGAAAGGAATCCTGAGCCACACTTGGCAGGCAGAAACCTTTCGATGAAATCCCATCTGAGGACACAGAAACCTGAAGCTCAGGTGCTGGAGATTGGAACTGAGCAGATGGGCTGACAGGAATCATCAATGGTGGGGTCACTGGAATGCTCTGGGTCCCTGAGGGTGACCCACCATGCTCGGTAAATCTTCCTCCAGCCTTCCCAGGAAGCCCTCCTCCCTGGTGTGTTCTGGACCCCTCCCAGAGGCCCTGACCATCATGTTCTTCCCTGGGTCTTGTCAAGATCTCCTGGGGTCCAGGACCTCCAGTCTCAGCAGATCAGGCTCTTCTGTAACCTTTAGAAATCAAGGAATAGAATATCTGGCTCAATACAAGTCCTGAGGACCTGATGAAATGACCTATGTGAAAACAGCCAGGCAGCAGCTGTTCACCAGTAACTGTGGGTCTGTGACTGTCCTCCAGAGGCGTGAGGGAAGTTAGCAATCTGGGATTTTCACTTTAGACAACCCCCACTGGCATTCCAAAGCAGTACATTTTTGCACCAAGGGCATGCTCCCACCATCTCAGGCCCCTTGGTCTCTGTCCTCTTGACCCTCAGTGTTGATTGCAGTTGGAAAGCCTGGGCCTGGACACAGAACTGACTGACCTCCAGACTAACCCATGCAGCCTGGGGCTCCCTCTGTTCAGCAAGAAGCTGGCCTTAAAGTCACTGCTGGGCTCTAGGCAGTGGTCATATCCCTTCAGGGAACTTATTTGTCCCCACAGTTTGAAAGTCACCACTATGGTGTTTACATTTGCACAGACTCGACTATGACAAGCTATGTGCCTGTGCACACTGACACACACACACACACACGTGCATTTACAGATACTCATGCATATGAGTGACATACATGCACTCACACATGCATGCACACATTCACAGGTCATGCTAACAGCTGCATGTGCTCCAAGCCCTTCCATCTGATGCCTCGGTTTACCCCATCCCGAAAGGTCTCTTTCCTATGGTATAAGTGTCCTTTGCTGTGACTGGGCAGCTGGTTTCTTTGAAGCCGACTTATCTGTGTTGTATCTTACCTGCCCCTTTGGAAACTTACAAATGGATTTTGCTGAGGATTTGCTTTGAATTTCCAACCTTAAAAGAAAGTCTGCCACCCGGTGGGTCTCCTTTCAAGTCTCCAAACACCGGGGTGTCCCATTTTCCTTCAAGGTAGGAGCCAGTGAGGTTTATGCATCTCCCCAGGGAGTCGTGTGACAGAGAAGAAGCCTGGGGAAGGGCTACCAGGCTTGGAAGCTGTGCTGCAGCACAAGGTTCCTGAATGCCTGAAACCAGCAATTATACTTCTAACTGGTTTGAAAGGAAGGCTCAGCTCTAGAATTAGGGCTCAGAGGAAAAAAAAAATGTTCAGGAGCCTGGAAATTCTACAAGAGGAATCTGGAAACATTAATGTACACTCAAAACCCACAAACAAATGGAGCACAAATACCAAACAGGGTTATTTATAGATAAAAACCTATGGAAGTGAGCAATACAGAACTGAGGTGTTCAGGTCAGTTACCATGAAGATGAAAAGTCCGAGAAATTAGATAACACAACGTGTCTGGTCTGCCTGAAGGCGGTTTTATAACAAATAACCTAAGTCATAATAACCTCCACTTTAAAAGACAGAGTTTCTGTGACTGTTCTGAAAGGAGGCAAACTGACGTGATCTTAAAGGTCGTGGACGGCATGGTGTCTTGACAGTAAAAACCCATTCACCGCTTTGCACTTGAATCTTTTTGGAAACCTGGTGTCTTCTGATACAACGTGATGCTTCTTTTACAGACAACAAAACTGAGAGCTTGTCCCGGCATGCACGTGTGGAGGGAGTACTGGGATAAGGACATACCAGCAAATCTGCTGAATTCTACTCCTCCCCCACTCCGTGTGTGTACGCATGCGTAAGCATACACACGTGTGTGTGTGTGTGTGTGTGTGTGTGTGTGTGTGTGTGTGTGTGTGCGCGCGCGCGCGCGCACGCCACAAAGCCTAAAAATTCCATATGTAAGCCCACAGAGCATCTGCCCGTGGCTCCCAGAGTACAGCAGTCTATTTCAAGCCTTTACTTAGGGCTACATTTCAAAACTAATTCCAGCACCACCAAGAAGAATCCCTGGGGACACAGGCATTGTCACACCTCTTCTCTTGTATTTTTGGTCGTGAGTCTAGCCTTGAACAGCTGAGCCATCTCTCCAGCCCCACATCTTTTCTCGTTGCTCCTTCCTCTCCTTTTCCTGAGCTGGGCTGGAAGACATTTAGAATCTGACTCAATCCAGCAGCCAGCACTGCTCCCAGTCCAGAAACATGGCTACATGAATCTGATGAACAGTAAGGATGGGCCCAGCCCCCTTTGCTTGTCCCTAAGCAAGATATCCGTTGGTAATGAATGTTCTCCTGGGAGATCTGTCATTATCTGGTCAAGAACACGTCATACCGAGCACCTAGTGGGATGAGGCCAGGCATGATGCTTATACCAATTCTGTACAGAATAACTCACAGCAGACTCATCTAGCCCCAGTGTCAACAAAGCCACAACACACTTGTACCCTCATCGTGTCCAGATGCTGGTCCCAAAGCTCCTAAAGGGGGCATCACTTTGTCTTCTTTAACCCAGTGCCCAACACGCTAAATGGATGAGGCCACAAGGCAGCTGAGGGTAACCCTGGCAACTAAGGTACAATGGGAACCATGCAGAGTTAGAGAGACCCTGTCTTTGGATCCACCTGTTAGCCTGTTGGCTGTGTGGGAATGTCCTCATGTTTAATCACATAGCTGCCCTCCCACCTCCAAAAGCCAGAGCCTGGTAGGTAAAGTGTTTGCTATGTGAGCCTAAGACCCTGAGCCTGACATCCAGAAGCCATGTAGAAAGAGCATGGTGGGGCATGCTTATAATCCTAGTACTGGGGAAGCAAAGACGGGAAGATGGCTGGGACTCAGCTCAGCCTCATCAGTGAGTTCCAGATAAAGTGAGAAATCATATATCACAATGTGAGGTGGAGATGGATGGTACCTGAGAAGTGACACCGAGTTTGACCTCTGGCTTCTGCACAAGGACGTGCACACACACTCGAGAGCACACACACACACACACACACACACACACATCTTTTTTTTTTTTTTTTTTTTTTTTTTTTTTTTTGAGACAGGGTTTCTCTGTATTGTTTTGGTGCCTGTCCTGGATCACGCTCTGTAGACCAGGCTGGCCTCGAACTCACAGAGATCCACCTGGCTCTGGTCCCGAGTGCTGGGATTAAAGGCTCGTGCCACCGCTGCACCACTCAGATCTATATTTTTTTTAAGCCCTCAGCAAAGCAAGATCAAACCAAAGGCACACTTAATGGTTTTGTTTCTCGAGTGCAGGTCCGGATTCTGTGTTCTCATTAGCCCTCTTTTTTAGCACTGTTCAGCTGAGCCCCTAAAGGCTGAGGAGACAAACACTGTGTTTCCCTGGTGCCACCTTAACAACCGCAGCTCCGGAGAGAGAAAGAACACCACGAATATTGTCATAGACTCCGGAGGATGTCACCAGGCTCTCCTAGTGAAGGGTGAAGAGTGTCACATCCGAGTCTTCTCTCGAGAGATGCAAGTAGAGACAGTTGAGAAGAAATGAGAGTTATTCAAGAGAAATATCTGAGACTAGACTCTGGTTGTTATACGGAAACAGACCGGGAGGATGGACGCTCTGAGCATAAGACAGACAGTCCTTAATTGTATCTCCTTCACCGTTTTCAGTGTTTCCTATTCCTTTTCCTGTCTCAGTGAATCTGTAACGAGTGCTTGGTTAACTGTTCTTGTCACTACCAAAGTTCTGACAAATGTAACTTAAAGAAAGGCGGCTTCTCTGAGCAGGCAGATCCAGGGTACAGTCTATCACCACAGGGAAGTCATGCCAGCGGAAGTGTGAGGCGGCATCCCATCCCGCGCTCTGTGAAGAAGCAGGGAAAGTTGAGCTCTGGGTGCTTGCTGAGCTGGCTTTCTCCTCACTCAGTCTGGGACCCTGAATGTTGCCTGGAATGTTGCCAGCCACATTCAGGGTGAGTCTTGCCACTCAGCTAATGCAATCTGGAGACTCCCTTATAGACTCAGCAATGGCCACAGGACGTGTGGGAGAGGGGGTCTCCTCTCCCTGTCTCGTGGCACTGCAGGGCACACCAGTGAAAACCACTCAGCCACTGGCAGAACCAGAAAAAGAAATGCTGCTTTGGAAATCTAATGTTGGCCTGTGTAATACTGAGGTGGCCGACAATCTGAAGCAGGCAGGCCGTGTGTGCTCACTACAGGGCTGGGAGCCTCCCACTGGCTAGCCTGGTGGAGAGCAGGCACTGAGCTGCAGGCTTCTGGCAGCCTCTCTCCGGCCATCAAATTGACTTTGCACTGGACTCTATGTTCATGACCCTCCCGGGAAGAGGAAAAAGGCAACAAAAGGCCACTTGTTCCACTGGGAGTTTGTCGGTTGTGTCTCGTAACAGTTGGGACTTTCACGAAGAACAGGCCAAGTTTATGTTCGTGACAAAGCCATTGAATATTCCAAAATTGCTGCAAGCCTGTTTGTCTGGGTCCTTTTATTCAGGATTCTCAGTCAGATCATCAGTCATCAGTGCCGGACAAAGGAATAAAAGAGATGGTTAAAATACTCACATTATCTCAAATCGCCTGCCCTCATGGATGTACGAGCCAACTTTCCTGCACAAACATTTTCCCCATGTGTGATGCCAAAGCTTCGGACTCTGACCGCAGCCACAGCTTTGGGAGTTCTAGACTTGGGTGGCCCCTTGTTATAGGGTATATCCACCCTTCCTAAAATGTCAAAGTACATAAGTAAGCATGGAGCTCATACTCGGGCGAGACTGATGGACGTCGTTACAGTCACCAGGCAGCTGCTCCCTCCCCTCTCCTCAGGTCCTCCTTCTCCCTCTGAAAGCTCACTTGGTCTGACTGGAACTTTATAGGGGCGTCAGGTGTCCTGGGTAGCAGGAGACAGCAGTAAGCCCGAGAGCCATTGGAAATGGGGAGAGCACCCCTGCCTAGATTTCTGGCTTATGACTAAGAAGGCCCCATCGGACTACAAGCTCTGATTTCACGCGTGCAGGCTGCTCTTCCATCCTCAGGTTTCCAGGATCTGCACCCTTGGCCAGTCCAGCACCTCTCATTTGTTAACCAGAGAGAGCTAGGGTTGCAGCAAGCTTCTAGCCTCTGGCCCCACAGCCTGGGCGGAGGCCCCCCTCCGTGTATGGGTGGTAGAGCAGGGCTGTGGTGTAGTATGGAGACCTGACTCCAGTTCAAGGCCCAGGACATGCACACGGTCACACTGTGACATCAGTGTAGCACCCCAGGAATACACAGACCCTTTTCAATTACCAAGAAGTAGTGGGCAACTGGAGGCAGGTGGCCAGCTGATGGAAGGCAGTTGTGTCTTGTGAGGTGTTTGGGCCCCATCTGTGTATAACATGTGCATGGTTGCTCAAAGAGAAAACTAAACCCCAGGAAAGCATGACCCTGATGAGGAGTGAGCATGCCCACAAGGTCAAAGGTGACAACTCAAGTCAGCAGTCACTTAAGAGGCTAGATGACTAAGAGCCACAGCAGGCTATCCAGTAAGGATCCACTGTCATCCCAACTTCTGGTGACAAACCACAGGCTCTCAGATATACGTTTGTTTCAATCCTGACACCTCTTTTCTCATCTCTCATGGCCTAGCAGACATGTCCACCCCTCCGCCTTCAGGCCACATGTGGCTGAGAATAGTTATGAATTTGACCCAACATGAAAGCATGAACTTACTGAAAACATTATGAGACTTTTTTTTTGCATCCTTTTAGTTACTCAATTATGTGGTTTTTCAAAGAGTGAATTTTGTAGATGAGAACATGTTGTCACCTATCAAATGGTTGGACACACCCAGCTTCTTCTCTGAGTCTTCTCAGCCACCTTCAGGTGGAACAGGTTCTCTGGCCCACGGTACGACCTGGTCCTCAGTCCTTCAGAACACACACAGTCTTTTTGAGAATGTGGTTCTGACCTCTGACCCCCCACACACCTATCTCCCAAGCTATATAATGCTTGAAATGACAGGAATTCAGTAATTGTTCCCAAGCGTGGATTTTAAATTTTAGTTTTTAATTGCATTGTGAACACATAATATACACATCTATATATAAATGTATTTGTTTCCGTGACTATCAAAGAAAACCCAGAAGTTACACTTGAACCGTTCTAGTGAGAAGGCTTCGGTCTGAAATGATGCTCTTCTCCTAAGGGATCCTTCAACTGTGTCTCAGAGATGCAGGGAGGCTGCCTTCCAGCCTCACAGACTGAACAGTTTGGATAAAGCTGAGGCTATGGTTTGGAAACAAAAGTGTCTGCACCCCCAAAAAGTTTACAGTCTCTGGCTCTCCATTGTGCTCTCTGTCATAGAAAGCTGTAGCCCCCTACCTGTTCCATGAGAGTGCCCCATCGTCCTTGCTGGTGGTCAACACTTCACCTCCATTCTGACATCAGAAATGCCCACTACTTTCAACAAACCTATCAGGAGACCGGTCCATTGCTATGGCTCTAACCCGGTGTCTCTTTCCATCTCACACAGGGTCGGATCTGCAGAAAAGCCGGCAAGTCAAAAAAGTCCTTCAGCCGCAAGGAAGCCGAAGCTACCTTTAAGAGTTTGGTGAAGACTCACGAGAAATACGGCTGGGTCACCCCGCCCGTGTCTGACGGCTGATGCTTGCTCGCACCCTCGACGCTTCAGCAGCCCGTCCACACTCCACCCTGCCATCTCCTCCCACCGCTGCGCATCTTCTACCCTTTTCTACTCCAGCCAGAACTGTGTCCCGAATTCAAAGGACACACTTAAGTTATTTATGAACTGGTGTGTTTACGGAGAGAAAGAGCAAACTGTTCAGGATTGTGTTTCCATAATAAACGACCGTCTCTAAGTCACTTTAGAACAAACGTCGAGATGATGATGTTTCCCAGCCCCCGGCCCCTCCGCCCACCTGTCCCATAGCCCTTAGCTTCTTTCCCTGACAGCAGCTCTGAGCAGCGGCCGGAATCTCAATGCCCCGCCCTCTTCATTTCCATGTACAAGGCGTTGCTCCCAGGTCTGGAGCACGGCGCACCACTGGGCCCTGCTGGCCCCTCCCTGTTCTGCTGTGCTCTTTATCTCTTTCTCTTCCTGGCAGGTCGACATAACTTGAAGACATATCTTTCTTTCTGTGGCCTGTGGTCTGCTGTGATGACATTTAGACCTCATTCATGCTATGACCTTTGGCTCATGAAAACACAAACCTTCACATTGCCGGGTTCTAGTGCTGACTTAAAACTACAACTGTCCACTTGATTAAAATGTGCTCCCTTGCTTACCTTGTGCTGTTCACAGGTCAACCAGTGCCATTGGATGAGAGGCAGGGGGTGCTGGGGTCACCAGGGGGGTTCAGGACGGAAGGTGCACGCCCCTGGGGCTCAGAGCAGCAGACCCGCCAGAGGGAACGTTCTCTTCAGACATTAGGGAATGCTCCACCAACAGTGCGTCTGTGTCCATCTCCTCTCGGCCACCAAAAGACAATTGTCCGTTCGCTGAGGTCATCGGACTCATTTTGTCTTCCGTGCCAGTGACAGAAGACACCAGGACTGCCAAAGGACACCAAGTGACACGTGGAGGACTTGCATGACCCGGTCTGTTACTTCACCCACCAGTCACTTGTGTGTCCCTGAGGTTGAGGCGGGAGCACCCTCACTGCGGTGCAAACTTCCTGTTATTTAATCTCACCACACTTTCACTTTGCTCTTCTGTTAAATTACCTAGACCTTTCTAAGGTACTCCATGAAATGAGGAGATGATGTTTATGATAACATTTGGAAAACGGTAAAATGTTCATTCCAAGTGGAAAATCTTATTGGACACATTTTAAATAAAACCATGCATACCTGACACCTGGCCTCCAGGATCAATTATTGTGAGCTAGCCTTCTACTGGAAGTCATTCTTCCTCCCTTCCTCCCTCCCTTCCTCCCTCCCTTCCTCCCTCCCTTCCTCCCTCCCTTCCTCCCTCCCTTCCTCCCTCCCTTCCTCCCTCCCTCCCTCCCTTCCTCCCTCCCTTCCTCCCTCCTTTCCTCTCTCCTTCCCTTCCTCCCCTCCCTTCCTCCCTTCCTTCCTCCCTTCCTTCCTCCCTTCCTTCCTCCCTTCCTCCCTCCCCTCCTCCCTCCCCTCCTCCCTTCCTCCTTCCCTCCCTCCTTTCCTTTCTCCCTTCCTCCATTTCTTCCTTTCTCTGTCTGTCTGCCTTTTTAAATGTATATAGATGTTTGCCTGTATGTATGTCTGTGCGCCACATGCATGCCTGGGGCCTTCAGAAACCACTAGAGGGCATCCAGTCCCCTGGAACTTGATTCACAGATTGTGATGAGCCACCATGTAGGTGCTGAGAATCAAACCCAGTTCCTCTGGAAGAGCAGTCAGTGCTCTTAACCACTGAGCCAGCTCTCCAGCCCCGCTGCAAGTTTTTCATCTACATTTAAAGTATTATTATTATTTCACACACTTCCAATACCAAAATACCAAATGGAGCAACATTTTACAGGATGGAAACATATCTTAGGAAGCCAGTCTTGCAAACACCTGGTTGACGCAAATGGTTCCAGGGAGCTGACTGGAACCTACCAGAAAGCATGGCTATAGGACTGGCCATGCTCAAATGGTGCCACTTTGGTTTTCCAACTGTGAAAGGAGAGCCAGCTTCTGGCTGATTCCAGCAATTGCTTGGGCAATGTGGGATTCTCATTGTTCAAATGTGCTTAGAGACCCAAAAAAACTCATCTCAAAGGCCAGAGACTGGCTCTTCCCGGTGTGCCTGGGAGCCAAATCATCACTTTGTGTCTTATCACTTTTTCCTTTTTTAAATTAAGGAATGTTTTATTCGTTTTACATACCAATCACAAATTCCCCCTTCTCTTCCCTCCTCCCTCCCCTCCAGCCTTCCCCTCCAAACCACCCCAAGAAGGCAAGGCCTCCCATGGGGAGTCAGCAGAGCCTGGTACATCCAGTAAAGGTAGGTCAAAGCCCCTCCCCCTGCCTCAAGCTGTGCAAGGTGTCCCACCACAGATAATGGGCTCCCAAAAGCCAGCTCATGCACCAGGGATGGATCCTGATCCTACTGCCAAGGGCCCCTTAAGCAGACCAAGCTGCACAACTGTCTCCCATATGTAGAGGGCCTAGTCCAGTCCCATGAGGCTCCACACCTGTTGGTCTAGAGTTCATGAGTTCCCACTAGCTTGGTTCGGTTGTCTCTGTAAGTTTCCCCATCATGATCTTGTTGCCCCTTGCTCACAGAATCCCTCTTCTCTCTCTTCGACTGGACTCCTGGAGCTCGGCCTAGAGCTTGGCTGTGGATCTCTGCATCTGCTTCCATCAGTTACTGGAAGAAGACTCTATGATGGTAGTTAGGATATTCACCCATCTGATTACTGGGGTAAGCCAGTTCAGGCACCTTCTCCACTATTGCTAGTAGTCTAACCTGGGGTCATTCTTGTGGGTTCCTGGGAACTTCCCTAACACCCAGTTTCTCCCTATCCCCATGATATCTCCCTCTATCATGATATCTCTTTCATTGCTCTCCACTCCATCCCTGTTCCAGCTTGACCATTCCACTCCTTTATGTTCTCATCCCCCATACCCTACACTCCATTGCTAACCCCTCATCCCCAGTTTGCTCATGGAGCTCTCATCTATTTCTCCTTCCCAGGGTGATCCATGCATCCCTCTTAGGGTCCTTCTTGTTTCCTAGCTTCTCTGGAGCTGTGGGTTACAGTCTGGTTATCCTTTGCTTTACACCTAGTATCCACTTATGAGTAAGTACATACCATGTTTGTCCTTCTGAGTCTAGGTTACCTCACTCAGGATGATATCTTAGTTCTGTCCATTAACCTGCAAATTTCATGATGTCATTGTTTTTCACTGCTGAATAGCACTCAGTTGTGTATATGTACCACATTTTCTTTATCTATTCTTCAGTTGAGGGGCATCTAGATTGTTTCCCAGTTCTGGCTATTACATATAATGCTGATATGAACATATTTGAGCATGTGTCCTTGTGCTATAATTGAGTATTCCTTAGATATATTCCCAAGAGTGATATATCTGGGTCTTGAGGTAGATCGATCCCCAATTGTCTGAGAAATTGCCATACTGATTTCCAAAGTGGTTGTACAAGTTTGCACTCCCACCAACAGTGGAGGAGTGTTCCCTTTGCTCCACATCCTCTCCAACATAAGCTGTCATCAGTGTTTTTGATCATAGCCATTCTGACAGGTATAAGATGGTATCACAGAGTCATTTTGATTTGCATTTTTCTGATGACTAAGGATGTTGAGCAATTCCTTAAATGTCTTTTGGTCATTTGAGATTCTTCTGTTGAGAATTTTGTTTAGCTCTGTAGCCCATTTTTAAATTGGATTTTTCAGTATTTTGATGTCTAATTTCTTGAGTTCTTTATATATTCTGGATATCAACCCTCTGTCAGATGTGGGGTTGGTGAAGATGTTTTCCAATTCTGTTGTTTTGCCTTATTTACTGTGTCCTTTGCCTGAAGCTTCTCAGTTTCAGGAGATCCCATTTATTAATTGTTGCTCTCAGTGTCTGTGCTACTGGTGCTATATTTAGCAAGTGGTCTCCTGGGCCAAATGGATTCAAGTCTACTTCCTACTTTCTCTTCTGTCAGGTTCAGTGTAACTGGATCTATGTTGAGATCTTTGATCCACTTGGACTTAAGTTTTGTGCATGGCAACAGATATGAGCTTATTTATAATCTTCTACTTGTTGACATCCAGTTATGCTAACACCATTTGTTGAAGATGCTTTCTTTTTTTCCCTTTGTACAGTTTTGGCTTCTTTGTCAAAAATCAGGTGTTCATAGGTGTGTGAATTAATGTCAGGATCTTCCATTCAATTCCATTGGTCCACATGTTGGTTTTTATGTCAATACCAAACTGTTTTTATTACTATAGCTCTATAGTAGAGTTTGAGGTCCAGGATCGTGATGCCTCCAGAGGTTGCTTTATTGTACAGGATTCTTTTAGCTATACTGGGTTTTTTTTGTTTTTCCATATGAAATTGAGTATTATTCTTTCCAGGTCTGTGAAAAATTGTGTTGGTATTTTGATGGGGATTGTATTGAATCTGTAGATTGCTTTTGGTAAAATTGCCATTTTTATTATGTTAATCCTACCTATCCATGAGCATGGGAGATCTTTCCATTTCCTGACAATGTCTTCAATTTCTTTCTTCAGAGACTTAAAGGTCTTGTCATACAGGACTTACACTTGCTTAGTTAGAGTTACCCCCAAGATATTTTATATTATTTGTGGCTATTGTAAAGGGTGATGTTTCTCTGATTTCTTTCTCAGCTCTTTTATCATTTGTATATGGGAGAGCTACTGATTTTTTTTTAGTTAATCCTGTATCCTGCCACATTACTGAAGGTGTTTATTAGCTTTAGGAGTTCCCTGGTAGAATTTTTAAGGTCACTTATGTATACGGTCATACCATCTGCAAATAGCAAAAGTTTGGCTTCTTCCTTTCCAATTTGTATCCCCTTGATCTCCTTTTGCTGTTTTATTGCTCTAGCTATGACTTTGAGTACTATATTGAATAAATATGGGGAGATTGGACAGCCTTGTCTTGTTCCTGATTTTAGTGGGATCACTTTGAATTTCTCTCCATTTAATTTGGTGTTGGCTGTCGGCTTGCTGTAAATTGCCTTTATTATGTTTAGGTATGTTCCTTGTATTCCTGATCTCTCCAAGACATTTATCATGAAGGGGTGTTGGATTTTGTTGAAAGCTTTTTATCATCTAATGAGATGATCATGTGGGTTTTTTCTTTCAGTTTGTTTATATGGTGTATTATTTTGACAGATTTTCATATGTTGAACCATCCTTGCATCTCTGGAATAGAGCCTACTTGGTCACGGTAGATAATTTTTTTGATGTGTGCTTGGATTCAGTTTGCCAGTATTTTATTGAGTATTTTTGCATCAATGTTCATGAAGGAGATTTGTCTGTAATTCTCTTTCTTTGTTGCATGTAGAATTCTGCACTGAAACTATCTGGTCCTGGGCTTTTTTTTTTTTTTTTTTTTTTTTTTTTTTTTGGTTGGGATACTTTTAATGACTGTTTCTCTTTCCTTAGGGGTTATAAGTCTATTTAAATTGTTTATCTTGTCTTGATTTAATTTTGTTATGTGATACCTATCCAGAAAATTTAGATTTTCCAATTTTGTAGAGTAGAGGTTTTTGAAGTATGACCTGATGATTCTCTGGATTTCCTCATTGTCTGTTGTTATGTCCCCCTTTTCATTTCTGATTTTGTTAATTTGGATGTTCTCTCTCTGCCTTTTCATTAGTTTGGATAAGGGATTGTCTATCTTGTTGATTTTCTCCAAGAACCAACTCTTTGTTTCATTGATTCTTTGAATTATTCTCGTTGTTTCTGTTTTATTGATTTCAGCCCTCAATTTGATTATTTCCTGCCATCTATTCCTCCTGGGTTAGTTTTTTTCTTTTTGTTCTAGAGCTTGTAGTTGTGCTGTTAAGTTGCTAGTGTGAGATTTCTACAACTTCTTTGTGTGGGCAGTTAGTGCTATGGCTTTTCCTCTTAGCACTGCTTTCACAGTGTCCCATAAGTTTGGGTATGTGGTGTATTCATTTTCATTAAATTCTAGAAAGTCTCTAATTTCTTTCTTTATTTCTTCCTTGACTTATTGGTGATTCAGTTGAGCATTATTCAGTTGCTTGATTTATTGTTGTAGGCTTTCTGTAATTTGTATTGTTGTTGAAATCTAACTTGCCATGGTGGTCCAATAAAATACAGGAGGTTATTCCAATTTTTGTATCTGTTGAGATTTGCTTTGTGACTGAGTATGTGGTCGATTTTAGAGAAGGTTCCTTGGGGTGCTGAGAAGAAGGTGTACCCTTTTGTGTTAGGGTGGAATGTTCTGTAGATATCTATTAAGTCCATTTGAGTCATAACATCTGTTAGATCCCTTATTTCTCTGTTAAGTTTCTGTATGACAGATCTGTCCATTGATGACACTGGAGTGTTGAAGTCTCCTACTACTAGTGTGTGGGGTTTGATGTGTGATTTAAGCTTTAGTAATGTTTCTTTTACATATGTTGGTGCCTTTGTATTTAGAGCCTAAATGTTCAGAATTGAGACTTCATCTTGGTGAATTTTTCCTGTGATGAATATATAATGTCCTTTCTGATCTCTTTTGATTAATTTTAGTTTGAAGTCTATTTTGTTAGATATTAGGATAGCTACTCCAGTTTTCTTCTTAAGTTTGTTTGATTGGAAAGTCTTCTCCCAGCCTTTTATTCTGAGGTAATATCTGTCTTTGAAGTTGAGGTGTGTTTCTTGTATGCAGCAGAAGGTTGGGTCCTGTTTTTGTATCCATCCTGTTAGCCTGTATCTTTTTACATGCGAATTGAGTCCATTGATATTAAGGGATATTAATGACCAGTAATTGCTGATTGCTATTATCTTTTGGTGGCAGTAGGCATTTGTATTTCCCTCCTTTGGGATTTGCTGCTATGGGTTTATCTATTGCCTTTGTTTTCATGGGTGCATCTAACATCCTTAGGTTGAAGTTTTCCTTCTAGTGCTTTCTATAGGACTGGATTTGTGGATAGGTATTGTTTAAATCTGGTTTTGTCTTAGAATGTCTTGTGCACTCCATCTACAGTGATTGAAAGTTTTGGTGGGTATAGTAGTCTGGGCATCTGTGGTCTTTTAGTGTCTGCATTATGTCTGTCCAGGACCTTCTGGCTTTCAGAGTCTCTATTGAGAAGTTGGGTGTTATTCTGATGGGTCTGCTTTAAAAGTCACTTGGCCTTTTCCCTTTACTGCTCTTAATAATATTCTTTCTTTATTCTGTATGTTTAGTGGTTTAATTATTATGTGGCAATGGGACTTTTAGGGGAGTCTAGTCTATTTGGTGTTCTATAAGCTTTTTGTATCTTCACAGGTATTTCCTTCTTTAAGTTGGGAAATTTTCTTCTATGATTTTGTTGAATATATTTTCTGTGCCTTTGAGTTGGTATTCTTCTCCTTCTTCTATCCTTACTATTCTTAAGTTTAGCCTTTTCATGGTGTCTCAGATTTCCTGGAAGTTTTATGTTATGACTTTTTTAGCTTTGGTGTTTTCTTTAACTGACTGGTGAATCTATTTCCTCTATTGTATCCTCCATGCCAGAGATTCTCTCTTCCATCTCTTGTATTCTGCTGGTTATACTTGCATCTGTAGTTCCTGTTCATTTACTCAGATTTTCCACTTCCAGCATTCCCTCAGTTTGTGACTTCTTCATTGCTTCTGTTTCAATTTTCAGGTCTCAAACTGTTTCCTTCACCTGTTAAATTGCTTTTTCTTGGTTTTCTTGACTTTCTTTAAGTGATTTATTGATTTCTTCCAATTTTTTGTTTGTCTTTTCTTCAATTTCTTTAAGGAAATTTTTCATTTCCTCTTTAAAAGCCTCTATCATCTTCATAAAGTTTTTAAGGTCACTTTCTTCTGCTTCTTCTACATTGTGATGTTCAGATCTTGCTGTTGTAGAACTGCTAGGTTCTGGTGGTGCCATATTGCCCTCTCTGCTGTTGCATTTTTTTACTGGCATCTGCCCATCTCTTCCTCCAATAGGTGCAAGAGGTACCTGTGTCTGAGCAAGCTGCTCTTGGTCCAATCTGTGCTTGCTGTGTCTGTGTCTCAGGAAGCCACTGAGGTTGCAGGGGCATGGGTGGGTTTGGAGTAGGGAGTGATTCTTGTAGATTGCAGGGACTGATGCAGGGGTAGTGATGAGGAAGCCTGCCTGCAGGGGTCTTCTCTGCTGGCCAGCAACTGGATGGGGGTTTCTGGGCACAGGTTGTGCCCCCAGGCCTAGATCCTAGAGGCAGGACTCTCTCGATGGGAGAAGAGTCATTCACATCTTGGTCCGATCCCACTTCTTCTCTTGAGACAGGGTCTCATGTATTCTTGCTAGCCTCAATCTCGCTACATGGGTGAGACTAGCCTTGAACTCCTAATCTTTATGCCTCCAACTCTCAAATGCTAGAATTACAGACATGCGTCCCCTTGCCCAGTATATTCAGAGGCGGGGCTTGGACACAGCTGCATGTACCTAGGCAAGCACTCTACCAATTCAGCTACATCCCGGCCTTCTTACCACTTTCTTACTCTCCCCAAACATGCACAGCCGCTGCTGGGCTGAAAGGACAAGCTGTTGAGTAGCTTGCCTACTCAAGTTCCTCCCAAGCAGCCATGATTAGTAGAAACTAGATGACAGTAAGCTGTGGCGTCTCCTGTGGCTGCCAGTTGTTACAGTGTTTCTTCAGCTGTGGATTTTGAAACAAACTGTTCCTCAGATACCAAGGGAGACAGTCTCTAGACAAGCTCCTCTTCCAACCAGTACTTTCAGGAGAAAAAGCTGAGCTTGCAAAGTTAGGTCACTGAGTTTTATTTATTGGCTGAATGAAGAACTGTCCCTTCCTTGTTCCAGGGTGGGCTATTCCAGAAGTGCAGCCAGGAGACTTGGTATCACCCCAATGGCCCTGTGATGTGGTGATATTGTGTTCCCCAAAATATTGTGCACCCTAATAAACTCATCTGGGGTCAGAGAACAGAAGAGACACTAGATACTGAGGCTAGAAAATGGTGGCACTCACGCCTTTAATCCTAGCATTCCAGAGGCAGAAATTTGTCTGGATCTCTGAATATACTGGGCAAGGGGACGCATGTCTGTAATTCTAGCATTTGAGAGTTGGAGGCATAAAGATTAGGAGTTCAAGGCTAGTCTCACCTATGTAGCGAGGTTGAGGCTAGCAAGAATACATGAGACCCTGTCTCAAGAGAAAAAGTAGGATCGGACCAAGATGTGAATGACTCTTCTCCCATCGAGTTCAAGGCCACAAGTATACAGCCAAGCATGGTGACTCATGCCTTTAATCCCAGAGAATGACGGCAGAAAGAGAAAGATATATAAGGCATGAAGACCAGAAACTAGAAGCATTTGTCTGGTGAAGCATTTGGCTGGTGAAGCATTTGGCTGGTTAAGCTTATCATCTTTGGAGCAGCACAGTTCAGCTGAGTTCCATTCTGGATGAGGACTCAGAGGCATCCAGTCTGAAGAAACAGGATCAACTGAGGAACTGGTGAGGTGAGGTGGCTGTGGCTTGTTCTGCTTCTCTGATCTTCCAGCATTCACCCCAATAACTGGCCTCAGGTTTGATTTTATTGATAAGAACTTTTAAGATTCTTTACACTGTGACTTCCAGCCACCAAGTGGGGAAGCATCACACTCAACTTTACTTTTTCTGGCACCTGGAGTTTAATTTATTTTGCATGGCCTTCGGTGTCGCTTTTGTATAAATCTATGGAATCAATCGATTATTTGATTTTTTTTAAATGCCATTTCCAGGTAGGGAGATGGTTCAGTCAGTGAGACACCTGCTGTGCAAGCTTGAAGAACTGCATTCAGCCCCTCAGAGCCCATGTTAAAAGCCATGCATAGTAGCGTGTGGCTATAACTATGGCCTAGGAGGGAGTGGGGGTAAAACAGGCAGATCCCCAAAGCTCATCAACCAGCCAGTATAGTTGATTAATCATTGGACTCCGGGATCACTGAGAGACCCTGTCGCAAAACAATAACAAGGAAAGACACCAAACATCCGTCTCCAGACGCCACGCAAGTGTATAATATACACAACAAAAGAAGCTTTTAGTGAAAATTTTTAAAAGACTGAAATGGGTCAAGTTTCTAATTTTAAAGGCAGTAGGAGATCCTTTAAAGTTCAAGTATTGCTACGACTCTGTCCACCAAAAGCCACCTTCCCTATGGTCTGAGCCATGACAGGGCGGTGTAGATGCACCATGTCCACTACATGCTGACCACAACTGTTGTGTGCTGCTTGGGCCTCGCTGTGTCCCTCTTAAGGTCATGCCTGTTATGGAGCCCAGTGTGAGAAGGAAGCTCACTCCAGGCCCAGCCAGTTCCTGGAATCTCACTTTCACAAAGCTAACAAATTCATCCCCCTTCAGGCCAAAAGGTGACTGGACAGTGGGCAAAGTCGCTCATATCCCACCATCTCCCCCCACCCAGTTGGAAGTCAAATCAAGCCAGAGGTCACAAAGCCACAAGAACAAAAACACAAACAGTTGAGCTTCCTCACAGTATAAAACTCCTTCCCCAGCAGAGCATCTTGAATACTCATCACAGCCTTCAGACCCTTGCTGGCACCTCCTGTGGTCTACCAGGTAACTGTGGAAGATGAAGAGTTACTGGCATCTTAGAAAACTCTGCATGAGACCTCTGTTACTGTTCCCATCACCCTGGCTATACACACGATACTCCTGTAAGAGTCATTCATGAAAGTTCATCATTTTATGATCCAAGGTATAGCTCCTAACTTTTCAGTCCCTGTATTTGTGCCATCTACTGAAATTGGACCTCATTGCTTTTAGAGAAACAAGTCTAAACCAGTGAAAAAGATCCTGGGTTGCCAGAGAAAAACCCCCATAATCATACAATTGGATCCATTCACCTGCCTGGACCTGGGTTTCCTCGGCTGCAGTCTCTTAACTAGACACATGTCACACTGACATGAAGGTTGGAAGGAAAGCACTTTGAGACCAAAGACTAGTGTGTGAGCACACTCTTTATAAAGCACCAAACCACAATCCAGCTTTCCTTCTACCAACCACAACAAAGGTCACATATCCAGGAGCCTCTCTGGGCATAGCTCAGCATGAGGATCACAAAGAGGCCATGCACCCATATCATCTCTCCTGACCCCAAGAACCAACCATAATTTTTGGTAAACAAGTTAGGTCTCCACCCAGCTCAGTTCCTCTCAGCGCCATCTTTGGCTTTTGCAGCCTGACATGTGCTCAGCATACCCACAGAAGGACACAGCCCAACCCAATTGTCAAGCATGGCATGGAAAGATGCCCTGTGTGTGGAAATTGAGTGTTGATGTTTCAGCAGAGCCCTTCTGACAGCATGAGGAATTTTAGTGGGACTAGCTTGGTGAAGAGGTAGAACTTGTGTCCCAACTGTGTAAGTGCCATCATTGCATCTCTTTGACGCACTCTATAGACATAGAGTCAAGACCAGGCAATTAGTGGCTTGGCCAAAGTCAACTGAGTCCAAGCCAAGGCTATCCTGCTGTGGCTTCCTGCCACTTCACAGGTGCTTCTCAGGAGACCACTAGACAGTTCATATGGACACACATGAGTACATATTTTCTCCTAATATTAGATCAATGTGGCCACCAGTCTTCCATGGTGTCTGGGCAACATCTGGGGTAATATACTCCATGTTAAAGTGGTGGGTACATGGGTAGAGTTTCCACTACTGCAGCCTTGGGAAGCTGCAGTGAGGAGCTTGTAATAGCAGTCCTGCATTTATTTATTTGTTTATTTATTTGTTTGTTTGTTTATTATGTCTTATTATGCTCTGCCTCACTATGTTTTACAGCCTATGGCTCTCACGGTATTATCATTAAACCCTAGGACCCATCGAACCCACAGCATGTGGCCAGTGAACTAGAAAAGCCAGAAAATGTTGACACTTGGTAATGAGTAAGGTTAGCTTACTTCTTGAGCAAACAGAGGAGCTAAGTGTGCTGGCCAAAGAGATGAAATCAGAGCTTTCAAAGAGAGTGCAGATCCAAGAGGAAGCAAGAGTGTAGTCAAGACTGTAGCACTCTAGATAAAAGCAAAATGGACTGAGGAGTTGTGCTGGAGAGTTTTATGTCAACTTGACACAAGCTAAAGTCATCTGAGAGAAGGGAGCCTCAACTAAGAAAAAAAAATTTCCGTAAGACCTGGCTGCAGATCTACAGACTCAACGCAATCCCCATCAAAATTCCAACACGATTCTTCACAAACCTTAAAAGAACAATGCTCAACATCATATGGAAAAAAAAAACAGGATAGCTAGAACAATCCTGTACAATAAAGGAACTTCCAGAGGAATCACCATCCCTGATTTCGAGCTCTACTATAGACCTATAGTAATAAAAACAGCTTAGTATTGGCATAAAAATAGATATGTGGACCAATGGAATCGAGTTGAAGACCCTGACATTAATCCACACACCTATGAAAACATGATTTTTGACAAAGAAGTGAAAAAAAGAAAGCATCTTCAAATAGTACTGGTATAACTAGATGTTCACAAGTAGAAGAATGCAAATATATCCATATCTATTACCATGCACAAGTGGATCAAAGACCTCAACATAAATCCAATTACACTGAACCTGATAGAAAAGAAAGTAGAAAGTAGTCTTGAATGCATTGGCATAAGAGACTACTTCCTAAATATAATACCAGGAGCACTGACACTGAGAACAACAATTAATAAATTGTTGGAACTTCCCATAACTGAGAAGCTTATGTAAGGCAAAAGACACAGTAAATAGGACAAAAAGACAGCCTACAGAATGGGAAAAGATCTTCACCAACCCCACATTTGACAGAGGGCTGATCTCCAAAATATATAAAGAATTCAATAAACTAGACATCAAAATACCAAATAATCCAATTTAAAAAATGGGCTATAGAGCTAAACAGAGAATTCTCAACAGAAGAATCTCAAATAACTGAAAAACATTTAAGGAATTGCTCAACATCCTTAGTCATCAGGGAAATGCAAATCAAAATGACTCTGAGATACCATCTTACACCTGTAAGAATGGCTATGGTCAAAATCACTGATGACAGCTTATGTTAGAAAGGATGTGGAGCAAGGGGAACTCTCCTCCACTGTTGGTGTGAGTGCAAACTTGTACAGCCACTTTGGAAATCAGTATGGTATTTTCTCAGAAAATTGGGAATCAATCTACCTTAAGACCCAGCAATACTATTCTTAGGTATATACCAAAAGGATGCTCAATCATACCACAAGGACACTTGCTCAAGTATGTTCATAGCAGCATTATTCATAATAGCCAGAACCTGGAAACAACCTAGATGCCCCTCAACCAAAGAATGGATAAAGAAAACATGGCACATATACACAATGGAGTACTACTCAGCAGTAAATGACAATGACATCATGAAATTTATAGGAAATTTATGGATGGAACTAGAAAATACCATCTTGAGTGAGGTAACCAAGACTCAGAAAAACAAACATGGTATGTACTCACTCATAAGTGCATAGTAAATGTAAAGCAAATGATAACCCAGCTACAATCCACAGCTCCAAAGAAGCTAGGTAACAAGGAGGGCCCTAAGAGGGATGCATGGATGGCCCTAGGAAGGGGAAATAAATGAGATCTTCTGGGTAAACTGGGGGCATTGGGTAGAGGGAGGGCTAAAGAGGAGAGGATAGGGGGATGGGCACATGAGGGATTGGGATGGCTGAGTTGGGAGACAGCTGGAAAGAGAGAGCAATAAAAGAGATATCTTGATAGAGGGGCCATTACGAGGTTAGGGAGAAAACTGGTGCCAGGGAAACTCTCAGAAATCCACAAGGAAGATGTCAGCTAAGACATCCAGCAATAGTGGAGAGGGTGCCTGAACTGTACTTCTCCTATAATCAAATTGATAACTACCCTAATTGTCATCACAGAACCTTCATCCAGTAACTGATGGGAGGAGATACAGAGATCCACAGCCAAGCACTGGGCTGAACTCCGGGAGTCCAGTTGAAGAGATGGAAGAAGGATTATATATGCAAGGGGGGGTCAAGATCATGAGGGGGAAACCCAAAGAGACAGCTGACCCGAGCTCATGGGAGCTCATAGGCTCTAGACCAACAGCTAGGGAGCCTGCATGGGAATGACCTAGACCCTCTGCATGGGAGTGACAGTTATATAGCTTGGTCTGTTTGTGGGGTCCCTAGCAGTAGGACCAGTATCTGTCCCTGATGCATGAGTTGAATTTTTGGAACCTAATCTCTTTGGTGGGATGCCTCGCTCAGTCTTGATGCAGAGGAGAGGAGCTTGGTCCTGCCTCAACTTGATATGCTGTGCTTTGTTAACTCCCGTGCGAGGCCTGCCCCTTTCTGAGGAGTGGATGGAGGGGTTAAGAAAAGAGATGGGGGAGGGAACTGGAGGAGAGGAGGGAGGGTAAACTGTGGTTAGTACGTAAAATAAAAAAAAGTTAATTAAAAAAACTCTGGCTGCAGGTAGGCCTGTAGGGCATTTTCTTGATTAGTAAACGATGGAGGGGGCCATGTCCACTGTGGGTGATGCCATCCCTGGTCTGGTGGTCTTGGGTTCCATAACAAAGCCATGGGGACCAAACCAGCAAGCAGTACTCTCTCATGGCCTCAGCATCATCTTGTCTCCAGGTTCCTGCCCTGTTTGAGTTCCTGTACTGACGCCCTTCAATGATGAACAGTGATCTAGAAGCATAAGCTGAATCCACGCTTTGCTCCCCAACTTGCTGTTTGGTCATGGTGTTTCATCACAGCCATAGTCACCATAACTAGGACAGGGGTCAAGCATAATGTCTCTGGGTCTCTGAGGCATGCACAGTGAAAGGGAGAGCCCTTTGCCACTTCCCCAGCAGAGGTGGGATGGCCCTGCCTGGTAGACCTGCAGCCACTCTGTCACTAGATCTTGGGCAATGGCTGGTGGTGACGTGAGATTGGCTGGGATCAGAGCTGTCCTAATCTTGCTGCGTGGTGTGACACTATGTGACTAGAGTTCCCATCATGACAATGTCAGAAATGGGTGCTGGCTAAATGTCATGGGTTCCTGTGAACTTTTAAACCAGCCCCATAATTCACCCTGACATTTTAGTGATTACTCTTTTCAAACATATTCTGCAGTCCTCAGAAAACAAAATGCATTCAACCCTAAAGTGCAGACGAAGGACGTGTTTGTCCCCCAGAAATGGCAGGTGTACGAGTGTATCAAACTACCCCACCCTCCTGGGGAAAATAACGATTTTTGGAAGGCGAGCCTTTGAAATCAATAAATGAAATGTCTCTGCCTGGAACATCTGCTGCGCCCCTGGTGTTCTGTGCCTGGCAGTACTTGGGATTTCTTCGGGTTTCCCTGTGTGTCAGCCTCTGAGATGCGAAGGGCGGCTTTCTGCTGTGTCAGCCTCTGAGAGGCATCAGGGCAGCTTTCTGCTGTGTCATGCCCCCGGGTTTTCCAGGCTTTGACTTCCTTGTGATTTGCTAAATGGAAACTCTGAAGCATGCCTGGGTCTGCTCCCTACAAATCGCTGAAATATAACTGAACCGAAACTAATTGTGCATCCGTGTGATGTGGGAGGTTTTTTTTTTTTTTTTTTCTTCCAACTGCACTCTCATTGTAAAGATGTGCAGACATGTTTTCTAAAGAGGTTGGTATGGTTTCTCAACATAACTAAAATATTGTGCTCAGCACAAGACATAGCCTGTAACAGCACTGAATTACAGAGACCCTGTCTCGAAGAGTTAGGGAGCAGCAACTCTGCAGTGACAGTTCTAAAATATCTTAAGCATGACTTATTTAAAAGGAACTTCGGCTCATTTTTACATTAGTATATAAGTCAAGTCAGGTTTTATTTTAAACTCCTTAACGGAAGGGTTTCTCAATCCTTGACATAATTCGTAGTAGGCTTTTTCCTAATAATGAGCTTTTTTTCTTTTTCTTTTAAGCTCTGGAAGTGTGGTTTTAGGATCTGCTGGGCACGCGCTGTGGAGTCACACAGTCTGCATTTCCCTGTCACTGCTCTGTACAGATGCTGGGGAATGGAGCCCCTGACACTCGGGTTCATGCTTTCCAAACTGAAAACTTGGTGTGAGCATCTATTCTTTTTTTTTTTTTTTCATTTTTCTTTATTAAGAAATTTTCTACTCACTCCACACACCACCCTCAGACGCCCCCTCCTCCCTCCTCTCATCTCCCCAGCCCTCTCTCCCTCCCAAGCCACCTCTCATCTATTCTTGACGACTGCACTTGGTGCCTGGCACAGGACTCCTATGATTTTACAGTGAAATGGACTTGGTGCAGCCAAGGGGTGCCTGTGGTGGCTGTCGAAACCAGGCTGCGCTTTCCTCCATGTTTCAGTCCCTATCTGAGGCATCAGAGGCACAGATCTGCAGGCACTGACAGTGATCCCTAGTGAGTGGAGGAGTGGGCAGAAGCTGGGCGTGCACTGTCATACACGCCAGAGTCAAGCCAGCCACATCATATCTGAGAGGTGGCAGGTGGTAGCCGGCAACCCCATGTGTGTTCAGGGACATAGTTTTCTTAAGGCAAAAGGATGGACTCTAGATCCTCACAGCAATTTCAAGTGAGTTCAGTGTCATTTTGGTGCAGCAAAATTATATCAGATAAATGTTCTAGATTCTTCCTTGAGTGCCCCGATGTACTGTGTAAAAGAAGTCTGCTTCCCTGTCAGAGTACACAACCATGTCTTATGAGTAACAGGAAAAAATAGAATTATTGAGGCAGGTTCTACTCAGAAACTGTTCACCAAGTGTAGTTAAAGTGTCTGGCTCTCTGTTTGGGGAACAGGTTTTTATACGTGCAGCGACAGCCTGGGCGAAGGTCACAGGGAGGCGACCTGGACAGTTCTGAAACATTGTCTGGTCTTGAGACAAGCCTCAGTGCACATCTCTGATGGCCTGACTGAAGCCCAGGCTGGCCTTCACCTTACTGCCTCCTGTAAAAAATAACTTTGAAAACCTGTTTCTTATAACCTGTCACTTATAAATGGCTTTTCAGATTATTGCTTCCTATAATTTTGAGTGTCAAACTCAAGTATTCTAAGCACCATGTGTAGATGTTCCCATGATAAGCATTTATTTTTGTTTCTTTTCCCTGGGTTTGCTATGACCCACCATTTCTCAGTTCTGCGGACAGCACAATGGAGGAGATGTGGTCACAGTAGCACACGATTTACAGGAACAGACGTTAAGTGTAATTGATTTTTCTAATCTGATTTTACTTAAATGTGGTCAATTACTTTCCCTTGTCACTAAAACATTACATTGTGTCAATACAAAAGCCAGGTTTGAATCTAACTTGAGGGGACAGGTCAAGCTAAAACTTTCCAAAGTCATACTCCCTTTCAAATGGCATTAGCCATTCGCCACTAGTAGTTCTTACTTTGGCCAAATCTGATGTCATACACAGGTGCACACATGGCTCATGTGTTTTTCAATAGTATTTCCAGTTGGCAGACAGAGCAGCGGGTTCATTGTGGTATTTTCATAATATATGTCTCTGTATGTTGTTCCTCTGGCTCATTCCCATTCCAGAACCTTCCTTTTGCCTTTAGCTCCCACACTTCAGCTTCTCCAGAAAGCATGGCTTTCCAACATAGCACATACTTCCTGTCCCTCTTCCCCCTCTTCTGTGACAGAGAGTCTTCTGGGGACCTTAGAACTCACCTGCTGGGGGTCTTGTGTCCTCTGCTGCTTGTCTCCAGAGCCCTGGACATTTTGGCATCCATGAACCAGACATCTCCACATCCAGATGTCAGGAATAGAGACTGAGTTTGTCAAAGTTTATTCTGTCACAGGAAACAAAGAAAGTGTTGATATTAAATAAAAGCACTTGGAAGAGCCTCGAAGGTTGCTGGGAATGGACCTGGTCATTATTATTAATTATTGATCTGCTATCGGCTAAGGACTCCACTCCCAGCTAACTTATATTCATTTCAATTCTGCATCAGAGAGGCTTTCAATTTCTTTTCTTTTCCTTTTTTGTTTGTTTGTTTGTTTTTCACATTATTTTTTATTTATTTTTCTCTCATATATTACATCCTGTAGCACAAATCTTAGAAGGTCTTATTAATAAAAACAAACCTGGAGCCAGGTATTGGGGTGAACGCTGAAAGATCAGAGAAGCAGAACAAGCCACAGCCACCTCACCTTGTCAGTTCCTCTGCTGATCCTGTTCCCTCAGAGTGGAAGCCTCTGAGTCCTCATCCAGAATGAATCTCAGCTGAACTGCTGCTCAAAAACCTAAAAGCTTAACCAGTCTAGTTCCTGGTTCTCACGCTTTATATACCTTTCTGCTTCCTGCCATCACTTCCTGGGATTAAAGGCATGTGTCACCATGCCTGGCTGGTTCCAGTGTGGCTTTGAACTCACAGAGATCCGGATGAATCTCTGCCTCCAAAATGCTAGGATTAAAGGTGTATGTGCCACCATTTTCTGGCCTCTATATCTAGTGGCTGTTCTATTCTCTGACCCCAGATAAGTTTATTAGTGTTCACAATATATTGGGGAACATAATATCACCACAACATCCTGACCACAATTTCCCTTCCCTCCTCTCTTCTCAGCCCCACCCTACCTCCCCTCTCCCCCAGATCCACTCTTGCCATTTCCCTTCAGAAAAGAGCAGGTCTCTCTTAGAGATATCAACCAAACACGGCGTAACAAGTTACAATAAGAGTAGTCATGCTGGGCAGTGGTGGTGCATGCCTTTAATCCCAGAACTCAGGAGGCAGAGGCAGGTGAATCTCTGTGAGTTCGAGGCCAGCCTGAGCTACAGAGTGAGTTCCAGGAAAGGCTCCAAAGCTACACAGAGAAACACTATCTCAAACAAAACCCAAAAAAATAAAGAAAATAAAAAAGAAGAGCAGTCACATCCCCTCAGTAGGAAGAAAAGGGTCCCAAAAGCAGGAAAAGAGTCAGAGACATCCCCAACTCCCACTGTTTGGGGTACCACAAGAACACCAAGCTACTCAACCATGACATATAAGCAGAGGATCTGGGTCAGACCCATACAGGCTTTCAAAGAAGCAGAATCTGACGGCTTCTTCTGGGGAGAGAAGACAAGGGGAGTAAGTCCCAGGAGCCCAGGGTTCAGAAGTATTTATAACATAGGAAGTTAAATTCAGACTCTGGTCTGTGGTGACATTTTGTTTGTGTTCTGACAAATAAAGCTTGCCTGGAAATCAGAGGACGGAGCTAGCCACTAGTCAACCATAGAGGCCAGGCAGTGGTGCCACACACCTTTAATCCCAGCACTAGGGAAGTGGAGCTAAGAAGTGAAATGGCTGGGCAGAGAGAGAAATATAAAGCAGGAGGAGAGAGGAGCCCAGCTCCACTTTGGTCTGAGGATTCCGTAGACGTAAGAACTCTAGTGGCTGGCTGCTCTGCTTCTCTGATCTTTCAGCTTTTACCCTGATCTCTGACTCCAAGTTTTCACTGTGAAGACCGATTAGAATTCACACTACAATGGTCCTCACTGTAAAGCTGGGAGCAGAAATGGGGCCTCCTGCTTCTGGTCATGCCATCTTAGAATATGAAAACATCCATACTAATACATACATGGGATGCAGCTAAAAGGTAGGTGCAATCTTAGAACATGAAGGAAATTCATATGTATAACATAATATGCATAATTACCTGTGTAATATATAGGTTGTACATGTGTATATGTGGAAAATCTATATAAGCTAAATAGTGGTCCTTGGGAAGACATATTCAAGTCCTAACTCTCACAACAGGCTAATTAATATCTGATTCACCGTTAGAGACACATTAAGTAATTTGAGATGAGATCATGCTCAGTGTATACTGGATCCACAGTCTTGTGGCTGGTGTCTTTCCAAGAGCAAGTCAAGGTGAGGTTTGAAAAGTGGACACACAGAGAAGCCAGCAGACATTGAAAAGTTGAGTCCACAAGCCCAGGATTGCAAAGATGACTGAGCCACTGGAGGCTGGTAAAGAGGCGTCAATGACCACTTCCTTGATGCATCCAGGAGGGACTGGCTCTGATGGTCCCTCAACTTTAGCATTGAGAACACAGGGGGAAATGTTGATTGTTTTAAACCAGGAAGTCCATATTAATGTGTGACTTTAGTCCTTATATGGTGAAAAGTGCCTCTTCCCTCTGTGAGAAAGGAGAGAAGAGGGAAGGGAGGGGAGGGAAGAGAGGAGAAGGGAAAGGAAGAGAATTTATTCTGTCCTGGAGGAATTCCATCTGAATCTTACTGCCCTGCTACCAGGATCTTGTCAGTTAATATCAATTCCCAAAGCAGGCCTAGGTGCTAACCTCCAGAGGGCACCAAGGGACCCACTTCACCAAGAAGCAATGGCAGCAATGGGGAAATGTGGGTCCTTATCCCATCACTTGGTCATAGTTACCACTGTGTCCTGGGTGTCATGCTAGTTTGCTGAGGATGCCCTGACAAATGCCACTGAGTGAACTCCAATGACAGACACTGGCTTGGAACATGGATCAGTAGTGCAAGCTCTGCCTAGCACAGACAGAACCTGAATTGAATCCTCAACATGCCCCTTACCCCTCTTAACAAAAACAAACAACAACAAAAAATACCCAGACATTTAAGGAGGTGTGGGAGCCCGTTTTCAGGTTCCTCGTGGCTTTACCCAGCAGGTCTGCATAGAGAGGATGATTGGACCACGAGCCTGAGTGCAGGTGTCTGAGATGGTCTGCACTTGGTGTACTGGGGGGAGGTCTTTTGCTCCACTCCTTGGTGTTTCTATAAACACCCTAGGGCAGAGACAGTCGGGGCCCATTGGAAAAGGTCCCAGGCCCTCTCAGGCTATCCTGTATTTTCTATCTTTACCTCCACAATCTAAATCCTTGTATCTAATATTTCCTGCTGCTTGCACTCAAGAAAACTCGGGGGAACTGTGGGGTTGGTGGGTAAACTCCCCACAGGGAGATGGCGTGGTAGGTAACGTGTCTGCTGCCGTAGGATAAAGACACCCATTCAGACCCCCAGCACCATGTAAAAGGCCAGCTGTGCCAATGCAGCTGAAACTCCACCACTGGAATGGAGGGACGAGGAGGATTCTGGGGGCTCGCTGGCCAGCCAGTCCAATCAGAAGGATGAGCTCCAGGTTTAAGTAGAGAGCCTGTCTCAGAAAATAAGATGGGGATTGGTAGAAGTAGACACCCAATGTTGAGGGGAATCCTCTGTATCAGGTTAGTCTGTGGGGGGTTGTCTTGGTTAATTGATGTGGAAGACTGAGCCCACTGTGGGCAGCACTGCTCCCTAAGCAGAGTCCCGAACAGTGTAAGAGAAGAGAAGGCAGGCTGAGAACCGATGAGGAGGCATTTGCTCCCTCTTTGCTCTCAGCTGAGGGTGTGACGTGACCAGCTGCTTGAGGACCTCCCTTGATTCCTGCAACGGTAGACCGTGACTTGGAATTAAAGGCGAACGTTTTCCTCCCTGTGCTGATGTCTGTCACAACAACAGACGTGAAAGTGGAACACACTTGTGGATGCATCACTTCCACACCTGCCGCATCTGCACACGGCTTCCCCTCCCACCTTCCTTGGTCCATCAGCCCACGCCAGGCATTGCTGTCAGCATGGAAATTTGCTCCCGTGCCCACATCCTGTCTCCACCTGCAGAGCAAAGCCCCTCCCTGCTCTGAGATGAGCATATCACCATCTCACCAGAGTACTGTCCACTCTCAGTACTCCACCAGCCAGCCTCTCACCTGCACTCCAAGAGTCTATCAGGCTCCATCCTCCAAACAGGCCTGTGGTAGGAGAAGTAGGGTGCTGGAGGCTGTGGTGATATATTGTGTACTCCAATATATTCTGTACCCTAATAAACTTATCTGGGGATTCGAGGACAAAGCCAGACACTATATTAAACATAGAGGTCTGGCAGTGGTAGCACACACCTTTAATCCTAGCATTTGGGAGGCAGAGATCCACCCAGATCTCTGTGAGTTCAAGGCCACACTGGGAACAAAGCCAGGTGTGGTGGCACTCGCCTTTAATCCCAGCACTGGAGATCTCCTGCATTTGCTTGGAAAGCACACACATTTTTAATCCTAGGAAGTGAACATGGCTGGGTGGGGAACAGTATATAAGGCATGAGGAGACAGGAACTAAGCAGAGACCCTCAGGGGTAAGGACTCAGGCTTTCAGTCTGAGGAAACAGGATCAGCTGAGTAGTTGTCGAGGTGAGGTTGCCTGTGGCTTGTTGTTTCTCTGATCTTTCAGCATTCACCCCAATATCTGGCTCTGGGTTTTTAATAATAAGACCTTTTAAGATTTATGTTACAGGAGCAGCCCCTTTGATAGCATCCATGGCCAGTCCCCAGACATGGCAGTGTTGGGACCTGTTAGCCGGTCAGTTTCCCAAGAGTGAAGCCCAGCAACAGGATGTCTTATTGA
Source organism: Onychomys torridus (assembly GCF_903995425.1). NCBI lineage: Eukaryota > Metazoa > Chordata > Mammalia > Rodentia > Cricetidae > Onychomys > Onychomys torridus. The sequence continues at coordinate 73,219,674 of NC_050457.1, read as the reverse complement.
TGGGAGGAAGAAGAGCAAGCAGGATCACTGGGATATCTGTTGGTCTGGGGCACTCCACACACATTCGGCATTTCTCTAGGAAACCAGGTGACTCTTTGGGAAGTTGGTTCCCAGCATTTTTCTCTGTCGATTGGTTTTTTCCTCGATTTCGTTTGCTCAAAGTAATTAAATGTTTGCCAAGTCACCGACTGATGACCTCAAACCTGCCACTCAGTGCTGAAGATTTTCCTGAGCCCTGATTCATCCACCTATTGTGTGCCCAGTCCCCTCCTGGCTGGGAGCATCATCTTGTTACAATTTCAACATCGGAAGAAAGGGAACAAAAAATAAAACTAGTTGGGGCTTAAGAAGATCAATGTTCTTCATAAAGGAAAGGATCACCGGAACATGTACTCAAACCCTGAGGGGTGGTGCTGTGTTTGGAGGGCCACGCCTCCCTGTTGCTGCACCCTGGGCTCTAGAACTTACACACTGTCCCTCTGAAAGTCTGGGAGGAAAAGACTCCCCGCAGAAATCACCACTGCCCAAGACACATAAAGGATTTGCCGGAGGCTGAGCAGCTCTGAGTTCATTGTTTTCCCACCTACCTGCTGGAATTGAGCAGGCACACAGCTCTGCTGCATCTTTTGAGTGATTGACCGATTCAGTAAGGCTTGTTGAAGCATTTGGAAGAAAGGCATGGGGACAATTTACCTGGAGAAGCTGCAGGTCACCCAGAGAGCAGATCTGAGAAGCCAGACACTGCCCCCTTGTGGTCATCAGCCTCTGGCTGCCTAAGCATTCTTAGGGCTGTTGATGGACCATGGTAATTAGTCCGTTTCCTACAGGCCAAGGCAAAAGAGACACTGAGTCAACCGAGTCAACTGTGAAACAATCAAACACTGCATTGCCAATTCTCTCCTGCCATAGATGATTCCCACCACTTCTGCTGGAGAACCCCTGCTTGGTTATCCAGGTGAAGTGACATTTGATTTGTCATTGGGTGCCAGACAAACCCACTGGTGCCTTGCAGACCTGGGCCCAAACAGAAGACCCAGAATTCTCAACCGCAAACAAAACTCAGATTAGCCACACTAGCAAGACCCGGGTAAAAATATCCATCTAGGACCCACATCATGATTTATGTCCTTTCTTGTTTCTTTATGTCTTTCCCAAGTTCTCTTTCTTTCTAGTCCTTGTGAACAGTGGGCTGAAATAGGGGATGTGTCAATAAAAGATGTTTGATCCCACTTTGGGGTCACTCAGTCTGTATCTGCATTTCATGTGGGGCCCAGCAGGGACCTCAGAAATAAAGAAGAAGCCCTGGCAGGCAGTGGGCTGTGTGGGCCCAGAAATGAGTGACTTCATACTAAATGGGCCCAAATTGCCCACTTGAGAGCTCCCTAACCTCTTATTTGTGTGGGCTCTTTTTTTCCCACTCCAGTAGCGGGGAGAGCAGCATATTCTCTGCAATTTTTTTTTTCTTAAAAAGAGAAGGGTGAAGGAACAAAGAGAAAACAGAAATGAAGAGGAGAGAGGTGGTCGAGTGCCCGGGGGGCAGGGAGGCTTAAAATACCGGGAGGAGCTGGTGCGTCCAGAGAATAAAGAACTGGGGGGAGGGGGATGGAATGACCTGCTTTCCCCGGGGCTGGTCTTGAATAAAGGATGGAAGTGTGCACCTTCCGGGTGGGCTGAGGGGCCCGCAAGTGTGAGATGTGAGGGATGGAGGATTCTGCTGGAGATCTCACATCAGTGACTCAGGGCCGCCTGGTCTAGGGACTGCCAGCCAGGGGCCCTATTTACCCATGAGAGATTTTAGGAAGAGATATCACTTCCAGATGACCAAGGACCAGATTATTCAATGGTGGGGACCAATCCAAAAAGATATCTTACAAACTCCACTTGAGACCAGTAGCAATGAGCCTGTACACAGTGACTGTCACGTGTGGAGGTCAATGTGAAGGCCTAAAGATATATATACCTGTCTGGTGTTCCTGAGGGTATCCTAATGGATGCCATCCCACCTCGCTGGTGAAGGGAAGTTTTTATGTTTGATGAAATCTGGGACTTTGAGATGGTACCTTATGCTGGACCATTCTATTATCATCTCAGGGTCATGAGAAGATGGAGAGTAGAATCGAGGAAGATGTGAAGACAGAGAAAAGCCAGAACCAATGGTGCAGACAGCATGTGGGCAGGAACCAACAGAAGCCAGATCCTGGGCCTCAGGATTCTGATCTCCAGCCCTATGTGATGAAAAATGTGGGCTTCTCTATACTACCATGTTCATGTTCTATGTGTTGCTACAGAAAACCGACACATCTGTCCCTGAGTGGGTGGGTGAAATCCGTGTTCAGGTTTCTAGGACCACCTGTTGAAAGGCCTAGACAGTCACAAACATCCAGCTGCTCTCTGTGCCTGGGAGCATCAAGCGATACTGGCATCCAGCAGGGCAGTCAGGAAATGGGTGACAGTTAAGAAAAAAAAAAAAAAAAAAAAAATTTGACAAGATTTTGACAATGGCAGTTCAGGGTCAGTGGTTCCCAAGAACACTTTGAGTCAGGAAGCTAAAGGATGGTGTTCCCCCAAACCTGCGGGTAGTGGAGAAGGCAATGAGCCTTATGTGAGTGAGCAAACTCCTGCTGATCTCGGCAGACACAATAAACAAAACCCCTATGTGCCCAGGGCTGGGTTGGCCTGCTGGGAGCAGAGACTTCACAATGAGGGAGAGAGTTGGCAGATGAGGGACACTCAAGTGTCCATGGGACTCAGAATCTTATTCCATTCACAGTGTTCTCTATTTCCTTGAGACAGGATGAGCCTGAATGTGGAGGTGGGTAGATGGAACTTATGTGCTTAGAATATTGTAAACATTGCATCAGGCAGTGCCTTGGCTGGTGGCGAGGGTGATGTCTAGATGGGCTCCTTGTGAGGATTTCAGACAGTCAGTGTTTAGAGAGAGTGACAATATGGCATGCTAAAGAAGGAAGGCTCAGGGTCCAAATTCAGGAGGCCACAGCAAGCCAGCTGAGCCGAACCCCATGCACATGAGATCCTGAAGGTGATTTCCATTCCAGGCTCCGAGACCAGTTCCTTGATTGACAGCAACTGCAGAGTTCTGAAAACCCTTCTATTTCAAAACACCAACAGAGGTTGAAAAGGGCATCTACAGTCTAGGTATGCAAATACATCATCAATGACTCACAAGCAAGTAAAGCAATCCTCACAGAAAGAAGGAAGTATAGATCCTGACTCCAGAGAAGGCCGTGAGGACAGAGGCTAGCTAGGACTTTAGGGGATCCCTGTACCCTAGAGTTGCTCAATTGTAGAAAACCTGCAGGGACAGAAGATATAATCCCATAAAAAAATTACATTCATGTGCGTGCACACACATGCATTGCTCCACAGTGCACTGTGGAGGCCAGAGCAGAGCTTGTATGAGTCAATCATCTTCCTCCACCATGAAGTCCCGAGGATGGAACTCAGATCAGGCTTGGAAGCAAGTGCCTTAGCTCACAGAGTTAGCTCACCATCCCACACCCCACTTACAGTAGTGGGTACACTCAAAGGACCCAACTTCGGTTGCGGAAGAATGAGGGGAAATGTGCTCAGATGGGTGTAGATATCACAGGCATCCTTGGAGTAGTATTTGGATCTGTAAGTGACCATAGACAGGGGCAGAGAGATTGCATCAGCCTTGGATGACACCAAACCATGGCAGCCATGCTGAGCATCTGGGGCATCTCTGCCATCCGGAGCAAGCACAGATACAGGAGTTCTGGGGAGTAACTAATTCCAGTCCTTGACTGGCAAGAACCAGGGTACCCATTCAGCAGTCATCAGGATGCAGCGGTACAAGAAGAGCATACAATGGGAAGAGACACAAAGAGTTAGTGTATTAATCATTTATGTCACTGCTCTGACAAAATCAAGTAGGAGAAAGGTGGTTTCAGAACACATTTCATCACAGAAGGGAAGTTGTAGAAAGAATTCAAGCAAGCCTACCACATGCATCTGAAGACGAGCAAACACTGATGAATATTTGTGCTCAGCTCGATTTCTCCTTTTTGTTCAGTCTGGGATACTAGCCTAGAGGATGGTGCCACCTTCCGTTAACCTAAGTGAAACACCCTCATGGAGGTTCTCAGACCTTTGTCTTCTAAGTGATGCTAGATCCTTTCAAGCTGACAGTATTAATCATGTATCTCCACCCCTTGTCAATGTAATACCTAAACATGTCACTTTAAGCCATACCTTTCACCCCTTGCCCCAACAGGTTCATGGACACCTCATTAGGCAAAAGGCATTCAGTCTAACTTCAAACGTCCCCATAGACTTTAATATTTCAGCACTGTTTCCAAGTCTAAAGTCTCTTCTGAAACTGAAACTGAAGACAATCTCTTAACCATGACACCTGTACAATTAAAAAACAAGTTAACTACTTTTAGCATAAATGACACAGATTAAACATCCTCACTCCAAACAAAGAATGGATGGCATAACAGGAAAAGATGAGACCAAAGCCAGACCAAAACTCATCAAGGGAAACACCAAATCCTGAAGCTCCATGTTCAGAATCCATGACTTGTAAATGGGGGTTTCTCTGTCTCACCCAGTCCCACAGCTGCTTTTAAAAATAATCACTCAAAGGCTTAATATTAACTATAAACCACTTGGCCAATAACTCGGGCTTATTAGTAACTAGCTCTTATAACTTAACCCATTTCTATTCATCTATGTATTGCCACATGGCCATGACGTTACCAGTATGTTGGCATCTTGCTCCTTGGGTGGCTGGCTGAACTCTCCCAGGTTCCACCCTTCTTCTCCTGTATCTTTGCTTCAATTTCCCACCTGGCTCTATCCTGCCTTGCCATAGGCCAAAGCAGCTTTATTTATCAACCAATGAGAGCAACATGTATTCACAACATACAGAAAGATGATCCCACAACGACTCATAATGGTTTCATCTGGGCTCCATAGAGAAGGAAGCCCCTTCTCTTCCCATGCAGGTGGAGGTCTCAGGTTGCTAAGCAGTCTGCTGGAAAAGGAGTGTGTAGCTCAAGCTGAGTATGGTCCTCAGGTTGCGGAATTCTGAGGGCTTGCCTGCCATGGTGAGAGGAGGTGAATCTCCATCAATGTGGGTGACATGCTAGGAATAAAGAAGGCAGTTAACATTCCTCACCTTGGGGACTGAGAGCTTCTATTCCTCAGCAAGTGGCATCACTCTCTTCAAGTATTTGCAAGTCCCATGGGCGTCATGTGAGAGTTTAGATGGTGTCTTGGTTAAGGTTTCCATTGCTATGAAGAAACACCATGACCATGGCAACTCTTTTTTTTTTTTTAAGATTTATTTATTTATTTATTATGTACACAGAAGAAGGTGCCAGATCTCATTACAGATGGTTGTGAGCCACCAACTGGGTGCTGGGAATTGAACTCAGGACCTTTGGAAGAGCAGTCGGTGCTCTTAACCTCTGAGCCATCTCTCCAGCCTCGACCATGGCAACTCTTAAAAAGGAAAACATTTAATTGGGTAGCTTACGGGTTCAGTCCACTATCATGAAGATGGGACATGACAGCATGCAGGTGCTGGAGAAGTAGCTGAGAGTTGGCATATCTACAGCATGTGAAACCTCAAAGCCCACCCCCACAGTAACACACTGCCTCCAACAAGGTCACACCTACTCCAACAAAGCCACACCTCCTAACAGCGCCACTTCCAATGAGCTTATGGGAGCCAATTACATTCAGATTACCACAGGTGAGTATAAAGTGATTACTTTAAAATCTGCAGTTTTTAACTACCAAAGGCTTCCAAACTCTTGAAGTCTCTCTCTTCTGTAAATTGCCTCTTTGGACCCTTTGCTCATATTTCTTCTGGGGTTTTTATTTTTATCTTGTGCATTTCTGTTTTATCTGTCACTTTTCTCATCACTGTATCCAAAGTCCTGACAAGAGCAAATCGTCTAGTCTCAGGCCTAGAAATTCGAATGTATTCGACAGACTCCGGGCCCAGGGCACCTGCTCTCTGCTGTCCACGGTGTCCTCTGCTTGTTCAGTGCTTAAATCTTCCCAAAGGCAGTGTGCCATCTACAAGAAAGGACTGAGAGGGTTAGAGCTGCAAGGTCCCTGATTTCCCTCAAGTGGCCCCTGTTTTGAACTGGATGTTTATGTCCCTGTGAGTCACATATTAAAGCTGTAAAGCCTAGTGTGATATTTGGAAACAGGGTCCATATTGGTCAGAGAGAGAGAGAGAACTAATGGAATGGATATATAGGAAGATACATACTATAAATAGCTATATTAATATACAGATACAGATTCATAGTTACATACATAGATATCAGACACACATATAGACATCCAGAAAGCTGGTTGAGAGAGGATCTACTAACTGAATTGGTTTGTGTTATGTGGAGGCTAAAATGCGAGAAGAGACCATCTGCAAGGTGGATTCCCTGGGGTGCTGGGAGTGTGGTTTGGTTCAAAACCAAAAGCAGTAGAACCAGGAAGAAGGCCTACAAGCCTGGGAACAAGTCTCAGAAGCCATCAAGCCTGACATTCTGGTGTCTTTGGGGCATGAATGGGGTGTCCAGGCTCTGAGAGACAGCACCTTCACATTTTTTCTCTTTTTGTTCTGTCCAGAATACTAGGAAGATTAGAGTGTGCTGCCCACATCGATGGTGGGCCTTCTGCTGATAGAAAGGCTCTGTCTGCTGGCCCTCTTGGCAGCCCCTGAGAGTGAGGTAAGGAGCAGAAGAACCTAGGGGACTCGGGGGCCAGAGCCCTCAGCCTCATTCCTGGCGCTCAGCACCGCCACCAGCCAGCCTTGAGCCACTCTTGCCCCTCCTTCCACTCCCTGCAGGAGATGGCAGATGCACTGGCCCCTCCCTCCCCCATGCCAGGCCAAGGGGCACACCACCTTGCCAGCCTCTCGTGGATTTGGGCCCCAAGCACACCAGCTTTCTCTGGCCCATTTTATTAGGACATCACTAGGTATCTGATGCATCCCTCATTCTCCCTGGGCAGTTAAAGCTCAGTTTCTTCTTTCTGACCTCAATGCCTGAGACCCAAGAAGAAATCCAAGTCTTCCAGCTGCCTCGGGAAACTAAGACCCATTTTTGAACCACGTAAGCCCGCCTGCACCCAACCTCGATGCTCCAGTCTTCCAAAAGTAATCCTTTCCATGCTTGCCACTGTGCCAACCTGGCTGTGTCCTGGCACCCTCTTTGCTCTGCATCCTCGTTCCCAAGCTCCCTACCCCAGCCTGCCAATGCCAGCTCCATGATGAGAAGCCTTGTGTCTCCTTTCACCCAGGCCCACCCTCTGTGTATCTGGTGTCCTTGTTCTGATGGATCTGTGGCTTCCTCTCTTGGATCTCCATCCTGGGTTATGCTGACCATCTATAGACATCCTAAGAAAACAGGAGAGATGTCCTGGGGAGGCGAAGAGCCCCACAGAGGCAGCAGGAGGGCACGATACAGACGTAGATGGCCAGCAGTGTGTTCTCTTTCATGTTTCATATCTGTGGTGTGCTTCGCAAATAGGCTAATCCAGACTATTGGTTAGCAATCCTAAGTGGTCATACACCTCCCTGCCTTGCCCAGGTTACAGAAGAGAATTCTTAGATCTCACGTCTGTCTTTATGGACACTTACCACATTGTGAGATGGCCCACAGCACTGCCGGGGCCCACATCACCTGCCCAACCTCAAAGGAGCCCATCTCCTGTTCCTGGGGAGTGGGCTTTGCTGTTTTCCAGGCTCTCTGGGCACCGTGGGGTGTGGGTACACCTATTGATCACTAGCTCAACATAAAAGGGGTGGGAGAGAAGGCAGCTCAGATGTGAAGCAGGCTCAGCATTGCCAGAAGGAAAGGTCTGCATGCACTGATAGCCCCTCACTACCACAGGAGCACTTGCGAAACTAGGAAACACCAGGGGGAAGTCCCTGCCTGCTCCCTCAAGTGTCCTCTTTATGGGTTTGTTTTTCTGTTAACACTTCCTTCTACTGGAAGTGTCTCACTAGGGAAGAAGCGTCTGTGACCTTGGCCTGGCCCTTTCATCAGCAGTTAGCATTTTTGAAAGGCTTGACAGGCGTGCCAGCTTTACAGTAAAACTTGTTGTTCCCGCTCCCTTAGCACAAACGTTTCTAAGGAAAATTTACACTGCTGGTTACCTCTCATGTGCTGTGAGAACACCAAGCAAAGGACGGAGTGGCTGTCCCAAGGTGGACACGCTGGACTGAGCTGTTCCCTTTTGGCTCTTCAGTGTGCAGCTGCTTTCAAAGTATGAACCTGCCCAGATGCCCAAACTGGACCAGGTCCCCCAGAACTCAGGAGAAGGCCCCCAGAACTCAGGAGAAGGCTCCCAGAACTCAGGAGAAGGCCCCCAGAACTCAGGAGAAGGCACTGGGTGAGAAGGAAATCTGCTGGAATTAATCTCCTTTCAAATGAAGCACAGATGCCCCTCCCATCTGCTTTCCTGGGCTGTGTCCTCAGGCCAGTCCTCCTGCTGTGCCCCTTCTGGAGCTGAACCTCGGGCTCCTGCACCCACAACCTGCAGCCACAATGCAGCAGCTTGCTCCTCCGTTTTCCATCTCCAACACTCAGGCTTGTGCTTCTGAAATAGCCTTTAACTGTTAACTCTCAAGCACACACTCTGCCCTTCAGAAGTATATAATTCTGTAGTGTTTTTTTTTTTTTAAATATGTTCAGATAATATGCTGCCACAGATAGTTTTAGAAGAACTCACGGCTTCCAAAAGGAAACCCCCTGCCTTCAGCCAACTCCCTCATGTCCCTCAGTCTATAAACAACACACACACACACACACACACACACACACACACACACACACACATCCCAGGTACTCTAGAATCTACTTTCATTTCTTTATTTGTGCGATTCATTCTCTGTAAATGAATCATGGCACCCACCCCTTGTGAGTGGATTTTCTAGGGAGCATCACTGTTCTGGTTCACCTTTACTGGGGCCTGTATGAATGCATCATTCCTTTCCATGTGTGTGCTCCGCCTGGGTGTACTCTGCCTGAGTGTACTTGAGTGTGCTCTGCCTGGGTGTGCTCTGCCTGGATGTGCTCTGCCTGGCCTTGAAGAGGGACCATCCTCCTTACCATCAGGGCCATCTCTTCAGAGAGTTCCCTGAATCCCAGCTGGTCGCCACCCAGGGGCCAAGCAGGCCCTCTTCCCACAAGCCCCTTTGTTTATTCTTTTAATCCCTCCACAATGTGACCCCTTCTCTCCACTTGCCAGACATCTGCCTCTCCCCTGTGAAAACAATGAAGAACTTGGTTTTTTGTTGTTTTTGTTTTTGTTTTTTTTAAATATTCATGACCACATCCTGGCTTTTCGTGTTGGTCCCTAGCAGCATCATCCAATCACACATTGAGAATTCTGGATCCTTCTCCAGCTCTGGAGCTGCAGTTTGGTCTAATGACAACCAGCCTGACAGCCACCTCCATAACCTGACATGATGGCCTTGCTCTGGCACTCAGTACCTGCTGTCCCAAGCCATCACAGCCTTGGACCTTACTCACTGCCCTCTGTGCTGGCAGCTCCTGTTCAGAAACTCGATCAGCTCTGCCATGCAGCCTGTCGCAAGCACCTGGGCTCTGGTGCCCTTCCAAGTCCACACTTACATGCTTCTCTGAATTTTCCACCCAGAAAAATAAACACAATCTTACCTGGCAAGGGGAATGACCAAGACACTAATTTATTGCACAAATATTCCTGAACCAGGTGCTATATGCAGAGCCCTGAGCTGGGCACTGGGTGAGAAGATGAAGCTTGAGCCAATCCAGAGCCCTCATGCCAGGCACAATGCTTGGCCTTCAGGGTGAGCCCCTCTAACTTCTCTGCCAGCACTGATGAAGGAAGCCAGGACTCATCATCACTTACCCAGAAACCACATCTCTACCAGCAAAACTCTGAGCTGGGGACAGTCCTGATTCATGAACAGCATAGAGGGCAGGGGGACTTCAGGAAAGGGGCCTGAATGGACATGGCAGCAGGAATGTCCCCCAGTGACCAGATAGACCCAGAGAGGGACAGATTCATGGCTCAGCAGTGGGGTGGTGGCTTGGAGGTGAATAAATGGCACAATGGAGGACACAGGGTACTATATGCACTGACTAGTTCTGTTATAAGATTAGCCTCACTCTGCCTCCCAATGCTGGTACGCACAGGCACCAAGGATTCCTTACTCAATAAGAATGCTACAGTTGCTGTTTCCCATGATGATGATGGTGGTGGTAGTGATGGTAGTGATACAATATAATAATGAAGATGATTTAATGATGAAGATATTAGGATGTGAAGGTACTGATGTGGCTCATGATGATGATGATAATGATAACATAATGAAGATGATAATGATGAAAATGCTTCAGCTAATGATGCTGATGTCATATGATAATGATGATACAGCTGATGCCGAGGAATGCTGCAAGCCACAAAAACACACAGAGCAGGATTTCAGCTGATTATGACAAGCTAGTACCTGGAAGAAGCCAAGCACCTTCCAGAGGTAAGCTGAGGCTCAAGGAGTCTTGGCAATATTGGCTTTTGATTATTGGCCATTTCCTACTACGAATTTCTCATGTCCTATTGTAGCTTTTCCATCATTTATTGGGCACCATTTCCCCTCTATTAATGGAATATTTAAATAACCTTCTGTGCTGACAGCTATGCACAGCTAGAACCCCAGTTTAAGCCTCCCTGTAATTATTGTCATTGGCAGCATCCAGCCAGGTCCATCCCCAGATGGAGTAAAAGTACCTTATCAGAGAGGCTTCTTTACTCTCTAAGAACAGACTTAAGTGTCCAAACTACCTGTTTGAGAAGGCCTGGCAGATGTGCTAATTAAGCTCAACTTTCTCTTTTCTAAAGTCTTATCTCTAGTTTTAAATCCACCCTTAACAATTTACTCAAAACTAAAGGGTTCCAACTTATAGGTACATCTAGCTGTGATGGAATTTGCCTAGAGACTGAGCACACAAGAAATGGCAGGAGCAGAGATAGTTTGGAGAGATAAGTGTCAAAGGGGTAAAAATGCAGTTTTATTTTTGGAGAACGATGAGACAGAGAAGAGAAAAGAGAATGGAAGAACTAGATGGGTAAGAACTGGAGAGGAACGTACTGAGATTGGAAAGAACCAGATTGAAGGGCTAGAAGAGAGTACTAGAGGAACGAGATGGAAGATGAGGAAGAGCCAGATGGGGAAGAACAAGCTGAGGAAGAAGGAGATGGGAGAGGAGCTGAGATGGGAAAGAACTAGATGGATGAGAACCTAGATGATGCAGAACTAAGATGAGAGAATTAAGATAGAACTTAGAGGGAACAGTAACAGTAGATAATTACTGAGAGAAATAAGGCAAGAAAGGAGCTAGGCATGAGAACAGAACTGAAGAAATGTGGATAGGATCTTATCCCAGAGGAATAAAGTAGACAGACAAAGAGCTTGGTGTACTTAGATTTATTTCCCCAAAATAATTCTCACCATTCATAGTTTCTCTTCTGGGCCCCTGGGAAGTATATTATTAAGGCTGGTCCTTTTAATATTATACAATATGGAGATGAATATAAGGTGCTATTGATGTGCTGATGATTGGATGGTGAAGATGCTGCTGACAATGATGGAGATGATGAGGATATGATAATGTGGATTATGATGATGATGGTGATGGTGATAATGATGGTGATGATGGTGATAATGGTGATGATGGTGATGATGGTGGTGGTGGTGATGATGATGATGATGATGGTGATATTGGTGGTGGTGATGATGGTGATGGTGATAATGATGGTGATGATGGTGATGGTGACAATGGTGATGATGGTGGTGGTGATGATGGTGATGATGGTGATGGTGGTGATGGTGGTGATGGTGGTGATGATGGTGATGATGATGATGATGATGATAGCTGACATCCATGGAGGATGTTGGTATTCAGTGGATTCTATTATAACTTCATTTTGCAGATGAGTTTGCTGGACATGAGGCTTAAGCAGCTGAACTCAAAGATTCTGGACTGTTGGTCTTTGGAGAGGGTCTGTATCTGGAAGTGTCTCAGAAATGAGTCTCCATCACTTCTCTTCCTGACTTATGACCAAAAGTAAATCTAACTATGGTGAGATGGCCAGCAAGAGCCAGGGAATCAAAGATGTGGGTCCTGTTCACAGTGTCCAGCTTCTCTGAGAGACTTCAGGCAGTCAATCTTTCACTTACATTTTTCCATCATTGCTTTAACCATTAACCTCACACTATGGACACTGCTATGCTGGCTACCAGGTATAGAAATATTGCGGCTTTCCACAAAGGCCCTCCCATTTTACATATGACTATGGGCCAATACTGTGATGGTGGTGTGACCTGGGAACCACGGGCCACCAGAAAGTAGACCTTATCCTTCCAGAGAAGCTGGGGGCATTTGTAGAGGTGACATTTGGGGAGAAATGCAGAGAATGGGAACAACAGAGCTCTATCTGTGTGCACATCTATATGTGTAATCTGTGAAGGTGCAGACGTGCTTTGTGTGTGTGTGTGTGTGTGTGTGTGTGTGTGTGTGTGTGTGACTGGAAGGGTAATGTGAGTGTGCATATTTGTGCACACATGTGAGTGTGTTCCTCACACAGTTATATGTACATGCCCACATGCCACACTGGAAGAAAGGCAAGGTTTTCCATTTCTCTCAATGACCAGCCATTGTAGAGGCACTGGGTCCTGAAAAGCAGTGCCCATCTGTCGACTGTAAGCCGTCCAGGACTGTGAGAGACAGGACAGAAAGGAGGTCAGGGTCACAGAGCCCTCTCAGCTCTGCTGCAGACTCTGCCCCTGACTGAACACGATCACCAAACAGCATCTTTCTCCCCCCACAGTGAAAAAGACTCTATTTCCCCAGTTCAGTCATTGTAAAGACTCAGAGCATTATTGAGTATTAGCCCTGGTTCTAGAGCCCCACTTTCCATGGGCAGCTGCCTTAGCACATTGAGTAGCCTTTGCTGGAATGGCACAACCCCAGACAGGCACCAGTGGGGATTCTCATGAATGGGATGCATAGCCATAGATATCATCCACACATCCAGGGAGGCATGGATGGGTATTTTTTTCTTAAGATTTGTTTTATTTTATTTACATGAGTGATTTGCCTACATGTATGTATGTACACCATGTGCATGCCTGAGTATTTGTGAGCCATTGTGTGGGTCCTGGAAATTAAACATGGGTCCTTTGCAAGAACGGCAACTGTTCTTAACCACTGTGCCTTCTCTCCAGCCCCATGGGTGGAAATTCTCATGAATGGGCTGTATAACTCACAGGTACCATTCACACATCCACAGACGAACAGAGGTAAATATTCCATGGGTGGGCTGATATTCACAGCTATCATCATTCAATCTTCATTTCTCCTTCTACCAATTGCTGCCCACAACAATCTGATCTCACTCCCACGTGACCCTTTCTTTCTTCCATTATATAAACCTCATAGCTTACATACATGCATGCACACATGGGTATTACTATATGTATTTGTGTGTATTAGAATACATGAATATTGTATATGTTCATATGTGTGTATTTGTGTGCATATATATGTTGCCATTTACCTCTAAACCTGTTTGTATCCATCTTTTCACTTTTATTATTGTTTGTTTACATGATCTCACTATATACTCCAGGTTAGCCTCGATCTCTGTTTTTCTCCCTTGGCCTCCCAAGTGCTGGGATTACAAGCATGTGGATTCCAGCTTTTCACTTAGACAAAGGCCCCCACCACATAATCTTCTGCCTGTGTCTATCCCACAGTCTAGTCCCACACTGTTGACTCATAGGCATGCCCTTGTTAGCTACTTATCTCAATACTGAGACCAAATTCTTGACAAAAGAAACTTAAGGAAGGATCTGCATGGCCTTGCAGTGTGAAGGTCTGTCATGGTGCAGAAGGCATGGAGGCAGGAGCTTGAGGCAGCCAACCTCATCAATGTCTGCACTCAGGATCGGAAGAGATGAATGCTGGTGCTCGGCTCACTTTCTTCTCGTTTTTTTTAGCCCACAACCCCAGTCCATAGGATAGTACTGTCCATATTTAAGATGAGTCTTCTCACTTCAGCAACCCAATCTATGAATTCTGAAATGATTTGAACGAGAAATGTCCCCCATAGTCTCTGGTGTCTACATACTTTGTCCCCAATTAATGGTGCTGTTTGGGGGGGGGGGTTGGGAAGTGGCCTTGCTGGAGGAAATATGTCACTGGGGACAGGCTTTGAGGCTTCAAACACTAAACACCATTTGTACTGACTGTTTTTTTTTTTTTTTTTTTTTTTTTTTTTTTTTTTTGTGTGTGTGTGTGTGTGTGTGTGTGTGTGTGTGTGTGTGTGTGTGTGTGTATGTGTGTGTCAACTTAACACAAGCTAGAGTCATCAGAGGAAGGAGCCTCAGCTGAGGAAATGCCTCCTTGGGATCCAGCTGTAAGGCATTTCCTCATTTAGTGATCAATGGGGGAGGGCCTAGCCCATGGTGGGTGGTGCCATCCCTGGGCTGCTGGTCCTGGGTTCTATAAAAAGGGGGCCTGAGCAAGCCATGGGAAATAAGCCAGTAAGCAGCTCCCCTCTGTGGCCTCTGCATAAGCTCCTGCTTCTGGGATCCTGCACTGTTTGAGTTCCTGTCCTGACTTCCTTCAGTGATGAACAGCAATGCTGAAGTGTAAGCCTAATAAACCCTTTCCTCTCCAACTTGCCCTTTGGTCATGGTGTTTAGTTGCAGCAATAGAAACCCTAAGACAGGTAATTTTTTTTTTAATTTGTAGATTGTAGAAACTAACATTCTGGCCAGGTGGTGGTGGTGCATGCCTGTAATCCCAGCACTGGGGTGGGGTGGGGGGGCAGAGGCAGGTGGATCTCTGTGAGTTCGAGGCCAACCTGATCTACAAAGCAAGTTCCAGGACAGCCTCCAAAACTACAGAGAAACCCTGTCTCAAAAATCCAAAAAATAAATAAATAAGTAAATTAACATTCTGTCATCTGTCTTACATATATTTTGCAAGAGAGCTGTCATCTGAATACTCTTGCAGGCTCCTTATGTTGTAGGTAGACATTCTAATTGCTATAACTAATGTATTAAATTTAAGCAACAGTGTTAGATTTCTTTATAAGACTGTACTTGTTAGGATGTCTTTATTCCACCTAGAACTTGCTATTGTCTTATGAGTAAGGCACTCCGCCTTGTTTTCTGTCTGTCCTAACCCCACCATCTTGTGCATCCTGGCATCAGTAGTCCAATCTTGGCCTCTGTCTCCCTCTTTACACACTTCCCTGCTGTGGTGGATAATTTTATTTGGTAACTTGACACTATCTAGAATCAGCTTGGAAGAGAGTGTCAATGCAGGACTGCCTGTATCTGTCTGGCCTGTGGGCATGTCTGTGGGAGATGGTCTTGATCGCATTAATTGAAGTGGGAGTGCCCACCCATCTGGGTGGCACCATTCCCTGAGTTTGCATCCTGGACAGAGAAGGTGAGCATGGTGTGTGTGCATTCACTCTCTCTGCTCATGACTGACCTCCCTGCTGTGATGGACATAACCTGGAATCATGAGCCACAATGAACCCTTCTTCTCTAAGGTGCTTCTTACCAGGGTAATTTATCACAGTAACAGAGATGAAAATAGGACACTGTGTGTCTCAGTTCTTTTCCCCTTTCTCCTAAATACTCTTGACATTGGATCTAGGCTCACACTGTGTCCACAATCATCTTGAGATCCCAAATGCCCTGCCATCTACAAAGATCCTCTTTCCAACAAAGTCACATTTACAGGACCTGGAAGATCTAGAATAAAATGTCTTCTGTGGAACCAAAATTCTTTCTGCTACAAATAGAGAGAGAGAGAGAGAGAGAGAGAGAGAGAGAGAGAGAGAGAACAAATTTATAGGCAAGGAGAACAAGATTTCTGGGATGCAAAGAGAAGTCCTCATGTGACCTTAGTGCTAACTGGCAGCACTGCAGTGGTCTGTCTTTTTTTTTTAAGAGCTGGAAGTTGCAGTAACAACTTTGAGCAAGGACCAGAGTCCACAGTCCTATCTGGGCCAATATCCCACTGAAGTAGGAGAGAGGCAGCACCAGATAGGAGCTCTGAGGGACTGTCTAGTGGGTGTCCTTCATGAAAATCACTGGAAAAGGAGACTCTCAGATCACAGGCCTGGGCTGAGCTCAGAGTATTTATCTATGCAAAGACTGTGTGAGAATGTGTCATAGGATTGCTCATTGAGAACTCATGAAAAATAACTACAGCGGAGCTTCTACAAATCCCACAACATCATGGCAAGAATTATGAATAGGAGAGGAGAAGGGAGGAAACCACACGTTCCAAGTCTCATTGAGGGATAAGGAAAAATTAATTTAAAACTTATCCTCAAGAGGACAGGGGCAGAATTGAGGAAATCCTACTGTGGAAAGAGCTGCTGCACTGTGCATCCAAAGTAGACATACTTGCTGTACCAAGACCCCAGAAACTATGGCGGCAGTTAGGGAGGGTGGAGAACACTGCCAGTCACAAAAACAGGAAGGAGCACACAGAACAACAGACAGGCAGTCAAAACAGCAAGGTGAGTGAAAAGGAAAGGGAAGATAATTAAACCTCAAGGAACCGAGGACAGAAATCAATGCAGTGATGAAACTAATGGGATAGAGGACAAGAATAATTCCCAAAGCTGAGTCAGACACATGTGCCTGGAGAAGGGGCAGGCGGGTGAGGGGCAGGCGGGTGAGGGGCAGGCGGGTGAGGGTCGAGAAGATGCTGTGAGAACTGGGATGACTAGAAAAACAAGAGGAAACTTGGATCTCCAAAGATGCATGGACAAGATTGGACTGCAGGCAAAAGGCCGAGGACCGCCTGGATTTGAATCTGAATTTGTAAAACCTTTGAAGGCTACAAGGTTCCCTTATTTTGTCTGGGCTATATAAAAAGATGCATATTTTCTCATTTTATATTCGGGGGGGGGGCATGCAAGACAGGGTTTCTCTGTATAACCTTGGCCGTCCTGGACCTCGAACTCAGAGATGCACCTGCCTCTGCCTCCTGAGTGCTGAGATTAAAGACTTGTGTCACCACTGCCTGTCCTTATTTTATAACTTCAAGACTCGTATTTTAATGTGATAGAATCAGGACATCTATAATATTATTTATGTATCTATGTAGCTAACATCTCTATATTATCTATTTAGTGTCTATCGTTATATCTATCACTTACCTATGTGTCACCAGGCCATCTTACCTATCATCTATCTACTTATTATCTTTATATCATTTATCTAATTTTAAGTAGAAGTATTGAGGACCTCAGTGTCTGTCAAAATATGTAATTTTGTATTAATACATTATGGGGGAAGTTTTTGTTGTTTTTTCAAGACGGGGTTTCTCTGTGTATCCCTGGCTGTCCTAGAACTCACTCTGTAGACCAGGCTGGCCTCGAACTCAGAGATTCAGGCTCTGCCTCCTGAATGTTGGGATCAAAGGCATGCACCACCACTGCCCAGCATGGAGGAATTTTTTTAAAACAATAATCAAAAGACACTCAGCACATCTGGCATGCTGACTTGCCATTCCTAATGAGATCTTCCAGCCAAGTATAGATAGAAGGAAAAAAATGCTTAATCACAAGATTCTTAGTGAAAATCACTATCATTTTTAAATGGCAAAATATCAGCATTATTTTATCTAAAGCCAGGAATTATATAAAACTGACAGCTTTTTGTAATTTTTGTTTAACATAATATGGGTGATTCTAAAAGCACAGTAAAAAGTAATCAGTGAAAACCCCAAGAAAAAGTGATATAATTTTCTTTGCTGAAGACATTAAGTATTAGAAAGCCAAAGAGGCTTTAGAATCAATGTGAGCACATGCACACAAAGTAAAATGCAATTATCCACAGCATTTCTCTGCATCCACAGAGATGTTTCTAGAAATAAAAACAACAAGAACTATAAATAGTGAAGGAAATTATAAAATCTTATTAAAAGACATAAAGCAAGAATAGAAAGGATTTGGGTTTTGGTGGGAAGGCTTCAGACCACCTCCACAAAAATGGTATTTCAATCTAGTCGCAATTAGTATCCCAACAGGAGTTTTCATGGATTGGCCCTGAGTGGTAAGAACAAAGAAGACCTGAAGGAGCTGAGGTGTCAAAGAACACAGCCTGAGCACTGTGGAGCCATATCGGATCCTGCAGCAGAGGCAGGTCAACATTGTGTGCCGTGCCGGGAATCAGGTGGACAGGTGGTACCTGGGAAGGTCCAGACTAGCCTCCTGTCTCTTTGAGAAACCAATATTTAGCAACAGTGGTAAAGAATAGTCTCCCAGGACTTCTAGGTTGCCCCTGCTATGGCTGAACACACATGGAGCCACTCGGGACTCTGACTCCTCAACTCCAAGTTGGTCTTTAGGGCGCAGGGCTGGAAGATGACAGTACTCCGGGATGGGGAACTCTTAAGGAGAGTCAGGAATGAGTCAGCACCTAGGCCAGCTCCATGAGCCAGCAGCCCAAACCATGCAACCTCTTCCTTTCACTTAATGTGGGCTCTGAATCTTTGTGAGGTAGTTGTCTGGATACTCCAGCTCTGGCCAAGATAAGTGTTTTGGAAACTTTTTGTTTCATGTGAGATTGTGGCTTTCTCAGTGGACTTGGAAAGAACAGCCTTTTCTGAGCAACTGAAATTTGGATTTCACAGTCAAGGGCTTTCCTCCAGCTAAAAACCCAGAACCTAGCCTGCTTTGGAACTGTACCTTAGCTCACATAGTCCTTAGTGGTCACAAATGGAGAAGGCAATACTGTTGTGGGATAATCTTTTTGTACACTGTGAAGATGTGTCTCTGCCTGGAAGTCCTGCCCATCCTCTCCTCCCAATCAGAAGGCACCTTAGGCAGAGATACATCTTTATAGTGTACAAAAAGATTATCCACAATACAAGCTTTAATAGGTTTCTATCACCCTTTGTGATGGCGCCACATGGATGGGGGAATGCCATCCCAGCTCCCTTTGGGCTGGAGCTCCTGGTCAGCTAGGACTCAACTGGCATATAGTAGTACATATCAGGAACCCAGTGCCTCATTCTTCTCCCCAGGATATGGGTGGAACAGCCAGTATCACTAGAACCTTAGCCACTAGGGGAACTGGAGACATCTGTCTCTCACAGGACATGGTGTTGCCTTTGAAGAAACTGGGTGTCTATTGGTTAGGACCAGAAAGTTAACACTGGACAGACAAGCAGCAAGGTCTTTCCAAATGCTGTGCAGGCCCACATGAGGTGAGGACTGGTAAGGACCACACAGTGGAGGAACAGAGTGGTCAGGATGCAAATAAACCAGGAGGGCCTTGTGGCTTCAGGTGGCACAGGGAAGTCTAGGGAGAGTGAAAGGGTCAGAGAGATGATGTTTGGAGGATGAGCAAGAGTCAGCGTCGGAACTGAGGGGCAGCAGGTGTGCAGATTAAGGGTGAAGGGAGGAGATGGTGAGTGCGCCCCCAGGACCTGCTGTACAGGCTAAGCCCAGGGGAGGGGAAAGCCGAGGGACCTTCTGAGGAGGAGCAACGGGGGAGTGCCAAGAAGTGTTTCCCACCAACTTCTGATTCCTGCCTGGCTCGGGGCATGTGTGCAGTGCCTGCCCTGAGTCTGGATCCCACTCCAGTTCTGTCTCCAGCCATAGTTTGCGGGCATGCTTTAGTCCTGAGAAGTCTGGTTTCGACACAAACCCTTAGATGCAATCAATATGCCGGGTGAGAGGTCCTCCCACATGCACAGTGCACTCAGGGCCTGTCGGGCACACTGCAACCTCTGGCAGGAACTGCAGTAAAAGGGGGCTAGCCAGATGTGCTCATCGATGTCACTGATTCCCAGGCCTCATCCCAGCATGCGGTCATCTACACACTTGGTTTTCCAGCTCCGGCACCTGCCATCGTCACTGTGGACATTGCTAAGGTCCTTCTTCCACACTGACTGGACTCACCCTCCCCTCCTCCTCTCTGGGAGACAGCAGCCTGTGGTTCTCCTGAGCTGTGAGACAATAATGGCCCATGTGCATCTTACCTGGTGCTGCTCAGTGAGAAGACAGTGTCACCCTGGGAGCCAGTGCCTGCAAGAGCAAGTGAGTAAATGAAGGACAGACAGTATTTCCAGTCTGACACATACCTGAAAATCACCTCCACCTTGATTGCTGTAGTGCCTTATCTGTAACTACGGTCTGGAGGCCTGTTGACCTCCTTTGGGAAGAAGGAGAGACGGCTGGAAAGAATTCACTAGCTACCAGCTTCCAAGGAGGCCAGCATATTGCAGCAAATCTCCTCCAGGCAGAACCCCAACCAAGCCTTCCAACCAACCCCTCAAGGCCAGCCTGCTGAAGGCTCTGAAGACAGGTGCCACTGCCTCAGCTGTGTGGCAGTTTTCCATGCCTGCTGGCAGCCAGTATGTCTTTCTTCTCACACAACACTCGAGCAGCTGAGAGTCACATGAATCAGCTTTATATTAAATCATGCACCCATGAGGACAGCACCTGTGTTTTAGTTGTGGTTTCTATTGCTGTGATAAAATACCATGACCAAAAGCCACCTGGGGAAGAAAGAGTTCTTCCAGCTTATGCTTCCACATCACAGTCCGTCATTGAAGGAAGTCGGGGCAGGAACATGGGCCAGGAGCTGAAGCAGAAGCCATGGGGGAGTCTGCTCACTGATTCGCTTGCTCAGCCTGCTTTCTTACTGCTCCTCAGATCACTGTCAGGGTGTCACTGTCACTTGAGCTAGGTGCTCCAACATCCATCATCCATCAAGAAAATGCCCCCAACCAACTCTTCTACAAACCAGTTCCACGGAAGCATTTTCTCAATTAAGGTTCCTTCTTCCCAGATAACCCAAGCTTATGTCAAGTTGACAAGTTATGTCAAGTTATCCAGCCCAACATGTATCCATGGCAAACTGGCTAAATGGATGAAGGAATGAATGAGTGGATGGATAAAGCCTTCAGGTCTGCGAAGAGAGAAGGCATCATCAACTCTATAGTGTCAGTCTTCCTCGGTCCAGGCCATATACCAGGCCAGAAATTGCTCAGCTAATCGGAGCACAATTATTTCCATCTTCCTCCCCATATCTAGACCCAGAGAAATGTCTCCTCCTCTTGAGTGTGCCTGCTTCTTCCCCTCTGAGCTTATGTTGTATCCCTGGAGCAGGCCTTGAGAAGAAGAAAGCTTCGGCTTCCAGTCTCTTGAGGCCTGCTCTCACTCAGCTGTCATGCTTCAGAGACCCATAAACCACATGGTAGAGTCCTGCTCAAATCCCAGACAAGCTTCTGGCCAGCACTAACATCACCAAGAAGGTGTGTGAGTGGGGACACCACCATCACCATTGGGCTGCAAAGGCTGCAGGAGACCCCAATTCCAACCATCCAGTTGAGCCCAACAAACACCTACAGGAAGAAGATGGAGGACTAGAAATAATGTGAGTACTTTTTAAAAAAATCATTATTTCTGCCTTAAGTTGCTAAGTTTTGGGGGAGAATAGATACTCAACAAAAGTAAAGGAACAGGCAAAGGAGTAAACAGTGTTGTTGAAACAGAGATAGCAGCTGGGTGACTGTCAGTCTCCCAACAACCCTCCTACTCCATTCTACTTACTAAAGTACAGATGAGCCTCTGCTAAGCAGAGCCACATCACTCCCTTACATCAGTTTGAGTCCTTTGAGAGACAGGTGTCACTAGGCATCATCCGCATCATACATCAGAGGAAGAAGAGGAGGTATCATTTAGAGGGTCTTTAGAATGTCCACTTGCAAAACATGACCCTGTGGTGATTCATTTCAACTGCCAGCTTGGTGAGATCTAGAAGCCTCTGGAAGATGGACCTGCCTGTAGGGGATTATCTTCACTAGGCTAAGTTCAGAAGACCTGCCCACTATGGGTGGCACCTCTCCCAGACTGAGATCCTAGACACATAATATAGAAAAAAAAAAAAAAAATGGGTCGAACACTAACATTCATCTGTCTTTGCCTCCTGATTGTTGATGCAATGTGACCAACTGCCTTGAGCTCCTGTGGCCGTCATTTCCACTGTATGATGGAAAGCTGGGAGGAAATAAACCTTCCTTCCTGAGCTGATCATCAGAGAGTGTCAACACAGCAGCAGAAAAAGAACTAAGACAGTCCCCAAGGCCACTCACACTGAAGCCTGAGCCCATGCAGCTTGTTCATTAATGTAGTATTTTCTCCCAGGCTCACTCTTTGTGGATGTAAAACTGTTTGCCCAAAGACCTAATATTTGAGCATGACCAAGGTTTTTAATAATGGATCATTAAATAGCTTCAATGTAGACTATAAGTCAAAGTGAAACCCAAGATTATCATATGAATAAATATGACTGGGTCAATGGCATCACTGTGGTAACCCCCTGATGTCAAACAGGTGAATGTTCGTGTGACAAGAATTTTAGTCACCTCAAAACTCACTGAAGAGAGTCGGAATGGGAGCAGAGCATGGCGGCACGTGTCAGAAACACCAGTTCTCAGACTATGGAAGCAGGTGTGTGAGTGAGGAGACAAGAGGATCTAGAGTTCAAGACCAGCCTAGGCTGCACAAGCTCCTGCATCCATAAACTGGTCAGAATGTTATAGCCAAGACCTGAGGGTAAGCAAGAAGTAGTTTGACTGTGTGGGAGAGAAGCTCTTTGCTGGACAACAATGTCTTCCTCCAACAGACTTCTGATAGAGTGTAGACCCTGGTCCTTAGGAAGGCTAGCTTCCTTCCTGCTCTCAGGAGGGCAGTGAACAGCCACAGCCCTCTTCATGGGAGTTTTCATGGCTACATTAAGGCTCAGCACAGACTGAATTCAGTAGTGACAGAGAACAAAGGTACCCCACTGTGGAGAAGAGTAATCAAGACTGTCTGAAAGAGCTCAGAGTATTCCACCTCCTCACATTTACAAATACGGTCTCAGAAGACCCCACTTGTTCTTTCTCATATGCGGCATCTAGCCAGTAATACATGTATATGTGAACAGATGCACACGTGGGCATGGTAAGCCACTAAGAAAGGAGAACAAGAAGGGCTAGTTATAAGGGATGCTGACAGACATGGTAATGGACATTGAAGGTGATTCCTCAGCACCGGAGTGACTTCACAACCATGCAGGACAGCATGCAATGCTGATGCAGAACCTGGAAGCCTTAACCACTGGCCCAATCCACAGAATGCTTCATGCATCTGTGTACCAAAACAACGAATTAACTTTTATTTTATTTAAATAGTCCTGACCACACAGCTATCAGTATAGGTTTTAATGAATATGCATGTGCCTGTTTAACTTGGACTAATAATCATCCTGAAAGTATTTTCAACAACAGTTTCTATATGAAAACTCAAATTTCAAAGAATACTAGGTAATGGTGGTACTTTGAAAGAAAATGGCCCCCATAGGCTCATCGGGAGTGACATTATTAAAAAGATTAGGATTTGTAGACTTGGTGAAGTAGGTGTGGCATTATTGGAGGAAGTGTGTCACTGTGAGGTTTCAGAAGCTCAAGCCAAGCCCAGTGGCTCACTCTCTCTTCCTGCTGCCTACAGATCCAGATGTGGAACTCTCGGCTCCTTCTCCAGCACCATGTCTGCCTGCATGCTACCATGCTTCCCACCAAGCTTTCTCCAGTGATGAAAATGGACTAAACCTTTGAAACTGTAAGCTTACCTCAGTTAAATGTTTTCCTTTATAAGAGTTATCATGGTCATGCTGTCTCTTCACAGCAGTAAAACCCTAAGACAATAATGCATACTGACATATTCTGTCCGAGGGCTCCAGATTTCATAGAGCCTCCCGTACTTAGGTAACAGTCTCCAATCAAAGTGGTTCACAATACATTTTTTTTTTTTTTTTTGGTTTTTCAAGACAGGGTTTCTCTGTGTAGCTTTGTGCCTCTCCTGGGACTCACTTGGTAGCCCAGGCTGGCCTCAAAATCACAGAGGTCCACCTGGCTCTGCCTCCCAAGTGCTGGGATTGAAGGCGTTCGCCACCACCGCCCGGCCCACAATACATTTTTTGATTAACTTAATTTTGAAGAAATTTGTATAAACACCACCAAAAGATAGGGGGAAAGGTGGTGAATGAGGCAAAGATGTTCTGGATGGAGCTACGAGATAATGGTAAAGTAGATGTCATGTCTAAAAAATAGCAGAATGTGCTACAGTCACTGAAGCAGAAGATAAAAGTTGGGTCTGCCACAGATAGAGAGTACATCCAGGGTATGGTTCTAGTGAGCAAGGCAACTGTAACAGTTCATCAGCAGCTAATGATCCGCAAGGAAGAGATGCACTTCCTCTGAAAAATAAAGGTGCAGACCTAAGGTGTTTGAACCAGCTCAAGGACACCTGAACTCTAAATCCAGGAGAGATCACGCAGACCCAAGTTCAAACCACGGTGGAGATTCTGAAAACGAACAGCTGGTTGAATAAGATGTGATAGATAGTGAAGACGCTTCAGCAGAGATGTCACCAAGCGGTCACACCGGACCAGGAGATTACCAAAAAGGTGCTTGACATTCCCACTGAAATGTCCCAAGAGGAAACACTTCCAGCAGGGACTTGTGGATGAAGAGTCACCAGGAGACACCAGATTCTCCAACAATGCTCAGCAAAGGGATCGTGTTTCTGTTGGATGCTTCAAAAGAAAGAAATGTGGAACCTTTCCTTGTGGTGGTATTGTGTTCCTCGAAATAAACTTATCTGGGGTCAGAGAACAGGACAGCCACAATATTACACATGAGGATAGGGGGTGGTAGCACACGCCTTTAATCCTGGCATTCCAGAGACAGAAATACCTCTGGATCTGAGTTCAAGGCCACATTAGAAACAGCCAGGCATGGTGACACACATTTTTAATCCCAGGGAATGACGGCAGAAAGTAGAAAGGTATATAAGGCGTGAAGACCAGAAACTAGCAGCATTTGGCTGGTTTAGCATTTGGCTGGTTAAGCTTTTAGGCTTCTAGCAGCAGTTCAGCTGAGATTCATTTGAATGAGGACTCAGAAGCTTCCAGTCTGAGGAAACAAGACCAGCTGAGGAACTGGTGAGTTGAGGAAGCTGTGGCTTGTTCTATGTCTCTTCAGTGTTCACCCTAATAACTGGCCTCAGGTTTGAGTTAATTACTAAGACCTTTTAAGATTCCAACTACATTTCCTTAATCATAGTTGTTGCCTCAATCTCTTGGTATAGAATTTTTTGGGTTTTTTGTTTTGTTTTGTTTTGTTTTTTTAGAAACACAGGAATTTTCCATCCGTGGCCTTCTTTGCCAACAAGTGCAAGCAGGAACGGAACTAATGTGAGATTGTGATTATGACTCTGGGACACACCTGACAGGGAATTCCTCTGCAAATGTGGTTAAAAAGGGAAGGGAAGAAACGATATAAGCCAGTGTCCAGTGCCTGCCTGTTTATGAAATAAGCTGATCTAATCTAGCTGCCGTCACAGCCTTCAGTAGCCAGCGAGACTATGGCTAGTTCCTTGGTTTCCCTTACCCATGGAATTCATCTTTTATTTCTGATTTTATGTAATTAGGCCACTAACAAAATAAGGGTATTTTCATATGCATCACATATGCTTGCTTCTACTGTCATTTAACTTTATACAAATAGAATGGAAATACATATTTTATATAAATACCACTGTGCAATTTATAGCTTATTCATATCTTATATAGTAAAAACAAAATTACAGTACATTTGTATGTTCTTTTAAAAATCTTATGACATGTAAGTCTAAGTGAAGTGGCTGTATGTTTTAAACAATTTATATCCTAGCCAGAGCACTTAGCAAGACAGAGAAACAAGGGCATCCAAGTCAAAAAGAAGAAACATAATTTTTTTTATAGATGGTATGTTTTTTTATGTTTTAAAAAAAATTTTAAATGCACACATACACAAACTGTTAGGACCATCAAAACAATTCCATTAACTTTCAGGGTACAAATCACTTAGAAGTTCTTCTGTCTGGAGCTGCATTAACTCTAGAAATATATTTGGATGGAATTTCTGTCTTTGTGACACTGTACCCACTGATCCATCTGTTTGGGCTTTCTATAAAATCTCTTTATGGGCCGGGCAGTGGTGGCACAGGACTTTAATCCCAGCCTGCAGGAGGCAGAGCCAGGCAGATCTCTATGAGTTCGAGGCTAGCCTGGTCTACAGAGCAAGATCTAGGACAGGCATCAAAACTACACAGAGAAACCTTTTCTCAAAAAACAAGAAAGATGAAATAAAGAAAGAAAGAAAGAAAGAAAGAAAGAAAGAAAGAAAGAAAGAAAGAAAGAAAGAAAGAGAGAGAAAGAACGGAAGGAAGGAAGGAAGGAAGGAAGGAAGGAAGGAAGGAAAGAAAGAAAGAAAAAGAAAGAAAGAAAGAAAGAAAAGGAAAGGAAATGAAAGGAAATGAAATGAAATCTCTTTATGTGTATAGGTTTTATATGTATGGGTTTCAAAAGTACCTTTTACATTTATTCTAATGTAATTTACATGGGATTTTATTATGTTATCATTTTGTCATTGAATTTTGTATTTAAATTTATATATAGCCATCTTACTAATCATGTTTCTTTCCAATAATTTATACAATTTAATGTTATTGTCTTAGACACACACACACACACACACACACACACACACACCACATCCTACTGAATTCATTTAGTGTTGTTCCTATGTGTGTGTCTCTAGGGCTGACCATTTGGAATCATTACTGATGCAGACTGGTTCTCCTGCTCAGGGGTCATTACCTACCAGTAGGTATCCAACTAGGGGTAGGGTCTTGTGAGATTTCCCCCATCCACATGGACATGCCAACTTATATTGTCTTGTTTAGGCAGCTGTATTGATCCGACTGTATGGGTGCCGCTGCCCTGTCATGTACAGGAGAAATGATCTCACAGCCGGCTGGCACGCTGGACCTCCGGCTTTTACCATCTTTCTGTCCCCTCCTCTCTGAGACTTCCTGAGCCACAGGTGAGGGTTGCCCTGTAGATTTATCAGTTAGAGATGTGCACTCACAGTCAGTTGTTCGCTGCATTCTGACCAGCTGTGGTTTCCTGTGATGGTCTCTGTTTCTTTAATGAAAAGCGAGAGCTGTGCTTATCTGTGGATTCACTGATAAGCATTTGGAACACAGTTAGAGATGATAGCGGCTTGGGAGAGTGGCAGTAATAAAATGGGTCATCTTATCTTGTTGCTGATTTTATGCAGATGTTTCAAACATTTCATGACTAGAAATGTCTTCTTAGTATACTGGCAGACACTTAGCCAGTTTTATATCACCCTAACAAAACATCCAAGATAACTACATTTTTTTGCCCCACAGTCTATGGAGGCTTTTTGTGTATGTGTTGTACATCTCTAGAAAAGGAGTCCCAGGATTTCCCCTCCTGTGTGCTGTGTCTTGCTTCTTCCTGGTCCATGATGCCAGCTGAAGTTGTCAGTATGAAGAAGCCAAACTGGCAGGATGGTAGCAGGCTCTTCCGCCATCTTCTTAGATCTTTGAGCTGCACATCAGTCTAGGGCTGATCACTCCACACTGGTTCAGCCTTCCTGTGAGGTTCACAATGATCTTCCCAGCCCTGTGGTCATCAATGATTCCAAATTTGCCAATGTAACCATGCACTGTTAGGAGACGAATAATGAGTTTAGGGCATGGTCTGATCAAGACCTGACATTTGCCTCTCTTCTCAGAATTGATGATGTTCTCAAGAGCATCTTTCAAGACATTCATGTGCACCATGG